>NC_135577.1:331000-662000 GCF_965152235.1 Eretmochelys imbricata | reverse complement strand
GCAGCAGAGACCGAATGGTGGAGGTGGGGCTGGAGCAGTCCTGAGCTGGAAGCGGTGAGCAGCTGGGGAGACTGAGGGGGACCCTGGGCAGCGGGCCCGGCACAGGGAGATGCCTCAGCGAAGGGGCTCTGCAGGCCGGGATTGGATCGTAACCCCGACAGGGCGGGAGCGACACTGGGAAGAAGGGTCCTACCACTTAGAGTCTGAGAGCGTATGGCCACCACCAGAGCAAGTGTCCAACCCACAGCATCCCTGCAGCACGGCCAGGGCCTGAGAAGGAGGCCTGGGACAAGAAACAGACTGTGAATGGCCCTGATGTTCCAGAGACACTGTTTGTGATGTTCCCTGCCACTGTTGCGAATTATACCTGATAGGTCACGTGCAGTTCGAGTCTCGGCTGAGGCACACAAACAAAGTCCACAACTGCAGAGTTCCCAAAGACATTAAGTTTATTATGCTTGAGCAGTCAGCGTTACCTTCTGGGCAGTCAGTCATTGCTTCAAATATCTCCTTTTTATACAAATACCCTCGTTAATGGCAGGCAAAACAGAGGAATTACCCATATTTTCTTGTATTTGTTTCATAGGCAGCCCAGGTTTCAGTGGCTTCTACCTTATCAGTTAGGTAATTTACATTAACACAGATGCTTTCCAGCTTGCTTTTGGATCCAAAGCTATCCACAGCTTAAAAATGCTTACTTTAAAAAGGGCACAATAAACTTTACCAGACTTCTGATTGCCTTTTACTTTTAACTCCTGCTGTCAAACACACAGCGACCTGAAAAGGAAGACACCACCTATTGTAGCCCCTTGGAGCCTGATAAGATAGTAATTAAGTAGCACTCTATAACTGCATTCCTTTGGAGAAGGCCCCATTTTCCTCAAAATGGCTGCAATGAAACCAAGAATTCTTTTTCTTTCTCGTATTTCACAAAGTTCAATTGCTTAATTCCCTCCAGCAACGACAGAGTTAACTTCTCACTTTCCTTTCTTAAATCACTCGCTTATCTCCCAAAACCACACCCATTCAACTCAGATTTTACTATTCCAAGCATTATTCCGGGATTTACATTTCCCATTTCTGTAATTATTTACTCCTCTTTTTCCACTATCCCCTCCAAGTTTCTAACCTGTTTTCCAATCTTTCTATCTGTTGCCTGCCCGCTTGAGCGTGATCCTGTTTTTCTTTCTGAACTGTCCCTTCCGTGAGCACCAGTTTTGTCCCACTACCAATTTCACAAGGAGGGTGGGCTTCTGAACTAGCCCCCAGCCCTCCTGCTCTCTTCTCTTAAATATTCTCACTCACAAGAGCCACCCAAGTCCTCCCCCGTGAGGCTTGTCACCTGCACAGAATGCACGGCCAATTGGTGGTTTAACTATTTAATTTCCTCTTATGGCAGACACACTGCTGTTACGGCATATGCTGAGTACAAATGGTGAAATTTTGTCAAGTCTCTGAAGGAGACTGCTTAGCCAGTGCTTCCTTTTCTGCCTGGAAGTCCTGTCTAAAGGCTTGCAAATGGTCCTGGGCACAGGTCGGAAAGCCGAGGGTAAGCCGGAGTAGGGGCAGAAGCAGACATAGCACAGAGCGGGGCTGGAGACCCCTGAGATGAATAAGAAAAGGAGGAGGAAAGAGGACGTCCTTTTGCACATGCATAAGCCCAGTTATCCCATACATACCAATAATCCATCTGGGCTGGAGCTTTGTCCTCCAGCGTTTTCCTAAGCGCCATTAATTTTTCCCCAGCAAAGGACCCATCCGGTGGCCATTCGAGAGGTGTTTGAGTTGTTAGTGCTGGCCACTCAACCTTGCACAAGATTACAGCTTTCTTTTTACCTAACTCATGGGTACCAGAAATATTCCCCCAATTCTCAAGAATTTCAGCCAAAGGGGTCCCCTGACTTACACTGTGCCCAGAACCCATCATGGGCTACCGAAAAGGACACCAAATGTGCCACTTTATCGCCTAAGCGACGGCTCACACTCCCGCTCCTCGGAGTTCTCAAAGGTGAATCATAGAATATCAGGGTTGGAAGGGACCCCTGAAGGTCATCTAGTCCAACCCCCTGCTCGAAGCAGGACCAATTCCCAGTTAAATCATCCCAGCCAGGGCTTTGTCAAGCCTGACCTTAAAAACCTCTAAGGAAGGAGATTCTACCATCTCCCTAGGTAACGCATTCCAGTGTTTCACCACCCTCTTAGTGAAAAAATTTTTCCTAATATCCAATCTAAACCTCCCCCACTGCAACTTGAGACCGTTACTCCTTGTTCTGTCATCTGCTACCATTGAGAACAGTCTAGAGCCATCCTCTTTGGAACCCCCTTTCAGGTAGTTGAAAGCAGCTATCAAATCCCCCCTCATTCTTCTCTTCTGCACGCTAAACAATCCCAGCTCCCTCAGCCTCTCCTCAAAAGTCATGTGTTCTAGACCCCTAATCATTTTTGTTGCCCTTCGCTGGACTCTCTCCAATTTATCCACACCCTTCTTGTAGTGTGGGGCCCAAAACTGGACACAGTACTCCAGATGAGGCCTCACCAATGTCGAATAGAGGGGAACGATCACATCCCTCGATCTGCTCGCTATGCCCCTACTTATACATCCCAAAATGCCATTGGCCTTCTTGGCAACAAGGGCACACTGCTGACTCATATCCAGCTTCTCGTCCACTGTAACCCCTAGGTCCTTTTCCGCAGAACTGCTGCCTAGCCATTCGGTCCCTAGTCTCTAGCGGTGCATTGGATTCTTCCATCCTCAGTGCAGGACCCTGCACTTATCCTTATTGAACCTCATCAGATTTCTTTTGGCCCAATCCTCCAATTTGTCTAGGTCCTTCTGTATCCTATCCCTCCCCTCCAGCGTATCTACCGCTCCTCCCAGTTTAGTATCATCCGCAAATTTGCTGAGAGTGCAATCCACACCATCCTCCAGATCATTTATGAAGATATTGAACAAAACCGGCCCCAGGACCGACCCTTGGGGCACTCCACTTGATACCGGCTGCCAACTAGACATGGAGCCATTGATCACTACCCGTTGAGCCCGACAATCTAGCCAGCTTTCTACCCACCTTATAGTGCATTCATCCAGCCCATACTTCCTTAACCTGCTGACAAGAATACTGTGGGAGACCGTGTCAAAAGCTTTGCTAAAGTCAAGAAACAATACATCCACTGCTTTTCCTTCATCCACAGAACCAGTAATCTCATCATAAAAGGCGATTAGATTAGTCAGGCATGACCTTCCCTGTACTCACCCTGTGCCAGCTGGAGCTGTCCGAGAGGAGGAGTGCAGTCTCGCTCTATGGGGCGAGCCTAGAGTCCCATCTGGGTCACCAAGAACTGTTGCAAATTATACCTGATAGGTCGCGCACAGTTTCAGTCTAGGCTGAGGCACACGAACAAAGTCCACAACTGCAGAGTTCCCAAAGATATTAAGTTTATTACATTCGAGCGTGGTGCGCCCCTGTTCGTCAGAAGGGGACCCCGAATGCAGGTTATACAGAGATTATATACCTTTTAGCAAAGCATGTTGCCCTCATGCATCAGAAACATTAGCCAATAGACAAACCCTGCCCTTCTTTACCACCTATCCCTGCTAGGTACATTCCCTGTGCTAAACCATTACTTCAACTGCACAACAGGCCCTAAAGCAATGCATCAGTAACTTTTCTTGTCAGGATGGGATGCCCACATCACAACACCAGGAGGCAGGGAGTTAGAGACAGACAAAGAACAGAAACCAGGAGTCGAAAGAGCCTGGAGACAAGGGGGAGGCTTTTCACAGGAATGCAGTATCTAAGGAACACTCCTCCTGGTGCATGATGTGCTTGCTTTTAGACAACGGTGGGCCCCAAACCAAAATGGAGTCACATATGCTAATTTTTCCTTAACAGTCCCCCCTTTTCTTTTGGACGTCAGTCAGCGATATCGGGGCTGAGTAACCGCGATGCAGGGTAAGCAGTTGCCGACAGCACAGACCACACCATTGTAGACATACAAAAAATAACACAAAAGCAATAACCGCCAAAAGAATTAAATACAAAATACACCGTCCCCAAGCCCCCACATCCGGTACCCATGAGGTGAGCCAGTTCCAGACCTCCTGGAACCCAGCGCTGGTATTGTCAAGGCTGGCGTGGTGGAATAGGGCTGCCTGCTGCATGAGGATGTGGATGTCAGTTTCCACCCTGTGGTGCTGATTTACAAATACACAACAGCTTGAGTTAGCCAGAGCACAAACCCCGCCCTGGTTTGCAAGGAGATAGTCCAGGGTTAGGCGGTTTTGCATTGTAGTTTTGGATAGCTTAGTTACTTCAATTTGAAGGGCAGATAAAGCATCTGCAATGACATTTGCCATTAATTCCAAAGCAGCTGGAATATTAACGATGGCTTTTTCTAGCTCGTTTACTCCTAGCCATGGCAGAAACCAGCGTGCAAGGGAGTGAAAACCTGTGGGCCATTGAGAAAGAGGGTTTAAAGGAATACGTCATTGGTTTCTCCAGACTAGATTGCAGATCTCTCCCCGGGTCAGGGTCTGGTGTACTGTCACGGTGGGTACTATCACCCCTCAGGTACATGGACCGCAGCATCCTAGCGGGAGAACCTTATAGGCTGTGTGATTGCATAACCAATGCCAGCTAGACCCCTCAGGGACTGGCCACAGGACCCTGGAGTAGGTGGAGGGGCCTGCCGCACCAGAGCTGATCTGGGTGGTGTCCTTGCACCCCTCAAAATTCCCCACAAAAACTGTATTCTCCCTGCCCTTACGTCGTGACAGCTGCCACGGCACAGGAGGCAGCAGTGGGAGTGACCCATGTTGTGGAAGACACAATGGAGATGACTGGATGTGGAAGCTGTGGTATGTACACGATCCTGGAGGGGGGACCTTGGTAAGAGTTTTGTCTGAATGAAATGCCGTCTGCTAGAGCTGATGGAGGAAAAGATCCGAGGTTTGGAGATGCAGGTGGAAAGTCTGGTTGAGTTTAGAAAGGGGTTCGAGCAGGGTATGGAGCAAAGACATGAGGTATCTGAAGGGAAAAGCTCAGACTTGCAGATGGAAGCAGGACTGGGGAATTCTGAGGGGAGACTGCTGGGTGAGGAAAGTGGTCAGTGGAAGCATATGACTAAAAGAATCAGGCAGAGGAAAAGACGGGTTAGTGAAGGAGAAATAGAGCTCAAGAATAGGCTTGCAGAGTTGGAAAATGAAGAAGGGGCTCAGCAGGTAATCACTGAAGGTGGAAGGGCAAGGAAGAAGAGAAGAGCGGCTAGTCCTATAGGAAAAGGGGAAGAGTTAATGGAGACTACACCAAATATGAGCCTCAGGAGGATACAGGATGGGTTGAAGAGGATTACAAGGGAGAGTAGGAATGGAAAGAACTTGCAGCCAGAGGGAACAGGGGATAGACTGGAGAATAGCACCGTCACCAGGAAAAGGCAGGTCTATGTGATCGGGGACTCTTTACTGAGAAGAATAGACAGGCCTGTAGCCAGAGCTGATCCATAGAATAGAAGGGTATGCTGTCTTCCATGTGCTAAGATACGGGATGTAGACCTGAGGTTGAAAAGGATCCTAAAGGGAGCAGGAAAGAATCCCCTAGTTATCCTCCATGTGGGAACAAATGATACAGCTAGATTCTCGCTAGAAAGTATTAAGGGAGACTATGCCAGGCTGGGGAAGACGCTTAAGGAAATCGAGGCTCAGGTGATCTTTAGTGGGATTCTGCCTGTTCCTAGAGAAGGGCAACAAAGGTGTGACAAGATTATGACTATCAACAGATGGCTTAGGCAGTGGTGTTAGAAGGAGGGCTTTGGGATATATGGCCACTGGGAAGCATTCATGGACAGAGGACAGTTCTCTTGGGATGGGCTTCATCTGAGTAGGGAAGGAAATAGACTTCTAAGATGGAAGCTGGCACAACTGATTAAGAGAGTTTTAAACTAGGAATTTGGGGGAGATGGTTGGGAGATGTCCAGGTAATCTCCACGCCGGATTTTAGCATTGAAGGGGAAGAAAACCAAGTAAGAAAGGATACAGCCGTGGGTAGGAGAATGTATATAAGGAGGAAGGGAAGTGTGGATACCAGTCCAGTAGGTTCTACTGGCTGTAGAATGACCGTGCCTAATCGGGTACAGAATGTGAGCGAGGCCAAACAGCAAAAAATAAGTTGTTTGTACACCAACGCGAGGAGCCTAGGTAACAAAATGGAGGAACTAGAGCTACTGGTGCAGGAAGTGAAACCAGATATTCTAGGGATAACAGAGACATGGTGGAATAGTCGTCATGGCTGGAGTACAGGTATTGAAGGGTATGTGCTGTTTAGGAAAGACAGAAATAAAGGTAAAGGGGGTGGAGTAGCATTGTCTATCAATGATGAGGTAGAATGTAAAGAAATAAGAAGCGATGGAATGGGTAAGACAGAGTCCGTCTGGGCAAAAATGACATTGGGGAAGAAAACTACTAGATCCTCCCCTGGGATAGTGCTTGGGGTGTGCTATAGACTGCCGGGATCTAATTTGGATATGGATAGAGCCCTTTTAAATGTTTTTCATAAAGTAAATACTAATGGAAACTACGTGATCATGGGAGACTTTAACTTCCCAGATATAGACTGGAGGATGAGTGCAAGTAATAATCGGGCTCAGATTTTCCTAGATGCGATAGCTGATGGATTCCTTCATCAAATAGTTGCTGAACTGACTAGAGGGGATGTTATTTTAGATTTGGTTTTGGTGAGTAGTGAGGACCTCATGGAAGAAATGGTTGTAGGGGATAATCTTGGCTCAAGTGATCATGAGCTAATTGGGTTCAAACTGAACGGATGGATTAAGAAAAATAAATCTGCAACTCGGGTTTTTGATTTCAAAAGGGCTGACTTTCAAAAATGAAGGAAATTAGTTAGGGAAGTGGATTGGACTGAAGAATTTATAGATCTAAAGGTAGAGGAGGCCTGGGATTATTTTAAATCAAAGCTGCAGAAGCTATCGGAAGCCTGCATCCCAAGAAAGGGGAAAAAATTCATTGGCAGGAGTTGTAGACCAAGCTGGATGAGCAAGCAAGCATCTCAGAGAGGTGATTAAGAAAAAGCAGAAAGCCTACAGGGAGTGGAAGATGGGAGGAATCAGCAAGGAAAGCTACCTTATTGAGGTCAGAACATGTAGGGATAAAGTGAGACAGGCTAAAAGCCATGTAGAGTTGGACCTTGCAAAGGGAATTAAAACCAATAGTAAAAGGTTCTATAGCCATATAAATAAGAAGAAAATCAGGAAAGAAGAAGTGGGACCGCTAAGCTCTGAGGATGGAGCGGAGGTCAAGGATAATCTCGACATGGCCCAATAGCTAAACAAATACTTTGCCTCAGTCTTTAATAAGACGAATGAGGATCTGAGGGATAATGGTAGCATGACAAATGGGAAGGAGGATATGGAGGTAGATATTACCACTTCTGAGGTAGAAGCGAAACTCAAACAGCTTAATGGGACTAAATTGGGGGGCCCAGATAATCTTCATCCAAGAATCTTAAAGGAATTGGCTCATGAAATTGCAAGCCCATTAGCAAAAATTTTTAATGAATCTGTAAGCTCAGGGGTTGTACCGTATGACTGGAGAATTGCTAACATAGTTCCTATTTTTAAGAAAGGGAAGAAAAGTGATCCGGGTAACTACAGGCCTGTTAGTTTGACATCTGTAGTATGCAAGGTCTTGGAAAAAGCTTTGAAGGAGAAGGTAGTTAAGGACATTGAGGTCAATGGTAAATGGGACAAAATACAAAATGGTTTTACAAAAGGTAGATGGTGCCAAACCAACCTGATCTCCTTCTTTGAGAAAGTAACAGATTTTTTAGACAAAGGAAACGCAGTGGATCTAATTGACCTAGATTTCAGTAAGGCGTTTGATACCCTGCCACATGGGGAATTATTTGTTAAATTGGAAAAGATGGGGATCAATATGAAAATTGAAAGCTGGATAAGGAATTGGTTAAAGGGGAGACTACAACGGGTCCTACTGAAAGGTGAACTGTCAGGCTGGAGGGAGGTTACTAGTGGAGTTCCTCAAGGATCGGTTTTGGGACCAATCTTATTTAATCTTTTTATTACTGACCTCGGCACAAAAAGTGGGAGTGTGCTAATAAAATTTGCGGATGATACAAAGCTGGGAGGTATTGCCAATTTAGAGAAGGACCGGGATATCATACAGGAGGATCTGGATGACCTTGTAAACTGGAGTAATAGTAATAGGATGAAATTGAATAGTGAGAAGTGTAAGGTCATGCACTTAGGGATTAATAAGAAGAATTTCAGTTATAAGCTGGGGACGCATCAATTAGAAGTAATGGAGGAGGAAAAGGACCTTGGAGTATTGGTTGATCATAGGATGACTATGAGCTGCCAATGTGATATGGCCGTGAAAAAAGGTAATGCCGTCTTGGGATGCATCAGGCGAGGTATTTCCAGTAGAGATAAGGAGGTTTTACTTCCATTATACAAGGCACTGGTGAGACCTCACCTGGAATACTGTGTGAAGTTCTGGTCTCCCATGTTTAAGAAGGATGAATTCAAACTGGAACAGGTACAGAGACAGGCTACTAGGATGATCCGAGGAATGGAAAACTTGTCTTATGAAAGGAGACTCAAGGAGCTTGGCTTGTTTAGCCTAACTAAAAGAAGGTTGAGGGGAGATATGATTGCTCTCTATAAATATATCAGAGGGATAAATACCAGAGAGGGAGAGGAATTATTTAAGCTCAGTCCCAATGTGGACACAAGAACAAATGGATATAAACTGGCCACCAGGAAGTTTAGACTTGAAATTAGATGAAGGTTTCTAACCATCAGAGGAATGAAGTTTTGGAATAGCCTTCCAAGGGAAGCTGTCATAAATATAAAGGGAAGGGTAAACCCCTTTAAAATCCCTCCTGGCCAGAGGAAAAATCCTCTCACCTGTAAAGAGTGAAGAAGCTAAAGGTAACCTCGCTGGCACCTGACCAAAATGACCAATGAGGAGACAAGATACTTTCAAAAGCTGGGAGGAGGGAGAAAAACAAAGGGTCTGTGTCTGTCTGGATGATGCTTTTGCCGGGGACAGAACAGGAATGGAGTCTTAGAACTTAATCAGTAATCTAGCTAGGTATGTGTTAGATTATGATTCCTTTAAATGGCTGAGAAAAGAGCTGTGCTGAATAGAATGACTATTCCTGTCTGTGTGTCTTTTTTGTAACTTAAGGTTTTGTCCAGAGGGATTCTCTATTTTTTTAATCTAATTACCCTGTAAGGTATCTACCATCCTGATTTTACAGAGGTGATTCCTTTATTTCTATTAAAAGTCTTCTTGTAAGAAAACTGAATGCTTTTTTCACTGTTCTAAGATCCAAGGGTTTGGGTCTGTGATCACCTATGCAAATTGGTGAGGATTTTTACCAAACCTTCCCCAGGAAGTGGGGTGCAAGGGTTGGGAGGATTTTGGGGGGAAAGACGTGTCCAAACTACATTTTTTTCAGGAACCCAGATAAAGTTTGGTGGTGGCCGTGGAAGTCCAAGGGTAAAATAGTTTGTACCTTGGGGAAGTTTTAACCTAAGCTGGTAAAAGTAAGCTTAGGAGGTTTTCATGCAGGTCCCCACATCTGTACCCTAGAGTTCAGAGTGGGGAAGGAACCTTGACAGAAGCAGTGGGGGCAAAAGATCTATCTGGCTTTAAAATTAAACTCGTTATCTTTATGGAGGAGATGGTATGACGGGATAACATGGTTTTGGTAATTAAATATTCATGGTAAATAGGCCCAATGGCCTGCGATGGAATGTTAGATGGGGTGGGATCTGAGTTGCTACAGAGATTTCTTTCCTGGGTATCTGGCTGGTGAATCTTGCCCATATGCTTTGGGTTTAGCTGATTGCCATATTTGGGGTAGGGAAGGAATTTTCCTCCAGGGCAGATTGGAAGAGGCCCTGGAGTTTTTTCGCCTTCCTCTAGCATGGGGCACGGGTCACTTGCTGGAGGATTCTCTGCTCTTTGAAGTCCTTAAACTACGCGTTGAGGACTTCAATAGCTCAGATATAGGTGAGAGGTTTTTCACAAGAGTGGGTGGGTGAGATTCTGTGGCCTCCGTTGTGCAGGAGATCAGACTAGATGATCATAATGGTCCCTTCTGACCTTAGTATCTATGAATCTATGACAGACATAAAACATAATTACCCTGGGCCACCATATCAATAGACCATCTTTGGATCGTAACGTTCCAGTTGAATGTAGCCTTTGCCCATAGCTTAGCTTGGTGTGTTTGATTAAGAGGTATAGGTACCCCTACCAATGGGACCCCCTGACCCAAATCTGTGCGGGTATGAATACAAATCCAACACTGCGTTCGATTTACACCCTGTTTTATGGCATGGGTTAAATTCAAAAAGCTATTGCCCTCCCATCCTTGTACTGGACTTGGGAATAGGGAGAGGAACCCCCAGGCAAACCATACCAATGTCGGCATCTTCCTCTATACCATACAAAAAACAACACCACCAGTGTAAGTCCAATAAACAGGAACACAAGTCCTGGTGGGCTGTAAAGGTCCCAATAGCTGGAAAGCTCAGTCCATGGGTTGGTAGTGGCATTCATTCGTGAAGTGGCTCGTCCGATGGCTTGTCAGGGTCAGGTGGGGGTCCCAGTGCCAACTTAACGTAGCTTTGATGGATCCAGGAACATTTACCTGGAAAGGAGCGGTGGTACATGGTGGGAGTAATGTTTGTGGCTGTAAGGTGTTTTTGGTATTCATACTTGCCCACAAGCACAGATTCCAGCCACTGGAATAAACCCACCCCACTCCTTCACTCCACATTCCCAAGAGTACATCCCGCAACTCCCTCCCTGCCAATGTACAATGCTCCGTCTTCGCCACCAAGGCCAATTCTCAATGTCTTTTGCAGTCAGGAATCCCTGGATCTTGGTGGTTTCAACAGATCAGGCGTTCCTTCTTCTCTCTTGGAACAGTCATGGTTTTGCATTCTACAGGGGAGAGGTTACGAGTACGTCACCCTGTAGTGCTTTGGTTTTTTTTAGCAAATACTGAATGCAGGTTAGCTCTGTCAGTGGACAAGGGAGAGGTTACTAGCACTTCACCTTGTCCTTTCCCCTGCTGTCCAAAAGGAGGAAAGAAAAAACCCAGAAGGAGGGGCAGGCTGATGAGTAGTCCAAGTGAAGTCATCTTGAGGTGGAGGGATCTTTTTGCAGTAAGGAGCATGGGTCCAGGCAGTCAGTCCTTGGCACTTCACAGCAGTGTTGGTCGTTCGCAGGACTTAATAAGGGCCTTTCCAGCGTGGGGCCAGAGTAGTCTTTCATTGATGGACCTTTTTGTAGACCCAGTCACCTGGTTTTAACAAATGGCAGGTTTGCTCAGGATCCTTGGAGCAGGACTTCTTTCACCTGTAAATACAGAGACCTAACTCATTTCATTAAGGTCTGGCAATGTTTTGCAGATCTCAGTGCTGCTTGGGCACATTCAAGGCCCCCTCTTTCCTGGCTCTCAGCCAAATGCTAGCTGTGAGCAGTGTCCTTGGGTAGGCCAGCGTCTTATCTTTGGACCGGACCTGCCAGCTACAGTGTTGAATTAACTCGTCCTCCGTTCTTTTTCTTCTCCCCTTCTTGGCTTCTATTAACCTGCAAAGGAAACTTTCACTTTCCTTTGTTCAAAAATGAACACTTGTACATTGCCCATTATACAGCATTTTAGTCTTATTGTTCAACATATGCCACATACACCCTTCTAGGAAAATGACTTTATTACAGAGCTTTTGAAGAACAAGCCGGGACAAGCACCCCCACTTTTGAGGAGTCCACTTGGTACAACCTCTGGTGTCCAATAGCTTTCCTCCCTCCCCAGCCCTCTGGCTAGAAATTCGGGGTAGCCAGAAGGATCCCATGTATAATATGGGGAGTGGGATAACCTTCCATGTCCTCGCTTCCAAAGACTGTTGGTGTGCGAATTTTAACAACAATTTTTTCAGTTAAAAGATCTGGTCAATGACATTTTTTTTTCTTACTTAAGCAAATGTAAGAAACTTTAGTATATCATATTTTCCTGATATTATCCAAACACTTTGTATTCCAAGTTGAATAAAACAAGTATCTACATTTTGATTTAACCCTTCTATTTAGTTTTAAACTAAACTGTCCTGTGAAATATTAAACACAGCAATTCTGGCCAGAAGACAAACACAAGACAGGACACATAGAACACAGAACAGAATTCCCATGGTGCCAGTTAAGTCATGAGATGTTGAATGGCTTTTCAGCTGGCATCAGTTTTCTCTGATTTTCTGAAAAAAAAAAGAACATAGTTCTACCCCTTCTGGGCAGTCAGTCATTGCTTAAAATATCTCCTTTTTATACTAATACCCTCGTTAATGGCAGGCAAAACAGAGGAACTTCCCATATTGTCTTGTATTTGTTTCATAAGCAGCCCAGGTTTCAGTGGCTTCTACCTTATCAGTTAGGTAATTTACATTAACACAGATGCTTTCCGGCTTGCTTTTGGATCCAAAGCTATCCACAGCTTAAAGATGCTTACTTTTAAAAGGGCACAATAAACTTTACCAGACTTTTGATTGTCTTTTACTTTTAACTCCTGCTGTCAAACACACAGCGACCTGAAAAGGAAGACACCACCTATTGTAGCCCCTTGGAGCCTGATAAGATAGTAATTAAGTCGCACTGTATAATTGCATTCCTTTGGAGAAGGCCCCATTTTCCTCAAAATGGCTGCAAAGAAACCAAGAATTCTTTTTCTTTCTCGTATTTCACAAAGTTCAACTGCTTAATTCCCTCCAACAACGACAGAGTTAACTTCTCACTTTCCTTTCTTAAATCACTCGCTTATCTCCCAAAACCACACCTAATCAACTCAGATTTTAACATTCCAAATATTATTCCGGGATTTACATTTCCCATTCCTGTAATTATTTACTCCTCTTTTTCCACTATCCCCTCCAAGTCTCTAACCTGTTTTCCAATCTTTCTATCTGTTGCCTGCCTGCTTGGGTGCGATCCTGTTTTTCTCTCTGAACTGTCCCTTCCATGAGCACCAGTTTTGTCCCACTACCAATTTCACAAGGAGGGTGGGCTTCTGAACTAGCCCCCAGCCCTCCTGCTCTCTTCTCTTAAATATTCTCACTGACAAGGGCCACCCGAGTCCTCCCCCGTGAGGCTTGTCACCTGGACAGAACGCATGGCTAATTGGTGGTTTAACTATTTAATTTCCTCTTATGGCAGACACACTGCTGTTACGGCATATGCTGAACACAAATAGTGAAATTTTGTCAAGTCTCTGAAGGACTGGTACTTGCTTAGCCAGTGCTTCCTTTTCTGCTTGGAAGTCCTGTCTAAAGGCTTGCAGCTGGTCCTGGGCACAGGTCAGAAAGCCAAGGGTAAGCCAGAGGAGGGGCAGAAGCAGGCATAGCACAGAGCGGGGCTGGAGATTTCTGAGATGAATAAGAGAAGGAGGAGGAAAGAGGATGTCCTTTTGCACGTGCATAAGCCCAGTTGTCCCATACATACAAATAATCCATCTGGGCTAGAGCTTTGTCCTCCAGCCTTTTCCGAAGCGCCGTTAATTTTTCCCCAGCAAAGGACCCATCCGGTGGCCATTCGAGAGGTGTTTAAGTTGTTAGTGCTGGCCACTCAACCTTGCACAAGATTACAGCTTTCTTTTTACCTTACCCATGGGTACCAGAAATTGTATGTAATGGTCAGTGAAGTGCCCAGTGCAGAGAGAGTGCCCCAGAGAGGGGACACCCTAGCCCCTGTCCTAGGTGACCACAGCAGGGTTGGGGGTCGAGCCCCCCAGGAATCCTGGGCCCAGCCTTGTTGGGGTTACGAGGACTCTGCCAGGCAGAAGAGTGGAAGGGGAGTTCTCAAGGGCAGGGAGGCCACTGGGTAAAGGAAGTGGGAACGAGGACTCAGATCCTTTCGCTAGCCCACTTCGCCTGGGTAGTGCAGAAGCCAGGAAAGTTCCCCATAAGAGCAGGACTATTCCCCCGCTTACAGGTGGGCAGTTCACACCTCTCAGAGTTACTAACGATGGTTAAACCAGTGCAGCCCCCTGCGGGGAAGCTCTCATTCTGGTTTAAGAGCCACGTATTTTGGTTTACCTTCGATCTGCTCCTAATGGATTTAGGGTGAACTGAAAGAAGGCACGTCCACACGGGGTCTCCACTGGTTTGACTGAACCGATGCAAGTTTGTGTGTGGACAAGGCTGGAGATGCTGAAATCAGACACTTCATTCAATAACTGATCATTATTGAAACTGTGGTGGCGACATTAAGACTCCTGTTCCCAGTGACTCTTCATGTTGAATCTCACCCAGGGAAATCAAGGGGTTTGAGAAACAGATTTTGAGGCGGAAGAAAACTCACCAGGGAAATATAAACTGAGCCCCGTTTTCCAGAGCTCGCTGAGGAAGCTGCCCTTTCTGAAGGTAAGGGAGCCGCTCGTTTCCAGCCCCGACTCTGCTGGGCCAGACACAGAACTGAGGTGTCTCCAGTCGCCCCGTTATCCCTCACCAGAGCGAGCGCGGGGCCGGAGGCAGGACCCACAGCAGCTCCCGCATCAGGGGGACAATGCTGAGAATGGAGGATCCTACGTCCTGCCCTGTGTTGGGTGTCTGGGTTAACAACAAACACCACGTAAAATAGGGAGTTTAGTCTTTAACAAACAAGGGATAGATTGATGCTTGGCGAGCACAGTTGATATGGAAACTTCCCAAACCCACCTCATCTAAACTCTGCTGGTGCCCCTCACTCCTGAGCCGCAGCCCCTGCTAGCCCAGCCCTGGGATCTCCTCCCCCATGCATGGCGTGTGCACCCCCCATTCGGGGAAGCTAGCCCCGGCCCCACCTCTTCCACCCAAGGCCCTGCCCCCACTCTGCCCCCCACCCACCTGCTCTCACCAGCTGGCCCACTGAAGGAGCCCAGGCCTGAGCTGAGCCCGAGACGCCCAGAGGAGCTCTATGTCCCGCCACGGCCTGGCCGTGGGGCAACGGTGGGGACCATTAGTGGCAGTTTGGGGAGGCTTAGCCTGCCCCAACCTCCATTACCCACCACCCTGGGCCTTCCCACAGCTCTGCTCTGCTGCGGATCAGGAGGTTACCAGTGTGGCAGGGTCCCCTGTTTTGTAATTGTAGTGTTGTTCTCTTCAGTTTTACTTCCCCCTCGGAGGGAAACGCGATGCATTTGTTCAGCAAAAAACACAAATCTGCTGGATAAAACAGATTTTGGACAGAGTTTGAAATTTAAACCATGACAGGCTGCTTTTCTCATGCTGTCCTGGTATTAACCGATCTACCCTGGTGTGTTTTTGTTTCTTTTTGTTTTGTGTGTGTGCCTAGGCACCGACTCTGTGGGTGCTCTGGGGCAGGAGCACCCACGGGGAAAAATTAGTGAGTGCTCTGCACCCACCAGCAGCCAAGCTTCCTTCCCCACCACCCCCGTCCCACCTCACCTATGTCCCCGTTTCTCTGCCTACCTCCCAGCGCTTGCTGCCGCAAAACAGCCATTTTGCAGCATAACAAGCTCGGGGAGGGAGGGAGGGGGGAAGAGCAGGAACGTGGCACATTCAGGGGAGGAGGCGGGGCCAGGGCGGGGATGTGGGGAAGGGGTTGGAATGGGGGCGGAGCAGAGGTGGGAAGGAGCGGGGCAGGGGTGGAGTTGGGGTGGGGCTGGGAACAGATGGGGGTCGAGCACGCACTGAAGCCAGCTGAACTCAGTGCCTTTGTGTGTGTGTGTGTTTTTCTTTCCTAGGATGCTGGTCAATCTTCTGGCAGGTAAGATGTTTGCTGAAGAATAAGTTTAACAAAGAATTGACTGGACAATGAAGTACTAGTTGATTTACGGAGGGACAAAGGGGCTGCCACCTTCACCCCTACCTCCCGGGAGATATACTTTGTGTTATTTAATGGGGTCTCTTGCTAATGTCTCGTGACCCAGCATGTTGTGACGGGAGCAGGTGATGTTGCAGGTGATCACATCCAAGCCCCCATTCAGACAACCCCTCGGGCGCAAGCTTAACTTGGAAGTCAGTGGAACTACTCCAGCGCTTACAGTTAAGCATGTGCCTTAGTATTTTGCTGAATCTGGGCCAAAATGTGGCCTGTCTCTGGAAAAGCCGAGGTCATTCACAGTTGCCCATATTCCCCACTGCTCAGGGCTCATCCCCTCCGGCAGGGGCAGGGGCAGGTGGGCACACACAATAGAGATGTAACCCCCCGCCCTCGCTATGGCAGGAATTGTATCACCCCTGGGAGCTTCAGCCACTAGATGGCGACATTGTTCACACAAACGCACACACACGTCTCTTTTCAGCCAGCCAGCCCCCCGCTCCAACAACAGCCAGGTCGGCAAGGGCTCATTGGCACTCAGGGACTCATGAAGGAGCTTGTGGATACCCTATTAGCCATGGTGGGGAAATACCCCTGCCCTGCCCTGGGGATTTCAACACAGCTAGTGACAAAGCTCCAGGGGCCCTGCCCCTCGAGCTCTCCTGGCCCCATCCTTTCCGTACCCTGAGCTGGCTGTGTGAGTTGCAGCTGGTCCGATTTCGTATCTTCGCTGTGCCTGGCTGCAGCCCCTCTTCCGGCTCCTCCAGAACCTCTCATTGCGGTTCTGGCTGCGCTTTCCCCCCCACTTGTTTGTGTACGCACAACCCATCCCTGGTCCCGCGAAGTCCAGGGACCTCCTCGTCCACCTCCTCCTGGCCATGGCTAAGGTGCCATTTATAACACCAGGGAGAGGCGGTTGGCTGAGGGGTCCCTGTGACTGTGGGGCCTGTTTTTTGTTCTTCCATCAGCTCACATATCCGGGCAGAGCTCCTCTGGCCGCATCCGCTGGCTCCTTGGATGCTTTCGAGGAGCAGTGGGTGCTGTCCGGGGCTCTCTGCTCAGTGTCCCCCTCAGGTTCCCTACTTTTGGCCCTATGGCCCCCACGTCTGCTCCTGCTTTTTGCCTTCGTTGTCCCACAAATCAGTTGAGTCCTGGTTCAGTAGCTCCCCCCCCGAGGCTGAGGGAGGAGCTTTTAGCTGTGTCCTGGTTTCTCAATAGGACAAAGCTTCAGCTGCAAAACCCAGGCCCTCAGCACCTCCTTTGCCTCCCCAGCCCATGCACAGGCCGGCTCTGGTCCGACCCCCGTGGCCAGCCACATCCTGAACCTGAATTTTGGGTTACTTGTGAGACTGAGAACATCTGAGCTAAGGGGGCCAGACCCCCAGCTGGTGAGAGTCAAAGGGGCAGATCGCTAGAACGCCTGGGTTCTCTCCCTGGCTCTGGGAGGAGGGTGGGGTCTGGTGGGTTAGAGCAGGGGTGGGTCTGGGACTCCTGGGTTCTCTCCCCTGCTGCGCGAAGCCCTGGGACCGGGACCCCCAGGGATCCTTCTCTGTTTCAGGCCGGCTCCCACTGTGATCTCCAGCATCACCCCATTCCACTCCGTGGGGTCCCTGCCGATCTGCCCATAGCAGAGAACTTGGTAACTGCTGCCTCTCACACCAGCCTGGGCTGCGAGCGACCCACCGGGGGAGATGAAGAGCCCTGTGCAGTAAAGCAGGGAATTTCCTTGGTTTTTTACACGAATACCATGTGTGCCTCAGTTTCCCTGTGTGCCGTGTGTGCAATGAGGTGGGAGGGGTGGTTGTTGCGGAGGACCAGGGGTGACCTTCCCCAGGGGACCCCAGCAGCTGGTGACGTGGTGGCTGGGGCAGGAAGGTTGGAAGGCAGCCGACTAGGACCAGTGTAAGGACAAAGGGCAAAGGAGAGAGGACCCCGGTGAGCTGACAGCTGGTTCTAGCCTGAGGGGGAACAAAGGTAGAGTTGCCCAACTTTCTGATGGCAGAAAACTGAAAACCCCTGCACCGCCCCAAAGCTCCGCCCCTGCTCCCACCAATGCCCCGCCATTCTCCGAGGCTCCAGACCCCCTCCCTCCATCGCTCATTCTCCCCCACTCTTGCTCACTCATTCATTTTCACCTGGCTGGGGCAGGGTGTTCGGGTGTGGGAGGGTGTGTGGGGTGTGTGCTCCCGGAAGGGATGCAGGGTGCAGGAGGGGGCTCAGGGCTGGGGCAAGGGGTTGGAGTGTGGGAGGGCTCGGGCTGGGGGTGAAGGCTCTGGGGTGGGGATGAGGGGTTTAGGGTGTGGAACAGGGCTCAAGGCTGGGGCAGGAGGTTGGGGGGGCAGGAGGGGGTTCAGGGCTGGGTCGGGGGGTGGGAGAGTTTAACATCATCACAGGTCAATATTTACTAACACCTGGCCACTAAGTTCCTGGAGTCAGGGTACTGCTGGCCAGGAGCCAACGTGGGGATGTTGGAAATCTGGCACAGGGAGTCAGGGATTACGGGAGGGTGTGATGCTCTGTAGCTGTAAGGAGCACCCTGGAACCCCAATATTCACCACTCTGCTATGATTACAATCTGTGTTGTACAAAGTACGCTTGGTGAGGGATAAAACCATAGAGTCTCAGGGTTGGAAGGGACCTCAGGAGGTCATCTAGTCCAACCCCCTGCTCAAAGCACAACCAATCCCCAATTTTTGACCCAGATCCCTAAATGGCCCCCTCAAGGATTGAACTCACAACCCTAGGTTTACCAAGCCAAGGCTCAAACCACTGAGTGATCCCTCCCTCATTTTGCATGTCTTGATCTGTTGAACAATAAGACCCTGTCGGACTGTGTGAGCTGTCACTGGATGGGGAGTTACGAAGTATTGCTCTATGAGTTACTGAAATAAGTGGTGAGGTTGGGAACACCCACAAACAGCCTTTCAGTTCCAACATTGCAGGGACCATCAATAGCCAGAAGGCGTTAATGGCTCATTACCACACAATCTGGTTCACCATTGTCCTGTGTGATTTTGGCATCGATGTCAACGTTTGTTCTGCTGGTTCGAAGCTCTGCATGCAACAGACTCTTCTTCCCACACAGCCATCAGATCCAGTGTCCCCTGTATGCTCCATGCTGGAGCGTGTTTGTGGCCCTGGGCAGGCATGGTCAGCTGTGCTGGTGAGCTCTCCACGCTGGTCAAACAGGAAATGAAATTCAGATGTTCCCGGGGGCTTTTCCTGTGCACCAGACTGAAGTGCAATGGAGTTGAAAGTGCTGTCCAAAGCAGTCACAGCAGAGCACTCCAGAACATTATACATTTGACCTGACGAAGCATATGTTGACCTAAAGCTGTAGTGTAGACCAGGCCTAAAAGTTTAGGATTTAGAAGGCATGTTTACTTTTCATTTTCTTCAGGTAACTAGCTCTGACTTCTATGCTGACCCACTTACCAGCACTTACAATCTGTCACTCTGTAGTTCATAAACCTATTTATATTTTACCTAAAGCAGTGTGTTTTGGTTGAAGTTCTTGGGGAATCTCATCTTAGGTTAACAAGGGCTGTTCATAGAATAGAATCATAGAATATCAGGGTTGGAAGGGACCTCAGGGTCTTCTAGTTCAACCCCCTGTTCAAAGCAGGACCAACCCCAACTAAATCATCCCAGCCAAGGCTTTGTCAAGCCAGGCCTTAAAAATCTCTAAGGAAGGAGATTCCACCACCTCCCTCGGTAACCCATTCCTTGTTCTGTCATCTGCCACCACTGAGAACAGCCGAGCTCCATCCTCTTTGGAACCCCCCTTCAGGTAGTTGAAGGCTGCTATCAGATCCCCCCTCTCTCTTCTCTTCTGCAGACTAAATAACCCCACTTCCCTCAGCCTCTCTTCATAAGTCATGTGCCGCAGCCCCCTAATCATTTTCGTTGCCCTCTGCTGGACTCTCTCCAATTTGTCCATATCTCTTCTCTAGTGGGGGGCCCAAAACTGGATGCAATACTCCAGATGTGGCCTCACCAGTGCTGAAGAGAGGGGAACGATCACATCCCTCTATCTGCTGGCAGTGCTCCTACTAATACAGCCCAATATGCTGTTAGTCTTCTTGTCAACAAGGGCACACTGCTGACTCATAGCCAGCTTCTCATCCACGGTAATCCCCAGGTCCTTTTCTGCAGAACTGCTGCCGAGCCATTTGGTCCCCAGCCTGTAGCGGTGCATGGGATTCTTCCATCCTAGGTGCAGGACCCTGCACTTGTCCTTGTTGAACCTCATCAGGTTTCTTTTGGCCCAATTCTCCAATTTGTCTAGGTCATTCTGTATCCTATCCCGACTCTCCAGCGTATCTACCTCTCCCCCCAGCTTAGTATCATCTGGGAACTTGCTGAGGGTACAATCCATCCAATCATCCCCATTATTAATAAAGGTGTTGAACAAAACCGGCCCCAGGAACAAGCCCTGAGACACTCCGCTTGATACTGGCTGCCAACTAGACATGGAGCCGTTGATGCCTACCCGTTGAGCCCGACAATCTAGCCAGTTTTCTATCCACCTTATAGTCCATTGACCCAATCCATACTTCTGTAACTTTCTGGTAAGAATACTGTGGGAGACCGTATCAAAAGCTTTCTAAAGTCAAGATATATCAAGTCCACTGCTTTCCCCATATCCACAGACCAGTTCTCTTGTCATTGAAGGCAATCATGTGGTCAGGCATGACTTGCCCTGGGTGAATCCATGCTGACTCTTCCTGATTACTTTCCTCTCCTCCCAGTGCTTCAAAATGGATTCCTTGAGGACCTGCCCCATGATTTTTCCAGGGACAGAGGTGAGGCTGACTGGCCTGTAGTTCCCCAGATTCTCCTTCTTCCCTTTTTGAAAGATGAGCACGATATTTGCCTTTTTCCAATAGTCTAAGTTGTGCCCTGCAACAACCATTTACAAATGTGGTAGGTACCTGCAGTAAACTGGCAACAGAGGTACAAATGTCTGGCCACTTTCCTTTGGAAGACAAGTAGCCTTAATTCGGTTTACCTTAATTCACTTCTAAACTGAAAAACTGCATCTCAGCCCTGCTCTACACTAGGAGTTTAGGTCAAATTTAGCATTGTTAAATTGATGTAAACCTGCACCTGTCCACACGATGAAGCCCTTTTTCTCGACTTAAAGGACTCTTAAAATCGATTTCCTTACTCCACCCCTGACAAGTGGATTAGTGCTTAAATCGGCCTTGCCGGGTCGAATTTGGGGTACTGTGGCCACAATTCAACGGTATTGGCCTCCAGGAGCTATCCCAGAGTGCTCTATTGTGACCGCTCTGGACAGCACTCTCAACTCAGATGCACTGGCCAGATAGACAGGAAAAGGCCCACGAACTTTTGAATTTCAATTTCCTGTTTGGCCAGCGTGGCAAGCTGCAGGTGACTATGCAGAGCTCATCAGCAGAGGTGACCATGATGGAGTCCCAGAATTGCAAAAGAGCTCCAGGATGGACTGAACGGGAGGTACAGGATCTGATCGCTGTATGGGGAGAGGAATCCGTGCTATCAGAACTCCGTTCCAGTTTTCGAAATGCCAAAACATTTGTCAAAATCTCCCAGGGCATGAAGGACAGAGGCCATAAGAGGGACCTGAAGCAGTGCTGCGTGAAACTTAAGGAGCTGAGGCAAGCCTACCAGAAAACCAGAGAGGCGAACGGCCACTCTGGGTCAGAGCCCCAAACATGCCGCTTCTATGATGAGCTGCATGCCATTTTAGGGGGTTCAGCCACCCTACCCCAGCCGTGTTGTTTGACTCCTTCAATGGAGATGGAGGCAACACAGAAAGAGGGATGAGGAAGATGAGGAGGAGGAGGTTGTATAGAGCTCACAGCAAGCAAGAGGAGAAACCGGTTTTCCTGACAGCCAGGAACTGTTTCTCACCCTGGACCTGGAGCCAGTACCCCTGGAACCCACCCAAGGCTGCCTCCTGGACTCGGCAGGCGGAGAAGGGACCTCCAGTGAGTGTACCTTTTAAAATACTATACGTGGTTTAAAAGCAAGCATGTGTAATGATTAATGTGCCCTGGCATTCGCGGCTCTCCTGGATGTACTCCCAAAGCCTTTGCAAAAGGTTTCTGGGGAGGGCAGCCTTATTCCATCCACCGTGGTAGGACACTTTACCACTCCAGGCCAGTAGCATGTACTCAGCAATCATTGTACAACAAAGCATTGCAGTGTATCTTTGCTGGCGTTCAAACAACATCCGTTCTTTATATCTCTCTGTTAGCCTCAGGAGAGGGAGATATCATTCATGGTCACCTGGTTGAAATAGGGTGCTTTTCTTCCGGGAACACTCAGAGGTGCCCGTTCCTGCTGGGCTCTTCGCCTGTGCCTGAACAGAAATGTTCCCCGCTGTTAGCCATGGAGAGGGGGGAGGCAAAATGCGACCTTGTAACAAAAGCACATGTGCTGTGTATGTAATGTTAACAGCAAGGTTTACCGTGAAAGAGTGTACCCATTGTTCTATAAAATGTGTCTTTTTAAATACCACTGTCCCTTTTTTTTCTCCACCAGCTGCATGTGTTTCAAGGATCACAGGATCTTCTCCTTCCCAGAGGCTAGTGAAGATTAGAAAAAGAAAAAAATGCACTCGTGATAAAATGTTCTCTGAGCTCATGCTGTACTCCCACACTGACAGAGCACAGACGAATGCGTGGAGGCAGACAATGTCAGAGTGCAGGAAAGCAGAAAATGACCGGGAGGAGAGGTGGCGGGCTGAAGAGAGTAAGTGGCGGGCTGAAGGCAGAGCTGAAGCTCAAATGTGGTGGCAGTGTGATGAGAGGAGGCAGGATTCAATGCTGAGGCTGCTGGAGGATCAAACCAATATGCTCCAGCATATGGTTGAGCTGCAGCAAAGGCAGCTGGAGCACAGACTGCCGCTACAGCCCCTGTGTAACCAACCACCCTCCTCCCCAAGTTCCATAGCCTCCTCACCCAGACGCCCAAGAATGCCGTGGGGGGGCCTCCGGCCACCCAGCCACTCCACCACAGCGGATTGCCCAAGCAACAGAAGGCTGGCATTCAATAAGTTTTAAAGTTGTAAACTTTTAAAGTGCTGTGTGGCCTTGTCCTTCCCTCCTCCACCACCCCTCCTGGGCTACCTTAGTAGTTATCCCCCTATTTGTGTGATGAATGAATAAAAAATGCATGAATGGAAAGCAACAATGACTTTATTGCCTCTGCAAGCGGTGATCGAAGGAAGGAGGGAAGGGTGGTTAGCTTACAGGGAAGTAGAGTGAACCAAGGGGCGGGGGGTTTCATGAAGGAGAAAAAAACAGAACTTTCACACCGTAGCCTATCCAGTCATGAAACTGGTTTTCAAAGCTTCTCTGATGCGCACCGCAACCTTCTGTGCTCTTCTAACCGCCATGGTGTCTGGCTCTGTGAAACCAGCAGCCAGGTGATTTGCCGTAACCTCCCACCCTGCCATAAACGTCTCCCCCTTACTCTCACAGATATTGTGGAGCACACAGCAAGCAGTAATAACAGTGGGAATATTGGTTTTGCTGAGATCTAAGCGAGTCAGTAAACTGCGCCAGCGTGCTTTTAAGCATCCAGATGCACATTCTACCACCATTCTGCACTTCCTCAGCATGTAGTTGAACAGCTCCTGATTACTGTCCAGGCTGCCTGTGTACGGCTTCACAAGTCATGGCATTAAGGGGTAGGCTGGGTCCCCAAGGACAACTGTAGGCATTTCAACATCCCCAATGGTTATTTTCTGGTCTGGGAAGAAAGTCCCTTCCTGCAGCTTTTGAAACAGACCAGAGTTCCTGAAGATGCAAGCGTCATGTACCTTACCCGGCCATCCCACGTTGATGTTGGTGAAACGTCCCTTGTGATCCACCAGTGCTTGCAGCACCATTGAAAAGTACCCCTTGCGGTTTATGTGCTCTCCGGCTTGGTGCTCCGGTGCCAAGATAGGGATATGGGTTCCCTCTATGGCCCCACCACAGTTAGGGAATCCCATTGCAGCAAAGCCATTCACTATGACCTGCACATTTCCCAGGGTCACTACCCTTCATATCAGCAGATCTTTGATTGCGTGGGCTACTTGCATCACAGCAGCCCCCACAGTAGATTTACCCACTCCAAATTGATTCCCGACTGACCGGTAGCTGTCTGGCGTTGCAATCTTCCACAGGGCTATTGCCACTCGCTTCCTAACTGTGGAGGCTGCTCTCATCTTGGTATTCATGCGCTTCAGGGCAGGGGAAAGCAAGTCACAAAGTTCCATGAAAGTGCCATTACGCATGCGAAAGTTTCGCAGCCACTGGGAATCGTCCCAGACCTGCAACACTATGCGGTCCCACCAGTCTGTGCTTGTTTCCCGGGACAAGAATCGGCCTTCCACGGCATGGACCTGCCCCATTAGCACCATGATGTACACATTGGCAGGACCCATGCTTTGAGAGAAGTCTGTGTCCATGTCCTCATCACTCACGTCACTGCGCTGACGTCGTCTACTCGCCCGGTATTGCTCTGCCAGGTTCAGGTGCTGCATATATTGCTGGATAATGCGTGTGGTGTTTAATGTGCTGCTAATTGCCAAAGTGAGCTGAGCGGGCTCCATGCTTGCCGTGGTATGGCGTCCGCACAGAAAAAAGGCGCGGAACGATTCTCTGCCATTGCTCTGATGGAGGGAGGGGCGACTGACGACATGGCTTACAGGGAATTAAAATCAACAAAGGGGGTGGCTTTACATCAAGGAGTATTTCAGGCAGGACTTCAGGGAGGGACGGAGGGAGCAAATGAGTACAAAACAAATCTGGTCTATTTCTTGTTTTGATCCACTCCATCTATCTTTTACATCTTTGGCTGGCAGCAGATGGTGCAGAAGGACTGCAAGCCATCCACATCTCTTGGCTGCTCGGCAGAAGATGGTAGAATAGGACTGCTAGCCAACCTCATCTCCTGCCTGCCTGGCAAAAGATGGTACAATAGGACTGCTAGCCATCCATATTGCCTGCCTGCTCACCAAAAGATGGTAGAATAGGACTGGTTGCAGGACTAAAGAGAGTGACCTGGTCGAGTCACTTCTAATGTAGTCTCTGCACCCATGTCTGTCCAGGCGCTCCTCGGACATGACGATGACGGCTACTAGTCCTATTGTACCGTCTGCTGCCACAAGGCAATGGGTTGCTGCTGCTGTGTAGCAATGCAGTCCCACGTCTGCCAGCACCCAGGAGACATACAGTGACCGTGAGCTGAGCCTCGGTACGGTGGAAGCACTCCACCCAGTTAATGCACTTAGAGCATTTTGTGTGGGGACACACACAAATCGACTATCTAGAAATGATTTCTAAAAAAATGACTTCTATAAATTCGACCTAATTTCGTAGTGTAGAGACACCCTCAGCGCCAGACAAGGGATCCCTGTGTAAACAGCCCCGGCACTCCTCCCCACAGGGGCTGTATCTGAATGCTGGGCAAAGGGTCCCTGTGTAAACAGCCCTTGGGCTCCATCCCAGAGAGGTCGCAGCTCAGCACCGGATGAGGGACCCCTGTTTAAACAGGGCAGTAGGAACATGCATGTTGATGAGCCAACTCAGTAAAGCAGCAAGTAAAATGTTAACCAGCACTCGCTCCGAGACCACCCCCAGGCTCCAGCCCGGCTTCTGGCCCTCGAACACCTCCCAGTAGTGCTGCCCCACGCTGAAGCTCTGATGGGCCAGCACGCCTTTCTCCACTTCCAATCGCTGCGGGTTCATGACTCTCAGACACGTCACCTCCTTGCCATCCTTTGAGATCTCCAGTTCGGGGTGAGCCGTGCTGGGGTCCAGGGCCAAACCCTCCTTTACTCCTCAATGCAGAGGGACGGGTGAGGGGGAGGGTTGATTCCATCTCATGTCTCTTCCTGTCTTCACCCCCCTTCTATTTCTTTTTGGAACAAGCCACCCACCTAGGTCAGCCAGCCCAATGGATCTCACGCTAAACAGCCCTGGGCCAGCAGCAACTGCATCTCAGAACCTGGTGAGGGGTCCCTGTGTGAGGAAGTGAAGATGGGAGCAGTGACCTCCTTTAGCAGGGCCAAAGCTCTCCAGGGAGGGCTCGCTCAGCGTGTTGTTCTCCTGCTCCGGTTTCTCCAGGTCACCCCGCATTCCCCTGCACTCATCGACCAGACGAGGAAACCGCTTCTCCTTCCTGCTCAGGGCTTTCTCCTGTGGCCGCGGCGCGCTGGGTGAGCACAAGGTCGCTCACTGTGATCAGCCTGGGGCAGTCCATGAACTCCAGCTTCTTCCTCACCGTCGCATTCTCCTGCCATAGAGTTTAGTTCTCTCCTCTGTCTGCTCCTTCATCACCCGCGGCTCTTGGATCCTCCCAACCTCCTGAGCCACCCCCTCCATCCTCAGCCATCTGGTGATGTTCTCCAGGACTTGCATGGCACCCGCCAAGGTGCGAGGGGTCCCCTCCACGCTCGTCTCTTTTCACTGGGGCTGGGCTGGAGACTGGCTGCGCTTCCTCCTCTAGCACCTGCCCCCAAGCCCCTGCCCGGCCCTCGCTCCGGCTCAGCTGCTCCAGCGTGTCCTGCTCATCGGCGGCAAGGGGAGAGGAGCCTCCACCTCCTCCTGCCCACCCCTCCTTCCACCCGCCCTCCCCCAAAACAGGAAGCACACAGTGTACAGCAAGTCGCATCCATAACGGAGAGCTGGGAATAGAGCCCAGGAGTCTTGGCTCCCACCGTCCCCCCTGTTCTAACCACTAGACTCCACTCCCCTCCCAGAGCCAGGGATAGCACCCAGGAGTCTCAAGTCCCCTGCTCTAACCCTCTCGCCTTTACTAAATTTCTGGCAGTTGGAAAGGGAAGGACAGATGGTGGCTGTTGTGAGGGGCAAGGGGGAAGGAAGAGGATATATTTAGGTATAGATTGCAACCTCATTGGGTCAGGGCCATCTCTTATATGCATCTGTGTAGCACCCGGCACGTCCGGGGCCCAGATTTCGGTCAAGGTCTGTGTAGCGCCCGGCACCGTGGGTGCTCTGATATGGGTCAGGTGGTCTGTGCCATTCCCAGCACTGTTTTCAGTGGGGCCTTAGGTTCCACTATAATGCAAAGAAGAAATAACAGCAGAGAGAGACGGATAGAAAAAGAGAAGGAGTTGGAGATGGAGAGATATTGATTGACCAAGTAGAGGGTGCTGGCTCGTGCCCCCAGGCAGGGAATCCCCCTGGCCTGCTGGCTCCTCAGCTGCAATTTGGGGTGGCTTGGAGCAGTGGAAGCTTTCTGGATGAATGAGAAGAGGAATTGGAAGGGGAGAAGAAGGAGGGTGTAATCGCAGCAGGGAGCCCAAATCTGGCCCACACTCCGGTGATCAGTAGGGACCCTGCAGCAGGGGTGTGGAGAGACATCAGGGTGCGGGGGGCTGAGTGAGGGATTGGGTCCATCTCTCAGGGTCCCCTGGTGGGTAGCGGTGGGGTTGAGTACAGGGAGGAGCGCAGGACTAACAAAAGCCCATTTGGTACTTTTCCAGAGTGATTTAGGGCTGGCGTTAGGCCAGAACTGGCAGGCTGAGTATGTGATTTTCTCGAAATGGGAGTGAAATCAGGGGAACTTTTCCAGATATTTACGGTCTGTTACTGGCACAGAGAGCGCACTGATAAAGTTTGTGGACTACACCAAGCTGGGTGGAGTTGCAAGTGCTTTGGAGGATAGGAGGAAAATTCAAAATGATCTGGACAAACTGGAGAAATGGTCTGAAGCCAATAGGATGAAATTAAATAAGGACAAATGCAAAGTTCCCCACTTAGGAAGGAACAATCCATTGAATGCATACAGAACGGGCAATGACTGCCTAGGAAGGAGAACTGCGGACAGGGATCTGGGGGTCACAGTGGATCACAAACTAAATATGAGTCAACAGTGTAACACTGTTGCAAAAAAAGGCAAACATCCTTCTGGGCTGTATCAGTAGGAGTGTTGTAAGCAGGACACGAGAAGTGATTCTTCTGCTCTGCTCCACGCTGATTAGGCCTCAACTGGAGTATTGTGTCCAGTTCTGGGCGTCACTTTTCAGGAAGGATGTAGACAAATCGGAGAAAGTCCCGAAAAGAGCAACAACAATGATTAAAGGTCTAGAAAACATGACCTGTGAGGGAAGATTGAAAACACTGGGTTTGTTTACTCTGGAGAAGAGAAGACTGAGAGGGGACATGAGAACAGTTTTCAAGTACACAAGAGTTTGTTACAAGGAGGAGGGAGAAAAATTGTTCTCGTTAACCTCTCAGGATAGGACAAGAAGCAATGGGCTTACACTGCAGCAAGGGCAGTTTAGGTTGGTCCTTAGGAAAAACTTTCTACCTGTCCGGGTGGTTAAGCACTGGAATCAATTGCCCAGAGAGTTTGTGGAATCTCCATCATTAAGGATTTTTAAGAGCAGGTTGGACAAACACCTGTCAGGGATGGTCCAGAAAATACTTAGTTCTACCTTGAGGGCAGGGGAATGGACTAGATGACCTCATGAGGTCCCTTCCAGTTCTCTGATTCTCCTTGCAGCCCTCCCCATTTCTGATCTGTGCTTCTCTTCTTTATCATCACCATGCAGCTCCTCCCCAGCTGAGTTTCACCCTCAGTTGAGCATGGTCTACCCTCCAGGAGCAGCCAGTGTGATGATCAGGGTCCAGACACCCCAGGGTAATGTAAAAGTGTCTCAAGGAAGTCTCTTATGAAAGCTGGTGACACACTGGTGATTAATTGTCATGGAGTCCCTGGGCGATGCTCTGGAACTGCTCCCTACAAAGCCAGTCAGGACTCTGGGGGAGTCTCCTCTCTGTGAGCAGACTGTCTGCAGGACACACAGCTCACACAGCTTCCACCTTCCTGGGTCTGACCACGGAGCCTTCAGCATCCTCTGCCCCTCCGTACGCTTCCCACAGCGAGTCCACCCAGGCGGGGTCCTGGGGAAACCAGGGGGTCCTGCACCCCAACTCCGCAGTCAGACGTGACTCTCAGCCAGCCAGTAAAACAGAAGGTTTATTAGACGACAGGAACATGGTCTAACACAGAGCTTGTAGGTGCAGAGAACAGGACCCCTCAGCTGGGTCCATTCTGGGGGGCAGTGAGCCAGACAACCATGTCTGCACTTCACTCCTCTTCCCCAGCCAGCCCCAAACTGACTCCCCCTCCTCTGGGCTTTGTTCTTTCCCAGGCCAGGAAGTCACCAGATTCCTTTGTTCTCCAAACCTTTAGCTCTCACCTTGCAGGAGGGAAGGGCCCAGGCCATCAGTGGCCAGGAAACAGGGTGTCGGCCATTCTCTGTGTCCAGACCCCTGCACACACCTGCCCTCTAGGGCTCTACAACGATCATACACCCTTATCCCACCCCCTAGATACTTAAGAACTGCCAAGGGGAAACTGAGGCACCCCCACAATATTCAGAGGAAACATGAAGAACAGTCCCGCTCTGTCACATTAATATCACTGTGAAATGTCTGTATTTAAACTACAGGAAGAATTATGGATACTCACTGATATGCTTTAAAGTGTATGTTGAAAGAAAGGGAGAAACAGGTCTCTCTCAGACAAGAGGGAAGGCAGCTATCTACTTGTCTCCAATGTAAATGAAACCTATGGAAGCCCTGTTTACATAAGAATCAGTAGTGGGGTTGGAAGTCAACAGGAAGGGGAGAACAGCAGGGGATCATCCTGACTCTGGGGACAAAACAATGAGTTTTGGGAAACATAAGCAGAAGCAAAAAAACATTTGGCATCTGTTACTGAGGGACCATTAGGTACAACACCCTGCATGCCAATGAAGGTTGGGTCCCGTGGTCTGGAGCACTAGAGATGCTGATACCTTGATGTAAGTTTGGAAATTGCCTAGGCCAAGATTGTAACTGGCTCGAATTAAGTTTTAGTCACTTGCAAGTGTGTCTTGTTTTGATTGTAACCAGACCCAGTCAGCTGGGCTGTCAAAGAAGTATCCGAGATACAGCAGAGAACATGAGTCTTTGTTGGCTGTGGCCATGCACGTTGCTCCATCCACACAGCAGGAAATTTGCCAGGTTGAGTGAGCACTTCTTTGGGAAGCTGTCTTGCCTCGTTCCATCAGACATGGGGGGATATCGCCACCAACAAACGGGTGCTAGATGTCATCACCCACGGCTAGATCATCCAGTTCATCTCGCTCCCCCTTCATCCCTCTTCAGGGGCCCTTCTCCCAGGAGCCTTTTACAAACAGAAATGGCCTCGCTGCTCCAGCTGGGAGCCATGAAGGAGCTGGCTCAGGAAATCGGAGGAAGGGATTCATAGAATCATAGAAGGTTAGGATTGGAAGGGACCTCAAGAGGTCATCTAGTCCAACCCCCTGCTTGAAGCAGGACCCATCCCCAATTTTTGCCCCATCCCTTAATGGCCCCCTCAAGGATTGAACTCACAACCCTGGATTTAGCAGGCCAATGCTCAAACCAGTGCACTATGTCTCCTCATCCGGAAGAAGAAAGTGGTGGGGTGGGGGGTCTTCAAGCCTTCCTAGACCTGAGGAAATCAACCAATGCATGCACTGCCTCAGGTTCAGGATGGAAACGTTTGCCTCCACCAGTCTGTCTCCCTCCAAGCTGGATCGTGGCTCTCGACTGGCAGACGCCTGCTTTCCTATCCGCCATCCACCTGGCCCACAGCAAGTATCAGATTCATGGGGGCGCGTGAGCAGCCAGCCATCCAAGTACAGGTAGCTGTGAAGTCCCAGCTTCCTTAGATGCCCTGCCACCAGGCACTTCGTGAACACCCCTGCTGCCGTGGAGAGACCAAAGGGCAGTAACCAGTACCGGTAATGGCTGAGCTCCCCTGTGGGTCTTCCTAGTTGCCTTCACGCTGGCATGCAGAGTCAGTGAGATCCAGGCCCTCACGGCTGGGTTGATCTACACATCATCCCACAGGGACAAGGTGGTGATGAGACCAACTCATCTCCCAGGTGGTCTCAGGATTCCCCTTGAATCCTTCCCATAGTCGCACCTTTCTCTGGGGGAAAGAAGCTTCACACTCGAGATGTCTCCAGAACCTGCTCTACCCCCCGGACAGTGCGACAGATATTGCAACCCCAGGCCGTATCTTGGGGAACCACGCTATGAAATCTATGACTGGTTTGTATGATTATCTTCTGCTCCATGGGGGAAGTTAACGGCTCCTCCAGAAACTAACAACAGTGTGGGGTGGTAATTACCCCGGGATTGTTAACAGCTCCAGAGAGCCACCACCCACCGGAGAGGCTTGTATGGGCTGGCTCAGGCTAGGTTTTCCAGAGACTGAAGGCTTTTGTTATACAAGGCTGAGTTTATCCAGCCTCGTGGCCTCTTTCTGATCCAGCAAACGGACAGGACTTTTGGTCCAACGGGCCCGAGTAGTCCAAGGAAGGGTTGGGATTTTAGCCTCCCTGATGGGGGATTTCCGGTACATACAGTGTGCCTGTAAATCCATTTCTTGTCTCCATGTTTTCTCTGGAGGCTTTTCTCCTGAAGAAGTGAGCTTGCTTTGGAGACACCGTTTGGGTCACTGGTCAATCGCTTGTCATGTCTGTGGAGAGTAACCACGGCACAGGTGCTGGCCTGATGGCAGACCGGCTGCTGGGGATATCCCAGTGAACTACTGGGGGCCACAGCCAAAAACCTCCGGTCAGACGGGAGTGGGTCACGGGCCCCTGCCCAGAGAGAGCTGACAGCTGGAGGCCTGAGACCCAAACAGGCATTTCTACAGCAGGCCACGGAGCGGATCAAAGGTGTCTCCAACTGTGACAACTGTACGCTAAGTGACTGTTCCTTTTGGTTTTCAGCTCAGAAATTTCAGTTTAGATTTTTTTCCCAAAATGTCAAATATTCCACAGAAATAATCCCCCAGTTTCTGACCAGCTCCATCAAAAACCCTTTTACCTGCCTAACGGTTTGGAAAATTCTGGCCTTAAGTTTTCCCCTCTTTAGAGTCTAGAGGGAAGAAGAAGGCTGGGCCAAGAAGGAAAACTTAAAGGGGGATTTTTATGGGCAGGGTAGAATTAGTAAAAGTGAAAGTGACACCGGGGAAGAGTTAGCAGCTGGTTACACCAGCCACACTGTGAGATAACAACGTGACTTGAGGCAGAGGCGTGGCTCGTTCTGTGATAGCCAATGGGATTGCAGGGACCTGCATGCTGTACAGCACTCCTGCGCTCTTATTGGCTGGGACGGTATAATTCCAGTCGATATAATTACAGACCGACAGAATATCTACACCGGTGCTTGCCTCAGCCCTTCAGATCTTCCCTCGGCCCTGGGGCTGTGAGTGCCTGGCTCTCGGCGGGTAAGTCAGTCCTGCTCCATGGGGTTACCAGTCGCTAGATGGGGGGAAGGATAGCTTGGTGGTTTGAGCGTTGGCCTGCTAAACCCAGGGTTGTGAGTTTAATCCTTGAGGGGGCCATTTAGGGATCAGGGCAAAAATTGGGGATTGGTCTTGCTTTGAGCAGGGGGTTGCACTAGATACCTCCTGAGGTCCCTTCCAACCCTGAGATTCTATGATTCTATGAGGGAACGGGCCGTGAGGGAGCAGCGTTGGCTAGTGACTAGGGCAGGAATGAGAGATCTTGGGTCTCTCTTGGCTTTGACTTTAACTCCCTGGGGAGTTTGGGCAAGTCGCCCTTGGGCCAGGGGGCCGCTGGAAGAAAAGTTTCCCTCGCGTCTGATGAGTGAATTTGGGCTGCACCTTGCCCGCTCCCTGCGCCCCCAGCCAGCCGGGGGCACCCAGCCACAGCCACAGGCAAATGGGGCTACCCTGGGAGGGGAGCCGTCCCTTCCCCGCTCCCTCCCCTTGTCTGGATTCATCCTGCCGGAGGGTTTTTCCCTCCCAGAGAGGAAGTTTTGTCTCCCCCCCCACACACACACTCTGGTCAGCACCCCCTCCTCCCCGCATCAGGACGGATTGATTCCCTTCCCCTGGATCCATCCCCCGACCCCCCCGCTCCCTGGGAATTTCTCCCATCACATCCAGCCCAGTCCCCTGGATCAGCTTCCAGCCAGGAGCCTCCTTCCCCTGGCAGCACAAGGCAAGCAGCCAGCAGCCCAGCGAGCAGGGGCGGAAAGGGAAAGATATATGTAAGCGGGGGAATAGTCCCGCTGTTGTGGGGAACTTTCCTGGCTTCTGCACTACCCCGGTGAAGTGGGCCAGCGAAAGGATCTGAGTCCTCGCTCCCACTTCCTTTACCCAGAGGCCTCCCTGCCCTTGAGGACTCCCCTTCCACTCTCCTGTCTGGCAGAGTCCTCGTAACCCCAACAAGGCTGGGCCCAGGATTCCTGGGGGGCTCAACCCCCAACCCTGCTGCGGTCACCTAGGATAGGGGCTAGCGTGTCCCCACTCCAGGGCCCTCTCTCTGCACTGGGCACTTCTCTGACCCACGGACCATTACGTACAAGTTAAAGCAAATGCAAGTTATTTAATCAACAATTAATCTTAAAAAGGATAAGGGAAAATGGGGAAGGTTAAAGGAAACACATCACCCCCCTCTGTGGCAGGGAACGTCACAAACTGTGTCTCTGGAACGTCCGGGCAGTTCACAGTCTGCTCCTGGTAAGTCCCAGGCCTTCTTCTCCGGCCCTGGCCCTGCTGCAGGGATGCTGGGGGTTGGACACTTGCTCTGGTGGGGGCCACACGCTCTCCGTGGTAGGACCCTCCTGCCCAGTGTCACCCCCGCCCTCTCGGGGTTAAGATCCAAGCCTGGCCTGCAGAGCCCCTTGGCTGAGGCGTCTCCCTGTGCTGGGCCCGCTGCCCAGGGTCCCCCTCGCTCTCCCCAGCTGCTCACCGCTCCCAGCTCCGGACGGCTCCAGCCCCAGCTCCACCACTCGGTCTCTGCTGCTCGGCCTCCAGCTCCCTGGGCTGCTTCTCTCCCCCCCCGGCTCTGGTTGCTGCAGCTCTGCTCCCAGGGCAAGTCTGCTCTCTCTGGGCTGTGCCTCTGGTCCCTCTGGATCTGGCTCCCCAGCTCTGCTCCCCAGCTTAGCTCGGGCCCCTGCTTTCTCCTTAGCTCAGCCCCACTCAGTCTGACCCAAGCAAATCCAGCTCACACAGAGGATGGGACCTCCCTGGCCTCCTGACTCCCTGATTAGCCTGCCCGCCCTGTCAATCAGGCTGACCTGGAGCATTGGCCTCTCCCCATTGCTCCTGGGGGCTGTCAGGCTCAGGGTCCTGATTCCCCATCAGCCCTTCCCCCTCTTTAGTACTGGGAGCTAGCAACTAAAACTCCCCCTCTGAATGTTAGTAAGGGGGCAACAGTCCCCTTACATAAAGGAAAATAATGAAGCAGGAAGCTGCCTTTTAAAGCTTTGCTTTCACTGATTGCAAACCCGGGAGCCAGTCACACTCTCCAGCAGGACATTAAAGACAAACCAACCCCCCAAAAAAGGCAGAAGCCCGAAGCCACCCAGCCCGGGAAAGCCCCCAGACTAGCAACGTGCTGCTTAAGGAAATGAAATGGTGATTACACACACACAGAAGCCAGTCTGTGCTTGTTCCCCCCTCGCCTTTGGCCATGTCCCACCAGCTGCTCCCCTCCCACAAACATTGCAGCGTGTGTGAGAGTCCGTGAGCTTCAAAGCGGGGTGTGTGGGGGGGGGGGGTGCAGCCCTGGGGACTGGGTGGAGCTGGAGCACAGACACCTGCTGGGCTGGCGGCTGGGGGGAGAGGATGGGCACCCCCCCAAACTGACAGAGGACCCCCAAACACAGACACCTTGCCCTAAAGGCAGGAAGGGGCAGAATGGAGAAAGCAGTGGGTGGGAGGCATTGGGGGTGCAGGGGACAGTCAGAGAGCCAAGAGGTAATGATTAAATCCATCAGGGATTAACGTGGATGTGTGTTTTCTAGGAATAAAGCAGAGGCAACAACATCCCCAAATCCGCTTAGTTCTTGTCAGTCAAATTGCCTGGATCAACTTGAGACGAGCCTTGGAACTTGAAATTGGCGATGGCTGCCCCGGTAGGTAGATTTTTCCTCTTTTTGCTCTAAGGTTCGCGGCATAAGTATCCCCCCCACCCCACTCATCCACTTCTTTTATTAAAGTTGTAATTTGATCACTGGTCAGCGTGAAGGGTGATATTAACTCAAGTGAATAAGGAAGAATAAATTGAATTAGCAGTTAAAAAGACATGCATAGTCTGGGGTCATGTGTCCCTCAGGCTGGAGAATAGAAAAGCACGGCAGAGAAGTAGCGTAACTCAAGTCGACGTAGCTTAGATCTACTTGCCGTGGGGTCCACACGGCACTGGGCTGATGGGAGAAACTCTCCCATTGACTCCCCTTACTCATCTCGTCCCAGTGGGGTACCAGAGTTGACATCCGAGGGATCAGTGGTCAATTTTGCGGGTTTTCACTAGAAGAAACTCCTGTGACCTCCTGGATAGCACTGGCCAGAGAACGTCCCTGAAGTAATCTCTGTCTTTGAACAGATCTTTGGGAGAAACATCCCATCTAGATTTAAAAGTTGCCCGTCATAGAGAAGAGCCCTGCTTCTTCCCCTCTGTCCTTTATCCCCTCCCTCCTCTTCTTTACCTAGCTCCTCTCTCTGAAGTCAAGGAAGTGAATTTGGGAGCCTAAAGAAGGTTAATGAAGCCACTGCTCCATCAGTCCAATTCTGAGGGAAAGTGGCAAATGGTGACCAAGAGCACCCAGAGCTAAGACCTGAACCCTCACAAAAGTGGGACTGACACCCATATGGAAGTCTCCTCATAGGTTTTCAAGGGTCAAGTTTTTTTAAAATCCCCCCTCCTACTTTGAAGCCAGGCTGGCTTAGCCAGTGAGTACGCATGTCAAATCTGCGAGGAATGGATTGCTTTTGGATTCACATCTCCAAATAGCGATCCACCTCAAGTGTTGTGTTCCCTTTGAGGAGAAACTCTATTTTTTTCCCCACTGCATGCATCCGATGAAGTGAGCTGTAGCTCACGAAAGCTTATTCTCAAGTAAATGTGTTAGTCTCTAAGGTGCCACAAGTCATAGAATCATAGAATCATAGAATATCAGGGTTGGAAGGGACCCCAGAAGGTCATCTAGTCCAACCCCCTGCTCGAAGCAGGACCAATTCCCAGTTCAGTCCTCCTGTTCCGTTTGCGGATACAGACTAACACGGCCGCTGCTCTGAAATCTATCAAACAACAGTATGAAGCCAGCACATTTGCAATGATGTTTGAAGTCAAAACACCCTGTGCATGCGGGTACGTCAGGAGAATGTTTTCCAAGAAAGCTTTCCGAGTTCCAATCTTTCCAGCTTAAAATGAAGAAAGCTTCAACTCTTTTTACAAAAGCACTCAAAGCTTTGTATGCCTTCTCCCGTCTTGTAGCAAAACCCAAGAAGCCGTACGCAATTGCAGAATATCTAATTCTGCCTGTCACTGTGGTGCTTGCAGAAAACTCTCAGGAAAGTACCGTTACCAAGTGACACCGTGTGTCATAGAATTGAAGAAATGGCTGAGGACATTGTCTCTCAACTTGTAGAGAAACTTAAAATGCCAAAAACATTTGCCCTTCAGCTTCATGAGCCCCCGGATATTAGTGGAGAAGCTCCGCTGATTGCCACTGATATCAACGAGCACATACTGTTTTGCAAAAGTATAAAGGCAAACTCAACCGCAGAGGAGATTTTTAAAATAATTGAGTTTTCTTTCTTCTGAACATGATTTGAGTTGGAATTTATGCAAATTTGTCTGCATTGATGGGGCTGCTGCAATGACCGGGAGAGTGAACGGACTTGTAGCTAGGATCAGGAAAGAAAATCCTTACAGTGCACCCACTGCAAGGATCATACATGGAAGATGAGTTCTGAGCTTCCAGAAGTTTTGAATGATTCCGTCAAAATTGCCTGCTTCATCAATCCAGACCACGCCATGGGCTCACCTGTTTCACATTCTTTGCAAAGAGATCGGGTCAGAACCTCAGCAACTGGTGCTTCACACAGAGGTTTGCTGGCCATCAAGAGGGAACATACTCGAGAGATTGTTTGAATCATGCACAGAAGCTCACGTTTCTTTCTGATCATTCATCCCCTCTTGCCTCTGGTGTTTGACAGCACTGTGTGCTTAGCTCAACTCGCCGAGCTCACCGATATATTTAGCAGGCTGAATGACCTAAATTTGTCCATGCAAAGGCCCTGACGCTAACATTCTGAATCTCTATGACCAAGTGAATGCTTGTATCAAAAAAACTGAATTCTGCATGTCCAAATATGGAGACAAAGACTTTACCTGTTTTCCACTGCTTCGTGCATATGTCACTGATGTTGACATAGGGGAAAATGAGCAGAGGAAAATTAAAGAAATGAAAGTAGATCATTTTTTTGGCCCACTTGACATCTGAGTTCAAGTCATATTTACTCAACATACAACGCAGCTCCACTCAACCCGACTGGGTAGGAAACCCATTCCTTTTTTCAGATGTGAGCAGCCAGTCCTATTTTCCATTAGCCAGAAATTCAATACGCCCAAGATCAATTTCCCTTCCTTGCTGGGAATAGGCTGTACAGGTCTGAGCCCCTTTAGACCAGTCTAGGGCATCCATAGTTAACACCTCACAATTTTTGTGCCTAGAGAGGAGCACAGCAGCAATATGAGCTCGGTCACCTCCGTCCAGCCCTGATTTTACCGAGGCTGTCAGAGCATGCTTTGCTGTGACCTCTCACACGCTTCCCGATGGGGATGGGCGTTCCCTCATTTTGTCATGTTTGGGTCGGTGGTGGTTGTAGCTGAAACACCTTAAAACTACTGTAGGACAGAGTACTTTTTGGACTAGCATAGAACCCAGGAGTCCTGGCTCCCAGGCCCCCTGCTCTAACCCATTAGACCCCACTTCCCTCCCAGAGCCAGAGATAGACTCGAGTATTCAGAGGCAGCATTGCCCAGTGTATAGGGTAATAGACCAGGGCTCAGGACACATGGGGTCTGTTCCCAACTCTGCTACTGACTATTTGTGTCGCCTTGGCCAAGTCATTTCCCCTCTCTGGTCCTTTGTTTCCCCTCCCGCTCTTTGTCTGCCATTTCTACTTGCTGTGAGCTCTTCGGGACAGTGACAGCTTCTCACTGAGTGTCTGGGCAGCACCTGGCACCTGGGAGCCCAGGTCGGTGTAGCGCCCGGTGCAACGGGCTGCAGTCTTGGTCAGGAGGTCTGCGCAGCACCTAGTGTGATGGGGCCCCTATCTCAGTCAAGGAGGGTCTGTGGAGTGCCAGGGTCCCCGATCTTGCTCAGGGCGGGAGGAGGGGAGTGTCTGTGAAGTGCCCTGCCTTATGGAGGGCCCCAGTGTTGGTCAGGGTCTTTGTATAAAGCAATGGGGCCTGGAGAGACTCTCAACTGCCCTTTTGCTCTCCCACCAGAGCAATAAACTGTGGCCAAGGAAAAAAGCTACCAAGACTGGCCCTTCTGGTGAGTAAGGAAGACTCGCCAGAGACCAAGCATCTGATCCTGCACAGAGCCAGCCAAGGGGGGAGCAGGGGCAAGAATGGAGGAGCTGGAGGGGGAAAGTGGGGGGAGATAGAGAAGAGGAGGAGGGGGAGCTGGGGAACATGAGGAGGGGGGAGCTAAAGAGGACAGAAGCCAGGCCTCAACCCCCCCCAATAAGAGGTCACAGCTCCCCCCAACTTTGGAGTGATGCAGGGGGAAATCTGGGGGGTTAGGCCTATAAGACCATCAGGGGTCTCCCATGGGCTAGTGTGCGCTCCCAGGCTAAGCGGGGTGAGCGTGGGCAGCGACTTGGATTCCCCCCTGCAGCCCTTCAGTGAAGTGCTGGGTGTCACTGGGCAGGGGGAGGGGGCCTGCTGAAATGACCCCCCCCGCTGGCCGGAGCGCTGGGTAGAACAATCCTTAGGGTCTCTCATCCCATGGGTCCCCAAAACACGTCCCAGACTGGGTATAACTCTGTGTTAGCAGGAGGGGGGCACGTAAGACACAGGAGGTAACTGTCCCACTCTACTCAGTGCTGGGGAGGCCCCGGCTGGAGAACTGTGTCCAGTCCTGGGTGCCGCGCTTTAGCAGAGATGTGGGCAAACTGGAGAGAGTTCAGAGGAGAGCAGCAAAACTGATGAGAGATTTAGAAACACTGACGTGTGAGGCAAGGTTAGAATAACTGGGCATGTTTAGTCCGGAGAGAAGTCGGAGCGGGGACCGGATAACAGTCTTCAGATACGTTACGGGCTGTTATACAGAGGACGGGGATCAATTGTTCTCCATGGCCACAGAAGGCAGGACAAGACGTAATGGGCTTAATTGGCACCGAGGGCAATTTAGGTTAGATATTAGGGGAAAGTTTCTCACTCTAAGAGCGGTTAAGCTCTGGAACTGGCTTCCAAAGGAGGTCGTGGGATGCCTGTCACGTAAGTTCCCTCTAAGCCGCGTTGCCGTGCAGCAGGCTATCAAGGGCCGCACAGTGGGGGAGAGGTGACTCTCCCCTGTCCTCGGGCTGTTGCAGTAAGAGAGTGCTGGGGGGAGTCCTCTCTCCTTGGGGCAGCCCTGGGGCAGCCTGCACCCCAAACCCCTCATCTCCACCCCCCCAGAGTCCAGCACCACAACCCTCTGCCCCAGCCCTGAGCCCCCTCCCGCACCCCGAACCCCTCATCCCCGGCTCCACCCCAGACCCCACATCCCCAGCCAGAGCCCTCACCCCCCCCACCCCAACCCTCTGCCCCAGTCCAGAGCCCCCTCCCACACTCCAAACCCCTCTGCCCCATCCCCACCGTCCATCAACTCCATATTGGTGCACATACAATTCATTCCGCACATGGACGTAGAAAATTAGAGGGAACATTGCCCATCACTGGAGGTTTTTAGGAACAGGCTTCACGAACCCCTGTCAGGGCTGGTCTAGGGTTACCTGGCCCTGTGCAGAGGGCTGGTTTAGGTGACCTCTCGAGGTCCCCTCCCTCCCCACATTTCTAGGATTCTGTGATTCTATAACAGGGATCCGTCAGCTGGCACTGAGATGCGGCCACCTCTGGTATGGGGCAGCTGTATATACACCCCACTGCTGGCCGCACAGCACCCTCTAGCACGGCATGACTGGGGTGTTGGGGCCAGCACCGACTGAAAGGGGAGAGCACCCCTCACTGAGCCCCCTGCCGGGCTCCCTGCAGCACCACACCCCCTACTGCCCTGCTGAGTCCAATGGCAGAGTCCCTCCCAGTGCTTTCCAGGGAGATCTCCCCTCCAAACCGCGACCCGGCCCACTTCTGCTTAGCGTGAGACGGGCTGGGCTCACAGCAGGGGTGGGAAATCTGTGGCCCTCCCCAAAAATCAATATCAGCTGATGGCTGTGATGGAAACAGCCATAAACCTGCAGAATAAAACCCTTCCCCTGACCCCCTCTGCCTTTCCCAGTGGAGAAGGAGGATCTAACCCTGGACCCAGACACAGCCCATCCTGAGCTGGAGATCTCAGCAGACGGGAAGGAGGTGAAATGCGGGAGTTTCAAGAAGAACGTCAGCTCCAGCTGCAGCCAATTCGACACGGCCAATTGCGTGGTGGCCCGGCAGAGCTTCAACGCGGGACGGCACTACTGGGAGGTGTTCGTGGGCCAGAAGCCGCGCTGGAATCTGGGCATCGTCTCGGAGCGAGCGGAGAGACGGGGCAGATTGATCCAGAAGACATCAGGGTCTTGTGAGGTCTATGCCGAGGGCTACTGGCTGATCGGCTACAACAAGGAGAAGGCCGGGAAGCCATACAGGGCCTTTGACACCAACCAGATGCCCTTTGACTGTAGCCCCCACCCTGAGACTATCGGGGTCTATCTCGATTACACGAGCGGGGAAGTGACCTTCTACAACCCCGATGACCCTGATAATTTGATCCCCCTGTACTCCTTCTACAACGCTGCCTTCAAGAACGCCCCCGTCTACCCCTTCTTCGACCCCTGCTGGCATGACAATGGGGGCAACGCCCAGCCCCTTAAAATCCTATGAGTGGCTGATTTACTAGTGGGGGTGGGGACCAAAGCCATCCCAGCCTTGGGGCTACCAGCATATACCGCGGGCTAGCCAGCTTCACAGCACTGTTCTGAGAGCCACAGTAACCTCACCCAGCGACCAGGCAAAGCCGGCACGGTCAGCTGAGACAGGCCGGGGGGGTTGGGAAGGGGCAGTGAAAAAGCAGCGAGCTGGGACCATGAGATACTCACTCGCTACGGTATATTCACCCTCCTTCCTATTGGAGCTATTAGAGGGGGTTTCCCTTCAGCAACACCCCACCTCCACCCCCCGCCAAGGCCCTTCCTCCAATGCGTTTCTTACTATCACAGTATCTAGGTTACCCCTTCCAGAGCCAGGGAAGGACCCCAGGAGTCTTGGCTCCCAGCCCCCCACCCCTGCTCTAACCACTAGATCCCACTCCCCTCCAGCATTGGGGAGAGAACCCAGGAATGGATCCAGATTGCACCTGGTGTCGTCATTCTCACCAGAGCAAAGTGCACCTAAAACGCCACCCAGAGCATAAATGAAGGGACAAGCTCGTGGGGAGGGGTGAATTCTGCTCTCAGACAGGCCGATAGATGTCAGGAGTTACCCCATCAGGGAGCTCAGGGCTGATGCTGCTCAGTGCAAATGAGGAGTAACTGTTGGACTCCCTGCAATGTAAAGCCAGCGTAAGAGCGAGGACAGTGAGATTCGGTGTTGACACTGGATTTGATTTACACTGATCCAGAATGCGCTGGCTGCTGTATCCCTTTCTACCGCTGTCTGCAATCTGCTGTTGCCTCTCGCTGCTCCAGCCCAGGGCTTGTGCTTCTCTGAGGATTTTATTTTACTTTGCTCAATAAAGAAAAATATTTGCCATAATTCCCCAGAATCCTGAGTTGTGACTCAGTTTCTCCATCCAGATCCCGGGAATCTGGAGCCTGCTGAGACCTTTCCTCGGGTTAACCCTTGTGCTGCTGCAGATGTATACTGTGATGGGGTCCCCTGGGCACAACCTGGAACTGGGGTACCACTTTGCCCTCTTAACTCTCCACCCTGGGCTGTCTCTCACAGTGCTTTGCTAGTGACAAGGAGCAAACCCCTCTGGGCTCTGTGATCACTCAGCCATCAGCATGTGGAGCCCCACACCCAGCTGAGTTGCATGAAGGCTCCCTGAGCCACTCACGAATCACACAGAGAAAGGCACCAGCCAATTCCCCCAGCTCCACAGCCTTGCACCCCAGAGCTGCACCATCTTGCCCTGGTTAGAGGCCTGATGAGTGCAAGTATTTAACCCAGTCCATCCCTCCCTCTATGTGGAGAGGACACCAACTAGCCTTTGTAGCCTGCAGGGCCATCCCTAGCTATTCTGGGGTCCTACGCGGGCCCCCCCTGCCCATGGGGAGAGTGAGGAACGGGCCCCAGGCTTCCACGGGGGTGGGGTGGGGCTGTCTTGGGGAGCAGGGGAGAACCACCCCGCAGTACTCACCAGCCGCCGGTGAGTGCAGGCCAGGCCCTGCCGCAGTCCTCAGGGGAGTGGGGGCCGGGCAGGGGCGGGAAGAGGCGGGGCAGGGGCTGGAGCAGCAGGCAGCTGCGCAGGGCACCAGGAAATGTGGTGCCCCAAATTGCCTGGTGCCCTATGGAGCTGTGTACTTTGCGTATGCGTAAGGATGGCCCTGGGAACCTGAGCTGAGATTTCCCAAGCACTTCCCGCAAAACACACTGTTTTAGGTAAAATATAAAACAGATTAATTAACTCCAGAAAGACAGGCTTTAAGTGATTATAAGCGGTAGGCACAAAAGGTTAGCGAGAGTTACCAAAGAAAATAAAAGCTAAGTGCACCCTGTAAATCTTCAACCTTATTACACTGGCCAGTATTTCGATCAAGCAATTTTCTCACCCCACTGGATGTTACAGTTCTTCATACACAGGCCTCTCTCTCAAGCCTGGGACCAATCTCCTCAGTTTAAGTTTTCGTCTTCTCACTGTTCTTGTTGCTTCCAGAGTAGGTGGGGGAGGAGAAAGACCAAGGCATGCTGCCACTGTCCCCTATTTTATACCCTCAGTCCACGGGCCTAGAAGACACTTGCCCAGACATGTCCTGATGGGCTTTGCTGAGTCACAGGGTTGAGCAATCCCCCTGGTGATCTTGTGTTACTCAGTCAAAGGGTTGAGCAGTCCCCATTGTGTGGTGCTTGGGCAGCTGTCATTGAATTGTAAACCCCTTGATCAAAACTCCCCTGCTGATTAATGGTCGGTTAATACCCTCGCCGGAGTGGTTAGCATAGAGACTCTCAAATTTACAACGTCTTTCAGAAACAACCATACAGTAAATTAAATCTCATAACTTCATACACACTAATGACATACATATCTGGACAGAACAACGGGTTTCAGCAGATCATGACCTTTCATAAGATATTGCACATGGCTTTGTATGAAATATCACAACCGTACATAAATGATGAATATGGGGGTTACAGAGTGCTATTTTGAGGTCCCGCTTGTCACATATACACAGCTGTAAATGAGGCCTTCTGCTCAAGTCCTCTCCCATAATCCCTGCCCCCTTCTCCCGGATTTCCAACATCCCCATGCTGAGTCCAGGCTGGCAACGCCCTGGCTGCAGAGCCTCAGCTGCAACAGGTTAGTCAATATTAACAAGGGATGGTGTTAAACTCTCAGAATCCGTTTATAGGCTAACCAAATATCCCGTCCCCGTTGTTTTTCCGTATACATAGTCCTCTGTATCTAGGAAGCTGAACAGTTCTGTCCTTCAGTTGAACCTAGTGAGGGAAAGGAAAACTCCTATTCCCCTGCCCCAATTACCCTTCCCCCCGCATTAGCCATTCACTGCAGCTTCTGGCAAACTCTTATTAAAACCATTCTGAATTTTGCTCCCCAAAAGGGCGAGTGGAGGCTGTGGACATGCCGGGCGTCACCAGCAAGTGACTTAGATGTTTCTTTTGGGGAGTGCTGTATCTCAGGAACCCGGCGGTCAAATGGCCCCACATTTGGCTCTCTGACCATCCCCTGCACCCTCAAGAGGCACCCCCAATGCCAAAGCGATCCGCACAACCATGCGGATTGGAGAGCACATGGAGCAGTCCGGCTTTAAACAGTCCTTACCTCTAGCCGCACTGGGGCTCCCCTCTCCCACACAGAAGAGAGTCCGTTACCTGGCAGCTCCCCAGCTCTGTCCTCTCCCCCAGGGACACAGGGCAGCTTGAGAAAGGAGGGGAATTCTCACTGGAGTGCAGAAGGCGACGGTCACCCTAAATATAGCCCTGAGTCGGGGGCCTGGCTCTGACCTGGATACACTGCGTAGGAAGGACGGGAGGTGGAATAAGGAAATGGGGGGTGGTAAGCAGAACCAGCTGGAAAATAATTATTTTTCTTGTGGAAATGTTGAAATTTTTTTTCTCTTTTTGAAATTTCCCACCAGAATGTTGCAGTTTTTTATGACAAAGCAAAACAAACTAATGGTGTGGCTGGAAACCGGCCCATTTGCTGGCTTTTGGCGTCTGCAGAAAATGGAAACCCTGGATGAAAAAAAATATTTCGATGGTAAAACTCCCACGTGCTCTAGTACTGGGCTTGGGTGATTGCCCGAGCTGGGAGGAACGGTTCCGTCTCTCCACCTCAATAGGGCACTAACCCGATCCCATCCCTCTTCTGAGCACTCCCTCCCCCCATCACAAACACCCTGACTGACACCTAACTCTCCCTTGCCTGGGAAACAGCTCTTAGCGAGGATGATAACATGCACCAATGTTTGGCAGACATTGAAAGTTTGATCGTGATTTACAGTAGCCAGAGTGAAATTGGGGAAACCTCCCTAGTGGGGAGGGAGGAGACTGAGATGCAAATAGTTCAGGGGAGTCAGGTGCTGTCCCCCCCTTCTTAGCCCATAGAGAGACTGTCATAGGGCCTGGCCACCCCAGTGTGCCCTCTTCTGGTCACACATGGTGCTGCAGGGAACCCTGCCTCAGTTTCCTTTTCCAAGGTGGGTCCCCTTGGCTTTCCCCACACTGGTCAGTGACGGAGATGTGGGTTGGCTCTCTGACCAAGTCACTAAACAAATGTAACCTCTTCCGGGTGTGGTGTATTGAGGACTGTGTTGAAATTGCAAGCTATTGCTTCAAGAGGAGGAGAGTTTAGGTCCTGCTTCCAGGCCTGGGGCTCTGGAGGGAAGTGTGAGCTCTGGGTCTAGCAGCAGGGTCTGCAGAGAGCCAGCCTGGAGAAAGGTGGGGTGAGGTGGGCCTCACTGCAGAGGGAGCAGCCTGCTTTTGTCTCTCTCTGTTTTTGGTTCCTGTGTGTTCTGGAGAAATAAAGTCATGTTACATTGCAACTGTCAGGTGAGGGCACTTATGCATTGATCTAAAAACTTCACTCCAACAGAACTGACCAGAACTGCACTGGTCTTTGTTATTTGCACATGTGCAGAGAAGTGGGATAAAAAACCATAGTCTCCTCTTGCTGGAATGTGGCACCGCTTTAGAATGAGAACACACAAGAATTCAAAACCAGAAAGAGACAAACCAGGCTGCTCCCAAAGGCAGCGAGGTACAACTCATCCTACCTTCCCCTACCTGCCTCTTTGCACACTGACTCCAGAAAACCAACAGCCAGGAGTGGAGCCTATCCCTGGTGCCGGTGCCTCCCAGCGGCGTAAGCTCCGCTCATAGATTTCAAGGCCCGAAGGGACCGCTGTGGTGGTCTAGTCCAGGACTCTCAAACATGTGGCCCACGGAGTTCTTTGCTGCGGTTGCTAAGCTCCCCGCTTTCCCCACCACCACGTGCTGCTCCCTGCTCCTCTGCCTACCTCCAGGGAAGATATTGGGGGGTCTGAAGAGGAGGTTGGGAAGATATTGGGGGTCTCTGATGGGGGATGTCAGGGGCTTTCTGGGGTCAGATATTGGGGATTTTTGAGGAGGGAGGTTGGGGGTCTCTGAGGGGGGAGATTGGGGGAGCTCTGAGGGGAGAGGTTGGAGAGATATTGGCAGTCTTAGGGGGGATACTGGGATCTCTGAGGTGGGAGATTGGGAAGATATTGGGGATCTGTGAGGGGGTGTGTTGCAGGTCTCTGAGGTTCTAGGTTGGAGAGATATTGGGGATTTCTGAGGGGGGACGTCAGAGGGTTTCTGAGGTCAGATATTGGGGATCTCTGAGGGGGAGGTTGGGAAGATATTGGGGGACTCTGAGGTCAAATATTGGGGAGTCTCTGAGGGGAGAGGTTGGGAAGATATTGGGGATCTCTGCGGGGTGTCACAGGTCTCTGAGGGGGAGGTTGGGGAGATATTGAAGGTTTCTGAGGGGGGATGTTGGAGAGATATTGGGGGTCTCTGATGGGGAATGTCAGAGGGTTTCTGAGGTTGGATATTGGGGATCTCTGAGCAGGGGAGGTTGGGGAGATATTGGTGGGCTCTGAGGAGGATATCAGGGGGCTGTTGGGGGGGGTTTCTGTTACAGCCATCTGTACTGGACTTTGCCACAGTAGCAGCCCCTCTTACCAACCAAAAGGTCAAATGGATGGAAGCTGGCAACAGTATGTTCAAAGCCTTAAGAACCATCTAACCCACAAGCCGGGTCCTCTTCCACCCTGGCTTCTCAAAACAGTTCACCCTACAGATGGGTGTCTTGCAGACAGGCCTTGGGGCAGGGCTACCCCAGAAGGTGGATGATGAGGGACATCCAACCCTCTACATGAGCAGGAATCTGTTCCCTCGGGCACTAAACTATTGGACCATCAAAAAGGAAGCCCTGGCAGCTCTCTCCATCAGGGCTGAGCAAGGGCACCCCCAAACTGGAGTACCCCAACATCACATCCTCATTCACCTTCAGCGTCTAACCCAGGAACAGACATAGCATCCAAAACTCTGACAGTATTTCAGAATGTGACTTGGGGCTGATTTCTGCTCTCAGTTAAAGGAGTGTAGCTCTCGAGTCATCCCACTGTAGTTAGAGAGCGACTCCGGATTGACCCCAGGGAGCTGAGGTCAGTACCTGGTCTATCTGCTCTAGAATTTGGCACTCTTTAATAAAAGTGGCCCACAGTTATTTGACAATATCCCGCCATTTATTTCGTACTCACTGTTGTCTCTGGGGTGGCTGTTTTCATCTGAAGACAGAGGAAATCGAAAATGAAAGTGTTATGAGCAATTACCCAGATGGTTCCTTTAACAGCTGATCCCTCCCCATAACCCCAAGCCTGTCCCCACTCCTCAAATTCATCTTCCTAGCTTCCTGGTCCCTTCCCCACCCTCCCATACCCCCCAATCCCACCTCAATGCCCAATCCACCCTCTCACCCCCTACAATCTGATGCCCACCCCCAAATTCACCCTCCCAGTACCCCAACTCCTCTGCTGACTCCACATTCCTGGCTCCCACATATCCACCCTCTGCTCCCGCCCCCAAAAATTACCTGCAGTCAGAGCATTTTGCACATATCTGTGGAAGTCCTGCAGGATGTGGACAGGATCCAAGTGGTGATTATCGATGCTTTCCTGGGAAAGGAGGGAAAAATCCATCAGATCTTTTCTCCACCTACATCACAAGGCATCAGGGATCGAATGTAGGACAAAGCCCCAAATCACAGGGAACAACAAATTAATCCTGCCGGAAGGTTAAAATGCTGCGAGATGATAACGAAGGGAACGTCTACACTACCCGCCGGATGCCGGGGAATCGATTTTTTGTGTCTAGCGTAGACGTGATAAATCAATCTCCGATCGCTTTGCTGTTGACTCTGGTACAGTGGAGTTGACAAGGGAGCGGTGGCAGTCGACCCTGCGCCGTGGGAACGCGAGGTAAGTCGATCTAAGATACGTCGACTTCAACTACTCTATTCTTGTAGATGAAGTTGTGTATCTTAGATCAATTCCTGCCCCCAGTGTAGACCAGGGCTAAGATACCTGCCTGCAGTATTATCAACACCAGGCTTTACAAATCTGGACTGGGCCCCCCGCAAAATACATTAGTACCAGGGCTGGGCTGGCAGGGGCTGCGGGTCAGGAGTGAGGGGCACCGGCAGGGCTGCGGGGGGCAGGGCTGGGCTAGCGGGGGGCCGGCGGGGGGTGAGCCCAGGGCCGGGCTATCAGGGGTGGGTTCACCGTCTGCTCTCAGGGTGTCCAGATCCACCACCAACCTGCTCCCGCAGCGGAACAGCGACACCCCTTGGGCCCCGCAGACGTAGGAGGTCTTTGGAGGTGCAGCCCCTGCCGGTGGCTCCCCGTGGGCTGGGCACCCTCGGGGTACAGCCCGGTGCTGCTCTGATACAGCCACTCCACGAGCTTGGCCACCGTCTTTTCCACCACCTCGTAGCTCCTCCACGCGCAAAAGTCTTCATCGTCCCCTTGCACGAACACACTGGCGTCGTAAAACCGCTGCAGGAAACCTTCCCCGGCCATCCCGCCGCCCTCGCCTCTCCCTGCAGCCCCACGGCTCGGAGCAGTGCCCAGCAACTGCGCGGCTACAGCCGCCGCCGCTTTCGGTTTCTGGCAGCGGCTCCTCCCCCCAGTTAACGGGAGGAGCTTGGCGCTCGCAGGCCACCTTGGGAGCTGTGGAGACGGGACAGGCCACCCTGCCGTTGGAGGCGCTAAGGCAGCCCGGGGTGTTGTTCTGGAATCAGGACCGTGATCCAGAAGGGAAGCCCGGTTGGGCTCTTAGAAGATGAAGTTTCCCAACTGGGAGTTACACACAGAAGGGTCATCACAAGTTGCTGCGTTGAATCTGGTTCAATCTAAGTGGGGTGGGTTTTCAACCCCAGGAGTTGGCGGCTTTGTCAGTCAGTGAAGAGACCTGCAGGCCCCTACACAGTGTTTAGAAAAGCAGCTGGGATCCCCCGACATCCCCAGGCAGCTGTCCCAACCAACCCAGACGAAGCGCAGAGGGACAGAAGGACTGTCCGAGTGACCCAGAGGCAGCCGTGTTGAACGAGGTGTGCGATCAGCGAGGGGCATGACACCAACACTTGTGGTTTTTATCACAAGCGTCAACATAAAAGCTCCCAACTCCCGGAGTCCGGGATTAGGGGAGAATTGCAGTTGTTTTTTAAACTCATTTTGTAGCCCGGGTGGCTGGGAAGAAAATCATGAAAACGTGACCCCAGAAGTTTGAAAACCCAGAAGACAGAACCAGACCACAACCGGCATTGTATCGCTCATGGGGATCCGGGCGAGGGTTAGTGCCCAGATTGGGGTTCCTTGAGCAAGCTTGCCCCCAGAAATATACCTAACATCAGGGTGTTATGAGCCCTGGGGCTCACACATGGCTCTGATCCTGCCCAGCCTGGTCTCCCCTGACCAGGATTGATCTCAGCCGGTGTCCGGCCCCCACTGCCCCTTTGGGAAGCGACGCTATCCAGGGTACCGATGGTGACGCCAGCTTAGCTCAAGGCAAACTGACAGGCTAGAGAACGGGAAGTGGGCACAGGCCTGGGTGCAGGCCGGAGGGTTTGCAGACAGTGAGTGGCTCAGGGCACTGAGCTGTGCCAAGGCTGGGTGGGGAGCTGAGAGCAGGCACGCTCGGTGCACGGCACAGGCCCACAAGCTCTGGCAAATCAGGGACGGGGGCAGGAACACCCCTGAGATGAAAGGGGCAGGTCACACGTCTCAGAGCCAGAGTGTCAGGCTGTGTCATCTCCATGGGGCCGGGTGTTCTCACTCCGCTCAGACCACCACACCTCTCTCAGCTTCCGGTGCTGCAGGTGGGCCTGGAGAGCCCCTTCCCCCTGCAGCAGGCCCACATCTGGGGGAGGGGCTCTGCCCCGCCACCCCCTGCCTCCAGCTAGTCCATGTGCTCCACCCCGCCCCACCCCACGGACACTCCAGCCTTCCCGGGGCACAGCCCACCAGAGCCGACTTTCCTTTCTGTCTCCCTCCTTGTGCCCTGGAACTCACCTGCTGGCTTCCACGGCCTGGTTCGGCGTTTGAACCCCTCGGTGCTGCCCCACAAACAGCGCTTCTCAGAGCGCCAGAGCTGCCGGACTGGGTCAGACCTGGGAACATCTGGCCCAGGATCCTGTCTCTGACAGTGGCCCGTGGAGAGCTCGCCGTGTAGCGAGAGATTTTTGCTTTGAATGCTCTGAGATACTTTGCAGCACCTTAATAGAAGCTTACAGAAAAACCTCGGCAAAATTCATTTCTCCCAGTTGATATAATTAAGGTGTGACAGTATCAGGATGCTTTGGTTTGCATAAAACAGGAATCAGTTTCAGATTAAGGCTCTAATTAAGTAGGAATTAATGATAGTTTAAATTTAAAAAATCCAACAATGCGGATCAAAATGGTGCAGACAGGGATAACTTAGGTGATGGAAAGTTCTAGCAAACCTGGTGGTGTCAGGGGGAGGAGCTTAGAAAGGTCTAGAATCCAAGATGGTGCCAGGAGAGGAGCTTTCCTACCTAACAATAGGAATGATGTCATGGGAAGGAGCTGGAAAAGCTGATTGGCTGAGAGGAGCTGACCTTGAGAGAGAAACCAGTATATAAGGCCGACAGCCAGCAGTCTGAGTGTGTAGTGGGCTTGACAGCAGGCTGGAAGTAATGGGCTTTGGCTTTTGAGAATCATAGGCCTGGAAGGGACCTCGAGAGGTCTTCTAGTCCAGACCCCTGCACTCATGGCAGGACTAAGTATTACCTAGGCCAGGGGAGAGCAAACTACGGCCTGCGGGCCAGATCCGGCCCATCAGGGCTTTCAATCCGGTCTGTGGACTTGCCAGCCCTGTGGCACAGCGGGGCTAAGGCAGGCTCCCTGCCTGCCCTGGCCCCACTCCCGGAAGCGGCCGGCACCATATCCCTGCAGCCTGTGGGGAAGGGAGGAGCAGAGGACTCTGTGGGCTGCCCTTGCCTGGAGGTGCCACCCCTGACAGCTCCCTTTGGCCAGGAACGGGGAACCGTAGCCAATGGGAGCTTTGGGGGTGGTACCCACAGGCGAGGGCAGCATGCGGTGGAGCCACCTGCCCGGCCCCACCCCACCCCCAGAGCCACTGCTGGAAATGCTGACCTCTTCCGGGAGTGGTGCAGGGCCAGGGCAGGCAGGGAGCCTGCCTTAGCCCCGCTGCACTCCACTGCTACCCTGGAGCCGCTGGAGGTAAGAGGTGCCAGGCCGGAGCCCATACCCCAACCCCTCCTGCCCTGAGCCCCCAGCTCCCTGCCCTGAGCCCCTTCCTGCACACTGCACCCCCTCCAACACCCCACGCTCCCTCCTGCACCCCAACCCCCTGCCCCAGCCCTACATTCATGGCCCTGCATGCAATTTCTCTACCCAGATGTGGACCTCGGGCCAAAAAGTTTGCCCACCTCTGATCTAGACCATCCCTGACAGGGGTTTGTCTACCCAGATGTGGACCTCGGGCCAAAAAGTTTGCCCACCTCTGATCTAGACCATCCCTGACAGGGGTTTGTCCAACCTGCTCTTAAAAATCGCCAATGATGGAGATTCCACAACCTCCCTCTGCAATTTATTCCAGGGCTTAACCACCTGGACAGGTAGGAAGTTTTTCCTAATGTCCAACTGAAACCTCCCTTGCTGCAATTTAAGCCCATTGCTTCTTGTCCTATCCTGAGAGGTTAACGAGAACAATTCTTCTCCCGCCTCCTTGGAACAACCTTTCACCTACTGGAAACCTGTTCTCACGTCCCCTCTCCGTCTTCTCTTCTCCAGACTAAACAAACCCCGTGTTTTCAATCTTCCCTCCCAGCTCATGGTTTCTAGACCTTGAATCTTTTTTGTTGCTCTTCTCGGGACTTTCTCCCATTTGTCCATATCCTTCCTGAAATGTGGCACCCAGCACTGGACACAATACTCCAGTTGAGGCCTAATCAGTGTGGAGCAGAGCGGAAGAATCACTTCTCGTGTCCTGCTTTCAACACTCCTGCTGATACAGCTCAGAAGGATATTTGCCTTTTTTTTTCTTTTTTTTTAGCAGCGTTACCCTGTTGACTCATATTTAGCTTGTGATCCACTCTGACCCCCAGATCCCTGTCCGCAGTTCTCCTTCCTAGGCCATCCTTGCCCGTTTTGTATGCGTGCAACGAATTGTTCCTTCTTAAGTGGGGGACTTTGCATTTGTCCTTATTGAATTTCATCCTATTTACCTCCGACCATTTCTCCAGTTTGTCCAGATCGTTTTGAATTTTCATCCTGTCCTCCAAAGCACTTGCAACCCCTCCCCACTTGGTGTCGTCCACAAACTTTATCAGTGCGCTCTCTGTGCCAGTAACAGACTATAAATATCTGGAAAATTTCCCTGCTTTCAAGGAAATCCCGTGTTCAGCCTGCCAGTACTGGCCAAACGCCAGCTGCAAATCACTTTGGAAAAGATCCCAGAGGGGCTTTTGTTAGCTCCTCCCTCTACCCCACCCCACCGCTACCCACCCAGGGACCCTGGGAGCTGGGCCCAATCCCTCACTCAGCCCCCCTCACCCTGATGTCTCTCCGTACCCTCCTGCCGGGTCCCTACTGATCACCGGACCGTGGACAGATCTGGGCTCCCTGCTGCTATTACGCCCTCCCTCTCCGCCTCCGCTTCCTCACAAATCTAATTAATAACCACTCGTAAACGACACCAGTGTCCCTGAGAATGAACTCACCCAGCTCCGGTGGGGAACAGAAGAGGGAAGACCCCCAATATCTTCCCAACCTCTCCCCTCAGAGACTCCCCAATATTTGACCTCAGAGTCCCCCAATATCTTCCCAACCTCCCCCTCAGAGATCCCCAATATCTGACCTCAGAAACCCTCTGACGTCCCCCCCTCAGAAATCCCCAATATCTCTCCAACCTAGAACCTCAGAGACCTGTGACACCCCCCCTTCACAGATCCCCAATATCTTTCCAATCTCCCGCCTCAGAGATCCCAGTATCCCCCCTAAGGCTGCCAATATCTCTCCAACCTCTCCCCTCAGAGCCCCCCCAATCTCCCCCCTCAGAGACCCCCAACCTCCCTCCTCAGAAATCCCCAATATCTGACCCCAGAAAGCCCCTGACATCCCCCATCAGAGACCCCCAATATCTCCCCAACCTCCTCTTCAGACCCCCCAATATCTTCCCTGGAGGTAGGCAGAGGAGCGGGGAGCAGCACGTGGATGTGGGGGGAAGCGGGGAGCTTAGTGACTGCAGCAAAGAACTCCATGGGCCACATGTTTGAGAGCCCTGGACTAGACCATCACCGCGGTCCCTTCGGGCCTTGAAATCTATGAGCGGAGCTTACGCCGCTGGGAGGCACCGGCACCAGGGATAGGCTCCACTCCTGGCTGTTCGTTTTCTGGAAGAGGAGCCCACGTGGGACAAGGGGATCAAGCCCAGAGAGGGGCAGATGATGCTTATGTAGCGCTGGATTTTGGTTCCAGGTTTGCATTCTGTGGACAGGCCCAGGGAGAAGATCTGGGCTTGGCTGCTCTGAAAAGACAGTGCTGTGTTGAGGACTGTGCTGGAATTGCAAGCTATCACCTTAAGTGAGTGGGATTTCCTGGCCCCGCTTTTAGGACAGGGGGCCTTGTAGGGAAGCATGAGATGTGAGTCAGTGGGCAAAGAGTCAGCTAGAGGAAGGTAGGATGAGTTGTACCTCGCTGCCTTTGGGAGCAGCCTGGTTTGTCTCTCTCTGGTTTTGAATTCTTGTGTGTTCTCATTCTAAAGCGGTGCCACATTCCAGCAAGAGGAGACTATGTTTTTATCCCACTTCTCTGCACATGTGCAAATAACAAAGACCAGTGCAGTTCTGGTCAGTTCTGTTGGAGTGAAGTTTTTAGATCAACGCATAAATGCCCTCACCTGACAGTTGCAATGTAACATGACTTTATTTCTCCAGAACACACAGGAACCAAAAACAGAGAGAGACAAAAGCAGGCTGCTCCCTCTGCAGTGAGGCCCACCTCACCCCACCTTTCTCCAGGCTGGCTCTCTGCAGACCCTGCTGCTAGACCCAGAGCCCACACTTCCCTCCAGAGCCCCAGGCCTGGAAGCAGGACCCAAGCTCTCCTCCTCTTGAAGCAATAGCTTGCAATTCCAACACAGTCCTCAATACACCACACCCGAAAGACGTTACATTTGTTTAGTGACTTGGTCAGAGAGCCAACCCACATCACCGTCACTGATCAATGTGGGGAAAGCCAAGGGGACCCACCTTGGAAAAGGAAACTGAGGCAGGGTTCCCTGCAGCACAATGTGTGACCAGAAGAGGGCACACTGGGGTGGCCAGGCCCTATGACAGTCTCTCTATGGGCTAAGATGGGGGGACAGCACCTGACTCCCCTGAACTATTTGCAGCTCGGTCTCCTCCCTCCCCACTAGGGAGGTATCCCCAATTTCACTCCGGCTACTGTAAATCACGATCAAACTTTCAATGTCTGCCAAACATTGGTGCATGTTATCATCCTCGCTAAGAGCTGTTTCCCAGGCAAGGGAGAGTTAGGTGTCTGTCAGGGTGTATGTGATGGGGGGAGGGAGTGCTCAGAAGAGGGATGGGAACGGGTTAGTGCCCTATTGAGGTGGAGAGATGGAACCGTTCCACCCAGCTTGGGGAATCACCCAAGCCCAGTACTAGAGCACGTGGGAGTTTTCCCATCGAAATATTTTTTTTCATCCAGGGTTTCCATTTTCTGCAGACGCCAAATGCGAGCAAATGGGCCGGTTTCCAGCCACACCGTTAGTTTGTTTCGCTTTGTCATAAAAAACTGCAACATTTTGGTGGGAAATTTCAAAAAGAGAAAAAAAAATTCAACATTTCCACAAGGAGAATAATTATTTTCCAGCTGGTTCTGCTAACCACCCCCCATTTCCTTATTCCACCTCCCGTCCTTCCTACGCAGTGTATCCAGGTCAGAGCCAGACCCCCGACTCAGGGCTATATTTAGGGTGACCGTCGCCTTCTGCACTGCAGTGAGAATTCCCCTCCTTTCTCAAGCTGCCCTGTGTCCCTGGGGGAGAGGACAGAGCTGGGGAGCTGCCAGGTAACGGACTCTCTTGTGTGTGGGAGAGGGGAGCACCAGTGCAGCTAGAGGTAAGGACTGTTTAAAACCGGACTGCTCCATGTGCTCTCCAATCCGCATGGTTGCACGGATCGCTTTGGCATTGGGGGTGCCTCTTGGGGGTGCAGGGGATGGTCAGAGAGCCAAATGTGGGGCCATTTGACCGTGGGGTTCCTGAGATACAGCACTCCCCAAAAGAAACATCTAAGTCACTTGCTGGTGACGCCCGGCATGTCCACAGCCTCCACTCGCCCTTTTGGGGAGCAAAATTCAGAATGGTTTTAATAAGAGTTTGCCAGAAGCTGCAGTGAATGGCTAATACGGGGGGAAGGGTAATTGGGGCAGGGGAATAGGAGTTTTCCTTTCACTCACTAGGTTCAACTGAAGGACAGAACTATTCAGCGTCCTAGATACAGAGGACTATGTATACGGAAAAAGAACGGGGACGGGATTTTGGTTAGCCTATAAACGGGTTGTGAGAGTTTAACACCATCCCTTGTTAATATTGACTAACCTGTTGCAGCTGAGGCTCTGCAGCCAGGGCGTTGCCAGCCTGGACTCAGCATGGGGATGTTGGCAATCGGGGAGAAGGGGGCAGGGATTATGGGAGAGGACTTGAGCAGAAGGCCTCATTTACAGCTGTGTATATGTGACAAGCGGGCCCGCAGAATAGCACTCTGTAACCCCCATATTCATCACTTATATACGGTTGTGATATTTCATACAAAGCCATGTGCAATATCTTATGAAAGGTCATGATCTGCTGAAACCCGTTGTTCTGTCCAGATATGTATGTCATTAGTGTTTATGAAGTTATGAGATTTAATATGCTGTATGGTTGTTTCTGAAATACGTTGTAAATTTGAGAGTCTGTATTGCTAACTGCTCCCGGGAGGGTATTAACCGACCATTAATCAGCAGGGGAGTTGTGATCAAGGGGTTTCCAGTTCAATGACAGCTGCCCAAGCACCAACACAGGGATTTCTCAACCCTGTGACTCAGCAAAGCCCATCAGGACATGTCTGGGCAAGTGTCTTCTAGGCCCGTGGACTGAGGGTATAAAATAGGGGACAGTGGCAGCATGCCTTGGCCTTTCTCCTCCCCGACGTAGGCTGGAAACAACAAGAACACTGAGAAGACGAAAACTTAAACTGAGGAGATTGGTGCCAGGCTTGAGAGAGAGGCCTGTGTATGAAGAACTGTAACATCCAGTGGGGTGAGAAAATCGCTTGATCCAAATACTGGCCAGTGTAATAAGGTTGAAGATTTAGAGGGTGCACTTACCTTTTATTTTCTTTGGTAACTCTCGCTGACCTTTTGTGCCTACCGCATATAATCACTTAAAGCCTGTCTTTCTGGAGTGAATCAATCTGTTTTATATTTTACCTAAAACAGTGTGTTTTGCGGGAAGTGCTTGGGAAATCTCAGCTCAGGTTCCCAGGGCCATCCTTACCCATACGCAAAGTACACAGCTCCATAGGGCACCAGGCAATTTGGGGCACCACATTTCCTGGTGCCCTGCGCAGCTGCCTGCTGCTCCAGCCCCTGCCCCGCCTCTTCCCGCCCCTGCCCGGCCCCCACTCCCCTGAGGACTGCGGCAGGGCCTGGCCTGCACTCACCGGCGGCTGGTGAGTACTGCGGGGTGGTTCTCCCCTGCTCCCCAAGCCAGTCCCACCCCACCCCCGTGGAAGCCTGGGGCCCGTTGCTCCCCCACCCCCATGCAGAGGCCTGGGGCCCGTTCCTCACTCCCCCCATGGAGCCTGGGGCCTGCCCCTCCCCATGGGCACTGGGGGCCTGCGTAGGACCCCAGAATAGCTAGGGATGGCCCTGCAGGCTACAAAGGCTAGTTGGTGTCCTCTCCACATGGAGGGAGGGATTTACTGGGTTAAATACTTACACTCATCAGGCCTCTAACCAGGGCAAGATGGTACAGCTCTGGGGTGCAAGGCTGTGGAGCTGGGGGAATTGGCGGTTGCCTTTTTCTGTGTGATTCGTGAGTGGCTCAGGGAGCCTTCATGCAACTCAGCGGGGTGTGGGGCTCCACATGCTGATGGCTGAGTGATCACAGAGCCCAGAGGGGTTTGCTCCTTGTCACGAGCAAAGCACTGTGAGAGACAGCCCAGGGTGGAGAGTTAAGAGGGCAAAGTGGTACCCCAGTTCCAGGTTGTGCCCGGGGGACCCCATCACAGTATACATCTGCAGCAGCACAAGGGTTAACCCGAGGAAAGGTCTCAGCAGGCTCCAGATTCCCGGGATCTGGACGGAGAAACTGAGTCACAACTCAGGATTCTGGGGAATTATGGCAAATATTTTTCTTTATTGAGCAAAGTAAAATAAAATCCTCAGAGAAGCACAAGCCCTGGGCTGGAGCAGCGAGAGGCAACAGCAGATTGCAGACAGCGGTAGAAAGGGGTACAGCAGCCAGTGCATTCTGGATCAGTGTAAATCAAATATAGTGTCAACACCGAATCTCACTGTCCTCGCTCTTACGCTGGCTTTACATTGCAGGGAGTCCAACAGTTACTCCTCATTTGCACTGAGCAGCATCAGCCCTGAGCTCCCTGATGGGGTAACTCCTGACATCTATCGGCCTGTCTGAGAGCAGAATTCACCCCTCCCCACGAGCTTGTCCCTTCATTTATGCTCTGGATGGCGTTTTAGGTGCACTTTGCTCTGGTGAGAATGACGACACCAGGTGCAATCTGGATCCATTCCTGGGTTTTCTCCCCAATGCTGGAGGGGAGTGGGATCTAGTGGTTAGAGCAGGGGTGGGGGGGGGCTGGGAGCCAAGACTCCTGGGGTCCTTCCCTGGCTCTGCAAGGGGTAACCTAGATACTGTGATAGTAAGAAACGCATTGGAGGAAGGGCCTTGGCGGGGGGTGGGGGTGGGGTGTTGCTGAAGGGAAACCCCCTCCAGTAGCTCTGGGAAGGAGGGTGAATATACCGTAGCGAGTGAGTATCTCATGGTCCCAGCTCGCTGCTTTTTCATCCCCATCCCAACCCCCCCGGCCTGTCTCAGCTGACCGTGCCGGCTTTGCCTGGTCGCTGGGTGAGGTTAGTGTGGCTCTCAGAACAGTGCTGTGAAGCTGGCTAGCCCGCGGTATATGCTGGTAGCCCCAAGGCTGGGATGGCTTTGGTCCCCACCCCCACTAGTAAATCAGCCACTCACAGGATTTTAAGGGGCTGGGCGTTGCCCCCATTGTCATGCCAGCAGGGGTCGAAGAAGGGGTAGACGGGGGCGTTCTTGAAGGCAGCGTTGTAGAAGGAGTACAGGGGGACCAAATTATCGGGATCATCGGGGTTGTAGAAGGTCACTTCCCCGCTCGTGTAATCGAGATAGACCCCGATAGTCTCAGGGTGGGGGCTACAGTCAAAGGGCATCTGGTTGGTGTCAAAGGCCCTGTATGGCTTCCCGGCCCTCTCCTTGTTGTAGCCGATCAGCCAGTAGCCCTCGGCACAGACCTCACAAGACCCTGATGTCTTCTGGATCAATCTGCCCCGTCTCTCCGCTCGCTCCGAGACGATGCCCAGGTTCCAGCGCGGCTTCTGGCCCACGAACACCTCCCAGTAGTGCCGTCCCGCGTTGAAGCTCTGCCGGGCCACCACGCAGTTGGCCGTGTCAAATTGGCTGCAGCTGCAGCTGACGTTCTTCTTGAAACTCCCGCATTTCACCTCCTTCCCGTCTGCTGAGATCTCCAGCTCAGGATGGGCTGTGTCTGGGTCCAGGGTTAGATCCTCCTTCTCCACTGGGAAAGGCAGAGGGGGTCAGGGGAAGGGTTTTATTCTGCAGGTTTATGGCTGTTTCCATCACAGCCATCAGCTGATATTGATTTTTGGGGAGGGCCACAGATTTCCCACCCCTGCTGTGAGCCCAGCCCATCTGACGCTAAGCAGAAGTGGGCCGGGTCGCGGTTTGGAGGGGAGATCTCCCTGGAAAGCACGGGGAGGGACTCTGCCATTGGACTCAGCAGGGCGGCAGGGGGTGTGGTGCTGCAGGGAGCCCGGCAGGGGGCTCAGTGAGGGCTGCTCTCCCCTTTCAGTCGGTGCTGGCCCCAACACCCCAGTCACACCGCGCTAGAGGGTGCTGTGTGGCCGGCAGTGGGGTGTATATACAGCTGCCCCATCCCAGAGGTGGCCGCATCTCAGTGCCAGCTGATGGGTCCTTGTTATAGAATCACAGAATCCTAGAAATGTGGGGAGGGAGGAGACCTCGAGAGGTCACCTAAACCAGCCCTCTGCACAGGGCCAGGGCCAGGGCCAGGTAACCCTAGACCAGCCCTGACAGTGGTTTGTGAAGCCTGTTCCTAAAAAGCTCCAGGGATGGGCAATGTTCCCTCTAATTTTCTACGTCCATGTGCGGAATGAATTTTATGTGCACCAATATGGAGGTGATGGATGGTGGGGGTGGGGCAGAGGGGTTTGGAGTGTGGGAGGGGGCTCTGGGCTGGGGCAGAGGGTTGGGGTGCGGGGGGGGTGAGGGCTCTGGCTGGGGATGTGGGGTCTGGGGTGGAGCCGGGGATGAGGGGTTCAGGGTGCGGGAGGGGGCTCAGGGCTGAGGCAGAGGGTTGTGGTGCTGGGCTCTGGTGGGGGCGGAGATGAGGGATTTGGGGTGCAGGCTGCCCCAGGGCTGACCCAAGGAGAAAGGACTCCCCCCAGCGCTCTCTCACTGCAGCAGCCCGGGGACGGGGGAGAGGCACCTCTCCCCCGCCCCCCGTGCAGCCCTTGTTAGCCTGCTGCACGGCCACGTGGCTTAGAGGGAACTTATGTCACGGGCATCCCACGACCTCCTTTGGACGCCAGTTCCAGAGCTTAACCGCTCTTAGAGTGAGAAACTTTCCCCTAATAGCTAACCTAAATTGCCCTCAGTGCCAATTAAGCCCATTACGTCTTGTCCTGCCTTCTGAGGCCATGGAGAACAATTGATCCCCGTCCTCTATATAACAGCCCGTAACGTATCTGAAGACTGTCATCCGGTCCCCGCTCCAACTTCTCTCCGGACTAAACATGCCCAGTTATTCTAACCTTGCCTCACAGGTCAGCGTTTCTAAATCTCTCATCAGTTTTGCTGCTCTCCTCTGAACTCTCTCCAGTTTGCCCACATCTCTGCTAAAGCGCGGCACCCAGGACTGGACACAGTTCTCCAGCCGGGGCCTCCCCAGCACTGAGTAAAGTGGGACAGTTACCTCCTGTGTCTTACATGCCCCGCTCCTGCCAACACAGAGTTATACCCAGTCTGGGACGTGTTTTGGGGACCCATGGGACGAGAGACCCTAAGGATTGTTCTACCCAGCACTCCGGCCAGTGGGGGGTCATTTCAGCAGGACCGCTCCCCCTGCTCAGTGACAGCCAGGACTGCACTGAAGGGCTGCAGGGGGGAAACCGAGTCGCTGCCCACGCTCACCCCGCTCAGCCTGGGAGCGCACACTAGCCCATGGGAGACCCCTGATGATCCTATAGGCCTAACCCCCCAGATTTCCCCCTGCACCACTCCAAGGGTGGGGGGAGCTGTGACCTCCTGTTGCGGGGGGTTGAGGCCTGGCTTCTCTTCCCTCTAGCTCCCCCTCCTCATGTTCCCCAGCTCCCCCTCCTCCTCTTCTCTATCTCCCCCCACTTTCCCCTCCAGCTCCTCCTTTCTTGCCCCTGCTCCCCCCTTGGCTGGCTCTGTGCAGGATCAGATGCTTGGTCTCTGGCTAGTCGTCCTCACTCACCTGGTATGTCCTCGTGGCCAGTCTTGGTAGCTTTTTTCCTTGGCCACATTTTATTGCTCTGGTGGGAGAGCAGAAGGGCAGTTGAGAATCTCTCCAAGCCCCATTGCTTTATACAAAGACCCTGACCAACACTGGGGTCCTCCATGGGGCAGGGCACTTCACAGACCCCCCCCCACCCGCCTCGAGCAAGATCGGGGACCCTGGCACTCCACAGTCCCTCCTTGACTGAGATAGGGGCCCCATCACACTAGGTGCTGCGCAGACCTCCTGACCAAGACTGCAGCCCGTTGCACTGGGCGCTACACCGACCTGGGCTCCCAGGTGCCAGGTGCTGCCCAGACACTCAGTGAGAAGCTGTCACTGTCCCAAAGAGCTCACAGCAAGTAGAAATGGCAGACAAAGAGCGGGAGGGGAAACAAAGGACCAGGGAGGGGAAATGACTTGGCCAAGGCGACACAAATAGTCAGTAGCAGAGTTGGGAACAGACCCCATGTGTCCTGAGCCCTGGTCTATTACCCTATACACTGGGCAATGCTGCCTCGAATGCTCGAGTCTATCTCTGGATCTGGGAGGGAAGTCAGGTCTAGTGGGTTAGAGCAGGGGGCCTGAGAGTCAGGACTCCTGGGTTCTATGCTACTCCAAAAAGTACTCTGTCCTACAGTAGTTTTAAGGTGTTTCAGCTACAACCACCACCGACCCAAACATGACAAAATGAGGGAACGCCCATCCCCATCGGGAAAGGTGTGAGAGGTCACAGCAAAGCATGCTCTGACAGCCTCGGTAAAATCAGGGCTGGACGGAGGTGACCGAGCTCATATTGCTGCTGTGCTCCTCTCTAGGCACAAAAATTGTGATGTGTTAACTATGGATGCCCTAGACTGGTCTAAAGGGGCTCAGACCTGTACAGCCTATTCCCAGCAAGGAAGGGAAATTGATCTTGGGCATATTGAATTTTTGGCTAATGGAAAATAGGACTGGCTGCTCACATCTGAAAAAAGGAATGGGTTTCCTACCCAGTCGGGTTGAGCGGAGCTGCGTTGAATGTTGAGTAAATATGACTTGAACTCAGATGTCAAGTGGGCCAAAAAAATGATCTACTTTTATTTCTTTAATTTTCCTCTGCTCATTTTCCCCTATGCCAACATCAGTGACATATGCACGAAGCAGTGGAAAACAGGTAAAGTCTTTGTCTCCATATTTGGACATGCAGAATTCAGTTTTTTTGATAAAAGCATTCACTTGGTCATAGAGATTCAGAATGTTAGTGTCAGGGCCTTTGCATGGACAAATTTAGGTCATTCAGCCTGCTAAATATATCGGTGAGCTCGGCGAGTTGAGCTAAGCACACAGTGCTGTCAAACACCAGAGGCAAGAGGGGATGAATGATCAGAAAGAAACATGAGCTTCTGTGCATGATTCAAACAATCTCTCGTGTATGTTCCCTCTTGATGGCCAGCAAACCTCTGTGTGAAGCACCAGTTGCTGAGGTTCTGACCCGATCTCTTTGCAAAGAATGTGAAACAGGTGAGCCCATGGCGTGGTCTGGATTGATGAAGCAGGCAATTTTGACGGAATCATTCAAAACTTCTGGAAGCTCAGAACTCATCTTCCATGTATGATCCTTGCAGTGGGTGCACTGTAAGGATTTTCTTTCCTGATCCTAGCTACAAGTCCGTTCACTCTCCCGGTCATTGCAGCAGCCCCATCAATGCAGACAAATTTGCATAAATTCCAACTCAAATCATGTTCAGAAGAAAGAAAACTCAATTATTTTAAAAATGGCCTCTGCGGTTGAGTTTGCCTTTATACTTTTGCAAAACAGTATGTGCTCGTTGATATCAGTGGCAATCAGCAGAGCTTCTCCACTAATATCCGGGGGCTCATGAAGCTGAAGGGCAAATGTTTTTGGCATTTTAAGTTTCTCTACAAGTTGAGAGACAATGTCCTCAGCCATTTCTTCAATTCTATGACACACGGTGTCACTTGGTAATGGTACTTTCCTGAGAGTTTTCTGCAAGCACCACAGTGACAGGCAGAATTAGATATTCTGCAATTGCGTACGGCTTCTTGGGTTTTGCTACAAGAGGAGAGGGCATACAAAGCTTTGAGTGCTTTTGTAAAAAGAGTTGAAGCTTTCTTCATTTTAAGCTGGAAAGATTGGAACTCGGAAAGCTTTCTTGGAAAACATTCTCCTGACCTACCCGCATGCACAGGGTGTTTTGTCTTCAAACATCATTGCTGGCTTCATACTGTTGTTTGATAGATTTCAGAGCAGCGGCCGTGTTAGTCTGTATCCGCAAACGGAACAGGAGGACTGAACTGGGAATTGGTCCTGCTTCGAGCAGGGGGTTGGACTAGATGACCTTCTGGGGTCCCTTCCAACCCTGATATTCTATGATTCTATGACTTGTGGCACCTTAGAGACTAACACATTTACTTGAGCATAAGCTTTCGTGAGCTACAGCTCACTTCATCGGATGCATGCAGTGGGGAAAAAAATAGAGTTTCTCCTCAAAGGGAACACAACACTTGAGGTGGATCGCTATTTGGAGATGTGAATCCAGAAGCAATCCATTCCTCGCAGATTTGACATGCGTACTCACCGGCTAAGCCAGCCTGGCTTCAAAGCAGGAGGGGGGATTTTAAAAAAAACTTGACCCTTGAAAACCTATGAGGAGACTTCCATATGGGTGTGAGTCCCACTTTTGTGAGGGTTCAGGTCTTAGCTCTGGGTGCTCTTGGTCACCATTTGCCACTTTCCCTCAGAATTTGACTGATGGAGCAGTGGCTTCATTTTACCTTCTTTAGGCTCCCAAATTCACTTCCTTGACTTCAGAGAGAGGAGCTAGGTAAAGAAGAGGAGGGAGGGGATAAAGGACCGAGGGGAAGAAGCAGGGCGCTTCTCTATGACGGGCAACTTTTAAATCTAGATGGGATGTTTCTCCCAAAGATCTGTTCAAAGACAGAGATTACTTCAGGGACGTTCTCTGGCCAGTGCTATCCAGGAGGTCACAGGAGTTTCTTCTAGTGAAGACCCGCAAAATTGACCACTGATCCCTCGGATGTCAACTCTGGTACCCCACTGGGACGAGATGAGTAAGGGGAGTCAATGGGAGAGTTTCTCCCATCAGCCCAGTGCGGTGTGGACCCCACGGCAAGTAGATCTAAGCTACGTCGACTTGAGTTACGCTACTTCTCTGACGTGCTTTTCTATTCTCCAGCCTGAGGGACACGTGACCCCAGACTATGCATGTCTTTTTAATTGCTAATTCAATTTATTCTTCCTTATTCACTTGAGTTGGTATCACCCTTCACGCTGACCAGTGATCAAATTACGACTTTAAAAAAAGAAGTGGGTGAGTGGGGTGGAGGGGGGAGGATACTTATGCCGCGATCCTTAGAGCAAAAAGAGGAAAAATCTACCTACCGGGGCAGCCATCGCCAATTTCAAGTTCCAAGGCTCGTCTCAAGTTGATCCAGGCAATTTGACTGACAAGAACTAAGCGGATTTGGGGATGTTGTTGCCTCTGCTTTATTCCTAGAAAACACACATCCACGTTAATCCCTGATGGATTTAATCATTACCTCTTGGCTCTCTGACTGTCCCCTGCACCCCCAATGTCTCCCACCCACTGCTTTCTCCATTCTGCCCCTTCCTGCCTTTAGGGCAAGGTGTCTGTGTTTGGGGGTCCTCTGTCAGTTCGGGGGGATGCCCATCCTCTCCCCCCAGCCGCCAGCCCAGCAGGTGTCTGTGCTCCAGCTCCTCCCAGTCTCCAGGGCTGCAACCCCCACACACCCCCCCCCCCTTTGAAGCTCGTGGACTCTCACACACGCTGCAATGTTTGTGGGAGGGGAGCAGCTGGTGGGACATGGCCAAAGGCGAGGGGGGAACAAGCACAGACTGGCTTCTGTGTGTGTGTAATCGCCATTTCATTTCCTTAAGCAGCACGTTGCTAGTTTGGGGGCTTTCCCGGGCTGGGTGACTTCGGGCTTCTGCCTTTTTTGGGGGCTTGGTTTGTCTTTAATGTCCTGCTGGAGAGTGTGACTGGCTCCCGGGTTTGCAATCAGCGAAAGCAAAGCTTTAAAAGGCAGCTTCCTGCTTCATTATTTTCCTTTATGTAAGGGGACTGTTGCCCCCTTACTAACATTCAGAGGGGGAGTTTTAGTTGCTAGCTCCCAGTACTAAAGAGGGGGAAGGGTTGATGGGGAATCAGGACCCTGAGCCTGACAGCCCCCAGGAGCAATGTGAAGAGGCCAATGCTCCAGGTCAGCCTGATTGACAGGGTGGGCAGGCTAATCAGGGAGTCAGGAGGCCAGGGAGGTCCCATCCTCTGTGTGAGCTGGATTTGCTTGGGTCAGACTGAGTGGGGCTGAGCTAAGGAGAAAGCAGGGGCCCGAGCTAAGCTGGGGAGCCGAGCTGGGGAGCCAGATCGAGAGGGACCAGAGGCACAGGCCAGAGAGAGCAGACTTGCCCTGGGAGCAGAGCTGCAGCAACCAGAGCCAGAGGGGCCAGAGAAGCAGCCCAGGGAGCTGGAGGCCGAGCAGCAGAGACCGAGTGGTGGAGCTGGGGCTGGAGCAGTCCGGAGCTGGGTGCGGTGAGCAGCTGGGGAGAGCGAGGGAGACCCTGGGCAGCGGGCCCAGCACAGGGAGACGCCTCAGCCAAGGGGCTCTGCAGGCCAGGCTTGGATCTTAACCCCGAGAGGGCGGGGGTGACACTGGGCAGGAGGGTCCTACCACGGAGAGTGTGTGGCCCCCACCAGAGCAAGTGTCCAACCCCCAGCATCCCTGCAGCAGGGCCAGGGCCGGAGAAGAAGGCTCGGGACTTACCAGGAGCAGACTGTGAACTGCCCGGACGTTCCAGAGACACGGTTTGTGATGTTCCCCGCCACAGAGCGGGGTGATGTGTTTCCTTTAACCTTCCCCATTTTCCCTTATCCTTTTTAAGATTAATTGTTGATTAAATAACTTGCATTTGCTTTAACTTGTACGCAATGGTCAGTGGGTCAGAGAAGTGCCCAGTGCAGAGAGAGGGCCCTGGAGTGGGGACACCCTATCCCCTATCCTAGGTGACCGCAGCAGGGTTGGGGGTTGAGCCCCCCAGGAATCCTGGGCCCAGCCTTGTCGGGGTTACGAGGACTCTGCCAGACAGGAGAGTGGAAGGGGAGTCCTCAAGGGCAGGGAGGCCTCTGGGTAAAGGAAGTGGGAGCGAGGACTCAGATCCTTTCGCTGGCCCACTTCACCGGGGTAGTGCAGAAGCCAGGAAAGTTCCCCACAACAGCGGGACTATTCCCCCGCTTACATATATCTTTCCCTTTCCGCCCCTGCTCGCTGGGCTGCTGGCTGCTTGCCTAGTGCTGCCAGGGGAAGGAGGCTCCTGGCTGGAAGCTGATCCAGGGGACTGGGCTGGATGTGATGGGAGAAATTCCCAGGGAGCGGGGGGGTCGGGGGATGGATCCAGGGGAAGGGAATCAATCCGTCCTGATGCGGGGAGGAGGGGGTGCTGACCAGAGTGTGTGTGTGTGGGGGGGAGACAAAACTTCCTCTCTGGGAGGGAAAAACCCTCCGGCAGGATGAATCTAGACAAGGGGAGGGAGCGGGGAAGGGACGGCTCCCCTCCCAGGGAAGCCCCATTTGCCTGTGGCTGTGGCTGGGTGCCCCCGGCTGGCTGGGGGCGCAGGGAGCGGGCAAGGTGCAGCCCAAATTCACTCATCAGACGCGAGGGCAAACTTTTCTTCCAGCGGCCCCCTGGCCCAAGGGCGACTTGCCCAAACTCCCCAGGGAGTTAAAGTCAAAGCCAAGAGAGACCCAAGATCTCTCATTCCTGCCCTAGTCACTAGCCAACGCTGCTCCCTCACGGCCCGTTCTCTCATAGAATCATAGAATCTCAGGGTTGGAAGGGACCTCAGGAGGTATCTAGTGCAACCCCCTGCTCAAAGCAGGACCAATCCCCAATTTTTGCCCCGATCCCTAAATGGCCCCCTCAAGGATTAAACTCACAACCCTGGGTTTAGCAGGCCAACGCTCAAACCACCAAGCTATCCTTCCCCCCATCTAGCGACGGGTAACCCCCATGGAGCAGGACTGACTTACCCGCCGAGAGCCAGGCACTCGCAGCCCCAGGGCTGAGGGAAGATCTGAAGGGCTGAGGCAAGCACCGGTGTAGATATTCTGTCGGTCTGTAATTATATCGACTGGAATTATACCGTCCCAGCCAATAAGAGCGCAGGAGTGCCTTACAGCATGCAGGTCCCTGCAATCCCATTGGCTATCACAGAACGAGCCACCCCTCTGCCTCAAGTCACGTTGTTATCTCACAGTGTGGCTAGTGTAACCAGCTGCTAACTCTTCCCCGGTGTCACTTTCACTTTTACTAATTCTACCCTGCCCATAAAAATCCCCCTTTAAGTTTTCCTTCTTGGCCCAGCCTTCTTCTTCCCTCTAGACTCTAAAGAGGGGAAAACTTAAGGCCAGAATTTTCCAAAGCGTTAGGCAGGTAAAAGGGTTTTTGATGGAGCTGGTCAGAAACTGGGGGATTGTTTCTGTGGAATATTTGACATTTTGGGAAAAAAATCTAAACTGAAATTTCTGAGCTGAAAACCAAAAGGAATAGTCACTTAGCATACAGTTGTCACAGTTGGAGACACCTTTGATCCGCTCCGTGGCCTGCTGTAGAAATGCCTGTTTGGGTCTCAGGCCTCCAGCTGTCAGCTCTCTCTGGGCAGGGGCCCGTGACCCACTCCCGTCTGACCGGGGGTTTTTGGCTGTGGCCCCCAGTAGTTCACTGGGATAGTTTAGGGAGGCTAAAATCCCAACCCTTCCTCAGACTACTCGGGCCCGTTGGACCAAAAGTCCTGTCCGTTTGCTGGATCAGAAAGAGGCCACGAGGCTGGATAAACTCAGCCTTGTATAACAAAAGCCTTCAGTCTCTGGAAAACCTAGCCTGAGCCAGCCCATACAAGCCTCTCCGGCGGGTGGTGGCTCTCTGGAGCTGTTAACAATCCCGGGGTAATCACCACCCCACACTGGTGTTAGTTTCTGGAGGAGCCGTTAACCTCCCCCATGGAGCAGAAGAGAATCATACAAACCAGTCATAGATTTCCTAGCGTGGTTCCCCAAGATACGGCCTGGCGTTGCAATATCTGTCGCACTGTCCGGGGGGTAGAGCAGGTTCTGGAGACATCTCGAGTGTGAAGCTTCTTTCTCCCAGAGAAAGGTGCGACTATGGGAAGAATTCAAGGGGAATCCTGAGACCACGTGGGAGATGAGTTGGTCTCATCACCACCTTGTCCCTGTGGGATGATGTGTAGAGCAACCCAGCCGTGAGGGCCTGGATCTCACTGACTCTGCATGCCAGCGTGAAGGCAACTAGGAAGACCCACAGGGGAGCTCAGCCATTACCGGTACAGGTTACTGCCCTTTGGTCTCTCCACGGCAGCAGGGGTGTTCACGAAGTGCCTGGTGGCAGGGCATCTAAGGAAGCTGGGACTTCACGGCTACCTGTACTTGGATGGCTGGCTGCTCACGTGCCCCCGTGAATCTGATACTTGCTGTGGGCCGGGTGGATGGCGGATAGGAAAGCAGGCGTCTGCCAGTCGAGAGCCACGATCCAGCTTGGAGGGAGACGGACTGGTGGAGGCAAACGTTTCCATCCTGAACCTGAGGCAGTGCGTGTATTGGTTGATTTCCTCAGGTCTAGGAAGGCTTGAAGACCCCCCACCCCACCACTTTCTTCTTCCGGATGAGGAGACATAGTGCACTGGTTTGAGCATTGGCCTGCTAAATCCAGGATTGTGAGTTCAATCCTTGAGGGGGCCATTAAGGGATGGGGCAAAAATTGGGGATGGGTCCTGCTTCAAGCAGGGGGTTGGACTAGATGACCTCTTGAGGTCCCTTCCAATCCTAACCTTCTATGATTCTATGAATCCCTTCCTCCGATTTCCTGAGCCAGCTCCTTCATGGCTCCCAGCTGGAGCAGCGAGGCCATTTCTGTTTGTAAAAGGCTCCTGGGAGAAGGGCCCCTGAAGAGGGATGAAGGGGGAGCGAGATGAACTGGATGATCTAGCCGTGGGTGATGACATCTAGCACCCGTTTGTTGGTGGCGATATCCCCCCAGGTCTCATGGAACGAGGCAACACAGCTTCCCAAAGAAGTGCTCACTCAACCTGGCAAATTTCCTGCTGTGTGGATGGAGCAACGTGCATGGCCACAGCCAACAAAGACTCATGTTCTCTGCTGTATCTCGGATACTTCTTTGACAGCCCAGCTGACTGCGTCTGGTTACAATCAAAACAAGACACACTTGCAAGTGACTAAAACTTAATTCTAGCAAGTTACAATCTTGGCCTAAGCAATTTCCTAACTTACATCAAGGTATCAGCATCTCTAGTGCTCCGGACCAGGGGACGCAACCTTCATTGGCATGCAGGGTGTTGTACCTAATGGTCCCTCAGTAACAGATGCCAAATGTTTTTTTGCTTCTGCTTATGTTTCCCAAAACTCATTGTTTTGTCCCCAGAGTCAGGATGATCCCCTGCTGTTCTCCCCTTCCTGTTGACTTCCCACCCCACTACTGATTCCTATGTAAACAGGGCTTCCATAGGTTTCATTTACATTGGAGACAAGTAGATAGCTGCCTTCCCTCTTGTCTGAGAGAGACCTGTTTCTCCCTTTCTTTCAACATACACTTTAAAGCATATCAGTGAGTATCCATAATTCTTCCTGTAGTTTAAATACAGACATTTCACAGTGATATTAATGTGACAGAGCGGGACTGTTCTTAATGTTTCCTCTGAATATTGTGGGGGTGCCTCAGTTTCCCCTTGGCAGTTCTTAAGTCTCTAGGGGGTGGGATAAGGGTGTGTGATCGTTGTAGAGCCCTAGAGGGCAGGTGTGTGCAGGGGTCTGGACACAGAGAAGGGCCGACACCCTGTTTCCTGGCCACTGATGGCCTGGGCCCTTCCCTCCTGCAAGGTGAGAGCTAAAGGGTTGGAGAACAAAGGAATCCGGTGACCTCCTGGCCTGGGAAAGAACAAAGTCCAGAGGAGGGGGAGTCAGTTTGGGGCTGGCTGGGGAAGAGGAGTGAAGTGCAGACATGGTTGTCTGGCTCACTGCCCCCCAGAATGGACCCAGCTGAGGGGTCCTGTTCTCTGCACCTACAAGCTCTGTGTTAGACCATGTTCCTGTCGTCTAATAAACCTTCTGTTTTACTGGCTGGCTGAGAGTCACGTCTTACTGCGGAGTTGGGGTGCAGGACGCCCTGGTTTCCCCAGGACCCCGCCTGGGTGGACTCGCTGTGGGAAGCGTACGGAGGGGCAGATGATGCTGAATGCTCCGTGGTCAGACCCAGGAAGGTGGAAGCTGTGTGAGCTGTGTGTCCTGCAGACAGTCTGCTCACAGAGAGGAGACTCCCCCAGAGTCCTGACTGGCTTCACAGGGAGCAGTTCCAGAGCATCGCCCAGGGACTCCATGACAATTAATCACCAGTGTGTCACCAGCTTTCATAAGAGACTTCCTTGAGACACTTTTACATTACCCTGGGGTGTCTGGACCCTGATCATCACACTGGCTGCTCCTGGAGGGTAGACCATGCTCAACTGAGGGTGAAGCTCAGCTGGGGAGGAGCTGCATGGTGATGATAAAGAAGAGAAGCACAGATCAGAAAGGGGGAGGGCTGAAGGAGAATCATAGAACTGGAAGGGACCTCATGAGGTCATCTAGTCCAGTCCCCTGCCCTCAAGGTAGAACTAAGTATTCTCTGGACCATCCCTGACAGGTGTTTGTCCAACCTGCTCTTAAAAATCCTTAATGATGGAGATTCCACAAACTCTCTGGGCAATTGATTCCAGTGCTTAACCACCCGGACAGGTAGAAAGTTTTTCCTAAGGACCAACCTAAACCGCCCTTGCTGCAATGTAAGCCCATTGCTTCTTGTCCTATCCTGAGAGGTTAAGGAGAACAATTTTCCTCCCTCCTCCTTGTAACAAACTCTTGTGTACTTGAAAACTGTTCTCATGTCCCCTCTCAGTCTTCTCTTCTCCAGAGTAAACAAACCCAGTGTTTTCAATCTTCGCTCACAGGTCATGTTTTCCAGACCTTTAATCATTGTTGTTGCTCTTTTCGGGACTTTCTCCGATTTGTCCACATCCTTGCTGAAAAGTGACGCCCAGAACTGGACACAATAGTCCAGTTGAGGCCTAATCAGTGTGGAGCAGAGCAGAAGAATCACTTCTCGTGTCCTGCTTACAAAACTCCTGCTGATACAGCCCAGAAGGATGTTTGCTTTTTTTGCAACAGCGTTACACTGTTGACTCATATTTAGCTTGTGATCCACTGTGACCCCCAGATCCCTGTCCGCAGTTCTCCTTCCTAGGCAGTCATTGCCCGTTTTGTATGCGTGCAATGGATTGTTCCTTCCTAAGTGGGGGACTTTGCATTTGTCCTTATTTAATTTCATCCTATTGGCTTCAGACCATTTCTCCAGTTTGTCCAGATCATTTTGAATTTTCCTCCTATCCTCCAAAGCACTTGCAACTCCACCCAGCTTGGTGTAGTCCACAAACTTTATCAGTGCGCTCTCCGTGCCAGTAACAGACTGTAAATATCTGGAAAATTTCCCCTGCTTTCACTCCTATTTCGAGAAAATCACATACTCAGCCTGCCAGTTCTGGCCAAAGGCCAGCCCTAAATCACTCAGGAAAAGTCCCAAATGGGCTTTTGTTAGTCCTGGGCTGCTCCCTGTACTCCACCCCACCGCTGCCCACCAGGGGACCCTGAGAGTTGGGCCCAATCCCTCACTCAGCCCCCCGCACCCTGATGTCTCTCCGCACCCCCGCTGCAGGGTCCCTACTGATCACCGGAGTGTGGGCCAGATTTGGGTTCCCTGCTGCGATTACACCCTCCTTCTTCTCCACTTCCAATTCCTCTTCTCATTCATCCAGAAAGCTTCCACTGCTCCAAGCCACCCCAAATTGCAGCTGAGGAGCCAGCAGGCCAGGGGGATTCCCTGCCTGGGGGCACGAGCCAGGGCCCCCTACTTGGTCAATCAGTATCTCTCTGTCTCCGACTGCTTCTCTTTTTCTATCCATCTCTCTCTGCTGTTATTTCTTCTTTGTATTATAGTGGAACCTAAGGCCCCACTGAAAACAGTGCTGGGAATGGCACAGACCGCCTGACCCAGATCAGAGCACCCACGGTGCCGGGCGCTACACAGACCCTGACCGAAATCTGTGCCCCCAATGTGCCAGACGCTGCATAGATGCATTTAAGAGATGGCCCTGACCCAAAGAGGTTACAATCTATGCCTAAATATATCCTCTTCCTTCCCCCTTGCCCCTCACGACAACCACCATCTGTCCTTCCCCTTCCTACTGCCAGAAATTTAGTAAAGGCGAGAGGGTTAGAGCAGGGGACTTGAGACTCCTGGGTGCTATCCCTGGCTCTGGGAGGGGAGTGGAGTCTAGTGGTTAGAACAGGGGGGACGGTGGGAGCCAAGACTCCTGGGCTCTATTCCCAGCTCTCCGTTATGGATGCGACTTGCTGTATACTGTGTGCTTCCTGTTTTGGGGGAGGGCGGGTGGAAGGAGGGGTGGGCAGGAGGAGGTGGAGGCTCCTCTCCCCTTGCCGCCGATGAGCAGGACACGCTGGAGCAGCTGAGCCGGAGCGAGGGCCAGGCAGGGGCTTGGGGGCAGGTGCTAGAGGAGGAAGCGCAGCCAGTCTCCAGCCCAGCCCCAGTGAAAAGAGACGAGCATGGAGGGGACCCCTCGCACCTTGGCGGGTGCCATGCAAGTCCTGGAGAACATCACCAGATGGCTGAGGATGGAGGGGGTGGCTCAGGAGGTTGGGAGGATCCAGGAGCCGCGGGTGATGAAGGAGCAGACAGAGGAGAGAACTAAACTCTATGGCAGGAGAATGCGACGGTGAGGAAGAAGCTGGAGTTCATGGACTGCCCCAGGCTGATCACAGTGAGCGACCTTGTGCTCACCCAGCGTGCCGCGGCCACAGGAGAAAGCCCTGAGCAGGAAGGAGAAGCGGTTTCCTCGTCTGGTCGATGAGTGCAGGGGAATGCGTGGTGACCGGGAGAAACCGGAGCAGGAGAACAACACGCTGAGCGAGCCCTCCCTGGAGAGCTTTGGCCCTGCTAAAGGAGGTCACTGCTCCGATCTTCACTTCCTCACACAGGGACCCCTCACCAGGTGCTGAGATGCAGTTGCTGCTGTCCCAGGGCTGTTTAGCGTGAGATCCATTGGGATGGCTGACCTAGGTGGGTGGCTTGTTCCAAAAAGAAATAGAAGGGGGGTGAAGACAGGAAGAGACATGAGATGGTATCAACCCTCCCCCTCACCCGTCCCTCTGCATTGAGGAGTAAAGGAGGGTTTGGTCCTGGACCCCAGCACGGCTCACCCCGAACTGGAGATCTCAAAGGATGGCAAGGAGGTGACGTGTCTGAGAGTCACGAACCTGCAGCGATTGGAAGTGGAGAAAGGCGTGCTGGCCCATCAGAGCTTCAGCGTGGGCCAGCACTACTGGGAGGTGTTCGAGGGCCAGAAGCCGGGCTGGAGCCTGGGGGTGGTCTCGGAGCAAGTGCTGGTTAACATTTTACTTGCTGCTTTACTGAGTTGGCTCATCAGCATGCATGTTCCTACTGCCCTGTTTAAACAGGGGTCCCTCATCCGGCGCTGAGCTGCGACCTCTCTGGGATGGAGCCCAAGGGCTGTTTACACAGGGACCCTTTGCCCAGCATTCAGATACAGCCCCTGTGGGGAGGAGTGCCGGGGCTGTTTACACAGGGATCCCTTGTCTGGCGCTGAGGGTGTCTCTACACTACGAAATTAGGTCGAATTTATAGAAGTCATTTTTTTAGAAATCATTTTTAGATCGTCGATTTGTGTGTGTCCCCACACAAAATGCTCTAAGTGCATTAACTGGGTGGAGTGCTTCCACCGTACCGAGGCTCAGCTCACGGTCACTGTATGTCTCCTGGGTGCTGGCAGACGTGGGACTGCATTGCTACACAGCAGCAGCAACCCATTGCCTTGTGGCAGCAGACGGTACAATAGGACTAGTAGCCGTCATCGTCATGTCCGAGGAGCGCCTGGACAGACATGGGTGCAGGGACTACATTAGAAGTGACTCGACCAGGTCACTCTCTTTAGTCCTGCAACCAGTCCTATTCTACCATCTTTTGGTGAGCAGGCAGGCAATATGGATGGCTAGCAGTCCTATTGTACCATCTTTTGCCAGGCAGGCAGGAGATGAGGTTGGCTAGCAGTCCTATTCTACCATCTTCTGCCGAGCAGCCAAGAGATGTGGATGGCTTGCAGTCCTTCTGCACCGTCTGCTGCCAGCCAAAGATGTAAAAGATAGATGGAGTGGATCAAAACAAGAAATAGACCAGATTTGTTTTGTACTCATTTGCTCCCTCCGTCCCTCCCTGAAGTCCTGCCTGAAATACTCCTTGATGTAAAGCCACCCCCTTTGTTGATTTTAATTCCCTGTAAGCCATGTCGTCAGTCGCCCCTCCCTCCATCAGAGCAATGGCAGAGAATCGTTCCACGCCTTTTTTCTGTGCGGACGCCATACCACGGCAAGCATGGAGCCCGCTCAGCTCACTTTGGCAATTAGCAGCACATTAAACACCACACGCATTATCCAGCAATATATGCAGCACCTGAACCTGGCAGAGCAATACCGGGCGAGTAGACGACGTCAGCGCAGTGACGTGAGTGATGAGGACATGGACACAGACTTCTCTCAAAGCATGGGTCCTGCCAATGTGGACATCATGGTGCTAATGGGGCAGGTCCATGCCGTGGAACGCCGATTCTGGTCCCGGGAAACAAGCACAGACTGGTGGGACCGCATAGTGTTGCAGATCTGGGACGATTCCCAGTGGCTGCGAAACTTTCGCATGCGTAAGGGCACTTTCATGGAACTTTGTGACTTGCTTTCCCCTGCCCTGAAGCGCATGAATACCAAGATGAGAGCAGCCTCCACAGTTAAGAAGCGAGTGGCAATAGCCCTGTGGAAGCTTGCAGCGCCAGACAGCTACCGGTCAGTCGGGAATCAATTTAGAGTGGGTAAATCTACTGTGGGGGCTGCTGTGATGCAAGTAGCCCACGCAATCAAAGATCTGCTGATATGAAGGGTAGTGACCCTGGGAAATGTGCAGGTCATAGTGGATGGCTTTGCTGCAATGGGATTCCCTAACTGTGGTGGGGCCATAGAGGGAACCCATATCCCTATCTTGGCACCGGAGCACCAAGCCGGAGAGCACATAAACCGCAAGGGGTACTTTTCAATGGTGCTGCAAGCACTGGTGGATCACAAGGAACGTTTCACCCACATCAACGTGGGATGGCCGGGAAAGGTGCATGATGCTCGCATCTTCAGGAACTCTGGTCTGTTTCAAAAGCTGCAGGAAGGGACTTTCTTCCCAGACCAGAAAATAACCATTGGGGATGTTGAAATGCCTACAGTTGTCCTTGGGGACCCAGCCTACCCCTTAATGCCATGACTCGTGAAGTCGTACACAGGCAGCCTGGACAGTAATCAGGAGCTGTTCAACTACATGCTGAGCAAGTGCAGAATGGTGGTAGAATGTGCATCTGGATGCTTAAAAGCACGCTGGCGCAGTTTACTGACTCGCTTAGATCTCAGCAAAACCAGTATTCCCACTGTTATTACTGCTTGCTGTGTGCTCCACAATATCTGTGAGAGTAAGGGGGAGACGTTTATGGCAGGGTGGGAGGTTACGGCAAATCACCTGGCTGCTGGTTTCACAGAGCCAGACACCATGGCGGTTAGAAGAGCACAGAAGGTTGCGGTGCGCATCAGAGAAGCTTTGAAAACCAGTTTCATGACTGGACAGGCTACGGTGTGAAAGTTCTGTTTGTTTCCCCTTCATGAAACCCCTCGCCCCTTGGTTCACTCTACTTCCCTGTAAGCTAACCACCCTTCCCTCCTTCCTTCGATCACCGCTTGCAGAGGCAATAAAGTCATTGTTGCTTTCCATTCATGCATTTTTTATTCATTCATCACACAAATAGGGGGATAACTACTAAGGTAGCCCAGGAGGGGTGGGGGAGGAGAGAAGCACCAGGAGGGGTGGTGGAGGAGGGAAGGACAAGGCCACACAGCACTTTAAAAGTTTACAACTTTAAAGCTTATTGAATGCCAGCCTTCTGTTGCTTGGGCAATCCTCTGAGGTGGAGTGCCTGGGTGGCCGGAGGCCCCCCCACGGCATTCTTGGGCATCTGGGTGAGGAGGCTATGGAACTTGGGGAGGAGGGTGGTTGGTTACACAGGGGCTGTAGCGGCAGTCTGTGCTCCAGCTGCCTTTGCTGCAGCTCAACCATATGCTGGAGCATATTGGTTTGATTCTCCAGCAGCCTCAGCATTGAATCCTGCCTCCTCTCATCACGCTGCCACCACATTTGAGCTTCAGCTCTGCCTTCAGCCCGCCACTTACTCTCTTCAGCCCGCCACCTCTCCTCCCGGTCATTTTCTGCTTTCCTGCACTCTGACACTGTCTGCCTCCATGCATTCGTCTGTGCTCTGTCAGTGTGGGAGTACAGCATGAGCTCAGAGAACATTTCATCACGAGTGCATTTTTTTCTCTTTCTAATCTTCACTAGCCTCTGGGAAGGATAAGATCCTGTGATCCTTGAAACACATGCAGCTGGTGGAGAAAAAAAAGGGACAGTGGTATTTAAAAAGACACATTTTATAGAACAATGGGTACACTCTTTCACGGTAAACCTTGCTGTTAACATTACATACACAGCACATGTGCTTTCGTTACAAGGTCACATTTTGCTTCCCCCCTCCCCCGTCCCCGTGGCTAACAGCGGGGAACATTTCTGTTCAGGCACAGGCGAAGAGCCCAGCAGGAACGGGCACCTCTGAGTGTTCCCGGAAGAAAAGCCCCCTATTTCAACCAGGTGACCATGAATGATATCACTCTCCTGAGGCTAACACAGAGAGATAAAGAATGGATGTTGTTTGAACGCCAGCAAACATACACTGCAATGCTTTGTTGTACAATGATTGCTGAGTACGTGCTACTGGCCTGGAGTGGTAAAGTGTCCTACCACGGTGGATGGAATAAGGCTGCCCTCCCCAGAAACCTTTTGCAAAGGCTTTGGGAGTACATCCAGGAGAGCCGCGAATGCCAGGGCACATTAATCATTACACATGCTTGCTTTTAAACCATGTATAGTCTTTTAAAAGGTACACTCACTGGAGGTCCCTTCTCCGCCTGCCGGGTCCGGGAGGCAGCCTTGGGTGTGTTCGCGGGGTACTGGCTCCAGGTCCAGGGTGAGAAACAGTTCCTGGCTGTCAGGAAAACCGGTTTCTCCTCTTGCTTGCTGTGAGCTATCTACAACCTCCTCCTCCTCATCTTCCTCATCCCTGCTTCTGTGTTGCCTCCATCTCCATTGAAGGAGTCAAACAACACGGCTGGGGTAGGGTGGCTGAAACCCCTAAAATGGCAAGCAGCTCATCATAGAAGCTGCATGTTTGGGGCTCTGACCCGGAGTGGCCGTTCGCCTCTCTGGTTTTCTGGTAGGCTTGCCTCAGCTCCTTAAGTTTCATGCAGCACTGCTTCAGGTCCCTGTTACGGCCTCTGTCCTTCATGCCCTGGGAGATTTTGACAAATGTTTTGGCATTTCGAAAACTGGAACGAAGTTCTGATAGCACGGATTCCTCTTCCCATACAGTGATCAGATCCCGTACCTCCCTTTCAGTCAATGCTGGAGCTCTTTTGCAATTCTGGGACTCCATCGTGCTCACCTCTGCTGATGAGCTCTGCATGGTCACCTGCAGCTTGCCACGCAGGCCAAACAGGAAATTGAAATTCAAAAGTTCGTGGGGCTTTTCCTGTCTACCTGGCCAGTGCATCTGAATTGAGAGTGCTGTCCAGAGCGGTCACAATGCAGCACTCTGGGATAGCTCCCGGAGGCCAATAAAGTCGAATTGTGTCCACAGTACCCCAAATTCGAACCGGCAAGGCTGATTTAAGCACTAATCCACTTGTCAGGGGTGGAGTAAGGAAATCGATTTTAAGAGTCCTTTAAGTTGAAAAAAAGGGTTTCATAGTGTGGACAGGTGCAGGTTTACATCGATTTAACTCTGCTAAATTCGACCTAAACTCCTAGTGTAGACCAGGGCTGAGATGCAGTTTTTCAGTTTAGAAGTGAATTAAGGTAACCCAAATTAAGGCTACTTGTCTTCCAAAGGAAAGTGACCAGAGATTTGTACCTCTGTTGCCAGTTTACTGCATGTAGCTACCACATTTGTAAATGGTTGTTCCAGGGCACAACTTGGACTATTGGAAAAAGGCAAATATCGTGCTCATCTTTCAAAAAGGGAAGAAGGAGAATCTGGGGAACTACAGGCCAGTCAGCCTCACCTTTGTCCCTGGAAAAATCATGGGGCAAGTCCTCAAGGAATCCATTTTGAAGCACTGGGAGGAGAGGAAAGTAATCAGGAAGAGTCAGCATGGATTCACCCAGAGCAAGTCATGCCTGACCACCTGATTGCCTTCAATGACGAGAGAACTGGCTCTGTGGATATGGGGAAAGCGGTGGACTTGATATATCTTGACTTTAGAAAGCTTTTGATACGGTCTCCCACAGTATTCTTACCAGGACGTTACAGAAGTATGGATTGGATCAATGGACTATAAGGTGGATAGAAAACTGGCTAGATTGTCAGGCTCAACGGGTAGGCATCAATGGCTCCATGTCTAGTTGGCAGCCAGTATCAAGCAGAGTGTCTCAAGATTTGTTCCTGGGACCGGTTTTGTTCAACATCTTTATTAATGATGGGGATGATGGGATGGATTGTACCCTCAGCATGTTCCCAGATGACACTAAGCTGGGGGGAGAGGTAGATACGCTGGAGAGTCAGGATAGAATACAGAATGACCTAGACAAAGACCTAGACCTAGGATTGGGCCAAAAGAAACCTGATGAGGTTCAACAAGGACAAGTGCAGAGTCCTGCACTTAGGATGGAAGAATCCCATGCACCGCTACAGGCTGGGGACCAAATGGCTTGGCAGCAGTTCTGCAGAAAAGGACCTGGGGATTACCGTGGACGAGAAGCTGGCTATGAGTCAGCAGTGTGCCCTTGTTGCCAAGAAGGCTAACAGCATATCGGGCTGTATTAGTAGGAGCACTGCCAGCAGATCGAGGGATGTGATCGTTCCCCTCTCTTCAGCACTGGTGAGGCCACATCTGGAGTATTGCATCCAGTTTTGGGCCCCCCACTAGAGAAGAGAAGTGGACAAATTGGAGAGAGTCCAGCAGAGGGCAACAAAAATTATTAGGGGGCTGTGGCACATGACTTACGAAGAGAGGCTGAGGGAACTGGGGTTATTTAGTCTGCAGAAGAGAAGAGTGAGGGGGGATTTCATAGCAGCCTTCAACTACCTGAAGGGGGGTTCCAAAGAGGATGGAGCTTGGTTGTTCTCAGTGGTGGCAGATGACAGAACAAGGAGCAATGGTCTCAAGTTGCAGTGGGGGAGGTCTAGGTTTGATATTAGGAAACACTTTTTCACTAGGAGGGTGGGGAAGCACTGGAATGGGTTACCAAGGGAGGTGGTGGAATCTCCTTCCTTAGAGATTTTTAAGGCCTGGCTTGACAAAGCCCTGGCTGGGACTAGATGACCTCCTGAGGTCCCTTCCAACCCTGATATTCTATTATTCTATTCTATGAACAGCCCTTGTTAACCTAAGATGAGATTCCCCAAGAACTTCAACCAAAATACACTGCTTTAGGTAAAATATAAAATAGGTTTATGAACTACAGACTGACAGATTGTAAGTGCTGATAAGTGGTCAGCGTAGAAGTCAGAGCTAGTTACCTGAAGAAAATGAAAAGTAAACATGCCTCCTAAATCCTAAACTTTTAGGCCTGGTCTACACTACAGCTTTAGGTCAACATATGCTTCGTCAGGTCAAATGTATAATGTTCTGGAGTGCTCTGCTGTGACTGCTTTGGACAGCACTTTCAACTCCATTGCACTTCAGTCAGGTGCACAGGAAAAGCCCCGGGAACATCTGAATTTCATTTCCTGTTTGACCAGCGTGGAGAGCTCACCAGCACAGCTGACCATGCCTGCCCAGGGCCACAAACGCGCTCCAGCATGGAGCATACAGGAGACACTGGATTTGACGGCTGTGTGGGAAGAAGAGTCTGTTGCATGCAGAGCTTCGAACCAGCAGAACAAACATTGACATCGATGCCAAAATCGCACAGGACAATGGTGAACCAGATTGTGTGTCAATGAGCCATTAATGCCTTCTGGCTATTGATGGTCCCTGCATTGTTGGAAATGAAAGGCTGTTTGTGGGTGTTCCCAACCTCACCACTTATTTCAGTAACTCATAGAGCAATACTTCATAACTCCCCATCCAGTGACAGCTCACACAGTCCGACAGGGTCTTATTGTTCAAGAGATCAAGACATGCAAAATGAGGGAGGGATCACTCAGTGGTTTGAGCCTTGGTTTGGTAAACCCAGGGTTGTGAGTTCAATCGTTGAGGGGGCCATTTAGGGATCTGGGTCAAAAATTGGGGATTGGTTGTGCTTTGAGCAGGGGGTTGGACTAGATGACCTCCTGAGGTCCCTTCCAACCCTGAGACTCTATGGTTTTATCCCTCACCAAGCGTATTTGTACAACACAGATCGTAATCATAGCACAGTGGTGAATATTGGGGTTCCAGGGTGCTCCTTACAGCTACAGAGCATCACACCCTCCCGTAATCCCTGACTCCCTGTGCCAGATTTCCAACATCCCCACGTTGGCTCCTGGCTAGCAGTACCCTGGCTCCAGGAACTTAGTGGCCAGGTGTTAGTAAATATTGACCTGTGATGATGTTAAACTCTCCCACCCCCCGACCCAGCCCTGAACCCCCTCCTGCCCCCCCAACCTCCTGCCCCAGCCTTGAGCACTGTTCCACACCCTAAACCCCTCATCCCCACCCCAGAGCCTTCACCCCCAGCCCAAGCCCTCCCACACTCCAACCCCTTGCCCCAGCCCTGAGCCCCCTCCCGCACCCTGCATCCCCTCCGGGAGCAGACACCCCACACACCCTCCCACACCCGAACACCCTGCCCCAGCCAGGTGAAAATGAATGAGTGAGCAAGAGTGGGGGAGAATGAGCGATGGAGGGAGGGGGTCTGGAGCCTCGGAGAATGGCGGGGCATTGGTGGGAGCAGGGGCGGAGCTTTGGGGCGGTGCAGAGGTTTTCAGTTTTCTGCCATCAGAAAGGTGGGCAACTCTACCTTTGTTCCCCCTCAGGCTAGAACCAGCTGTCAGCTCACCGGGGTCCTCTCTCCTTTGCCCTTTGTCCTTACACTGGTCCTAGTCGGCTGCCTTCCAACCTTCCTGCCCCAGCCACCACATCACCAGCTGCTGGGGTCCCCTGGGAAAGGTCACCCCTGGTCCTCCACAACAACCACCCCCTCCCACCTCATTGCACACACAGCACACAGGGAAACTGAGGCACACACGGAATTTGTGTAAAAAACCAAGGAAATTCTCTGCTTTACTGCACAGGGCTCTTCAGCTCCCCCGGCGGGTCACTCACAGCCCGGGCTGGCGTGAGAGGCAGCAGTTACCAGGTTCTCTGCTATGGGCAGATTGGCAGGGACCCCACTGAGTGGAATGGGGTGACACTGGAGATCACAGTGGGAGCCGGCCTGAAACAGAGAAGGATCCCTGGGGGTCCCGGTCCCAGGGCTTCGCGCAGCAGGGGAGAGAACCCAGGAGTCCCAGACCCACCCCTGCTCTAACCCACCAGACCCCACTCCCCTCCCAGAGCCAGGGAGAGAACCCAGGCATTCTAGCGATCTGCCCCTTTGACTCTCACCAGCTGGGGGTCTGGCCCCCTTAGCTCAGATGTTCTCAGTCTCACAAGTAACCCAAAGTTCAGGTTCAAGATGTGGCCGGCCACGGGGGTCGGACCAGAGCCAGCCTGTGCACGGGCTGGGGAGGCAAAGGAGGTGCTGAGGGCCTGGGTTTTGCAGCTGAAGCTTTGTCCTATTGAGAAACCAGGACACAGCTAAAAGCCCCTCCCTCAGCCTCGGGGCGGGGGGAGCTATTGAACCAGGACTCAACTGATTTGGGGAACAACGAAGGCAAAAAGCAGGAGCAGACGTGGGGGCCATAGGGCCAAAAGTAGGGAACCTGAGGGGGACACTGAGCAGAGAGCCCCGGACAGCACCCACTGCTCCTCGAAAGCATCCAAGGAGCCAGCGGATGCGGCCAGAGGAACTCTGCCCGGATACGTGAGTGGATGGAAGAACAAAAAACAGGCCCCACAGTCACAGGGCCCCCTCAGCCAACAGCCTCTCCCTGGTGTTATAAATGGCACCTTAGCCATGGCCAGGAGGAGGTGGATGAGGAGGTCCCTGGACTTCGCGGGACCAGGGATGGGTTGTGCGTACACAAACAAGTGGGGGGGAAAGCGCAGCCAGAACCGCAATGAGAGGTTCTGGAGGAGCCGGAAAAGGGGCTGCAGCCAGGCACAGTGAAGATACGAAATCGGACCAGCTGCAACTCACACAGCCAGCTCAGGGTACGGAAAGGAGGGGGCCAGGAGAGCTCGAGGGGCAGGGCCCCTGGAGCTTTGTCACTAGCTGTGTTGAAATCCCCAGGGCAGGGCAGGGGTATTTCCCCACCATGGCTAATAGGGTATCCACAAGCTCCTTCATGAGTCCCTGAGTGCCAATGAGCCCTTGCCGACCTGGCTGTTGTTGGAGCGGGGGGCTGGCTGGCTGAAAAGAGACGTGTGTGTGCGTTTGTGTGAACAATGTCGCCATCTAGTGGCTGAAGCTCCCAGGGGTGATACAATTCCTGCCATAGCGAGGGCGGGGGGTTACATCTCTATTGTGTGTGCCCACCTGCCCCTGCCCCTGCTGGAGGGGATGAGCCCTGAGCAGTGTGGGAATATGGGCAACTGTGAATGACCTCGGCTTTTCCAGAGACAGGCCACATTTTGGCCCAGATTCAGCAAAATACTAAGGCACATGCTTAACTGTAAGTGCTGGAGTAGTTCCACTGACTTCCAAGTTAAGCTTGCGCCCGAGCGGTTGTCTGAATGGGGGCTTGGATGTGATCACCTGCAACATCACCTGCTCCCGTCACAACATGCTGGGCCACGAGACATTAGCAAGAGATCCCATTAAATAACACAAAGTATATCTCCCGGGAGGAAGGGGTGAAGGTGGCAGCCCCTTTGTCCCTCCGTAAATCAACTAGTACTTCATTGTCCAGTCAATTCTTTGCTAAACTTATTCTTCAGCAAACATCTTACCTGCCAGAAGACTGACCAGCATCCTAGGAAAGAAAAACACACACACACACAAAACCGCTGAGTTCTGCTGGCTTCAGTGCGTGCTCGACCCCCATCTGCTCCCGGCCCCACCCCGACTCCACCCCTGCCCCGCCCCTTCCCACCCCTGCTCTGCCCCCATTCCAACCCCTTCCCCACATCCCCGCCCCAGCCCCGCCTCCTCCCCTGAGCGTGCCACGTTCCTGCTCTTCCCCCCTCCCTCCCTCCCGGAGCTTGTTATGCCACAAAATGGCTGTTTTGCGGCAGCAAGTGCTGGGAAGTAGGCGGAGAAACGGGGACGGAGGTGAGGTGGGGTGGGGGGTGGTGGGGAAGGAAGCTTGGCTGCTGGTGGGTGCAGAGCACTCACTAATTTTTCCCCGTGGGTGCTCCTGCCCCAGAGCACCCACAGAGTCGGTGCCTAGGCACACACACAAAACAAAAAGAAACAAAAACACACCAGGGTAGATCTGTTAATACCAAGACAGCATGAGAAAAGCAGCCTGTCATGGTTTAAATTTCAAACTCTGTCCAAAATCTGTTTTATCCAGCAGATTTGTGTTTTCTGCTGAACAAATGCATTGCGTTTCACTCCGAGGGGGAAGTAAAACTGAAGAGAACAACACTACAATTACAAAACAGGGGACCCTGCCACACTGGTAATCTGCTGATCCGCAGCAGAGCAGAGCTGTGGGAAGGCCCAGGGTGGTGGGGAATGGAGGCCGGGGCAGGCTAAGCCTCCCCAAACCGCCGCTAATGGTCCCCACCGTCGCCCCGGGGCCAGGCCATGGCGGGATATAGAGCTCCTCTGGGCGGCAAGGGCTCGGCTCAGGCCTGGGCTCCTTCAGTGGGCCAGCTGGTGAGAGCAGGTGGGTGGGGGGCAGAGTGGGGCAGGGCCTTGGGTGGAAGAGATGGGGCCGGGGCTAGCTTCCCCGAATGGGGGGTGCACACGCCATGCATGGGGGAGGAGATCCCAGGGCTGGGCTAGCAGGGGCTGCGGCTCAGGAGTGAGGGGCACCAGCAGAGTTTAGATGAGGTGGGTTTGGGAAGTTTCCATATCAGCTGTGCTCGCCAAGCATCAATCTATCCCTTGTTTGTTAAAGACTAAACTCCCTATTTTACATGGTGTTTGTTGTTAACCCAGACACCCAACACAGGGCAGGACGTAGGATCCTCCATTCTCAGCATCGTCCCCCTGATGCGGGAGCTGCTGTGGGTCCTGCCTCCGGCCCCGCGCTCGCTCTGGTGAGGGATAACGGGGCGACTGGAGACACCTCAGTTCTGTGTCTGGCCCAGCAGAGTCGGGGCTGGAAACGACCGGCTCCCTTACTTTCAGAAAGGGCAGCTTCCTCAGCGAGCTCTGGAAAACGGGGCTCAGTTTATATTTCCCTGGTGAGTTTTCTTCCGCCTCAAAATCTGTTTCTCAAACCCCTTGATTTCCCTGGGTGAGATTCAACATGAAGAGTCACTGGGAACAGGCGTCTTAATGTCGCGACCGCAGTTTCGATAATGATCAGTTATTGAATGAAGTGTCTGATTTCAGCATCTCCAGCCTTGTCCACACACAATCTTGCATCGGTTCAGTCAAACCAGTGGAGACCCCGTGTGGACGCGCCTTCTTTCAGTTCACCCTAAATCCATTAGGAGCAGATCGAAGGTAAACAAAAATACATGGCTCTTAAACCAGAATGAGAGCTTCCCCCCAGGGGGCTGCACTGGTTTAACCATCGTTAGTAACTCTGAGAGGTGTGAACTGCCCACCTGTAAGCGGGGGAATAGTCCTGCTCTTGTGGGGAACTTTCCTGGCTTCTGCACTACCCCGGCGAAGTGGGCTAGCGAAAGGATTTGAGTCCTCGTTCCCACTTCCTTTACCCAGTGGCCTCCCTGCCCTTGAGGACTCCCCTTCCACTCTTCTGCCTGGCAGAGTCCTCGTAACCCCGACAAGGCTGGGCCAAGGATTCCTGGGAGGCTTGACCCCCAACCCTGCTGTGGTCACCTAGGACAGGGGCTAGGGTGTCCCCACTCCGGGGCACTCTCTCTGCACTGGGCACTTCACTGACCATTACATACAATTTGTATGTATGTAATACATGATGGGTTCTGGGCAGAGTGTAAGTCAGGGGACCCCTTTGGCTGAAATTCTTGAGAATTGGGGGAATACATACAATTTCTGGTACCCATGGGTTAGGTAAAAAGAAAGCTGTAATCTTGTGCAAGGTTGAGTGGCCAGCACTAACAACTCAAACACCTCTCGAATGGCAACCGGATGGGTCCTTTGCTGGGGAAAAATTAACGGCGCTTCGGAAAAGGCTGGAGGACAAAGCTCTAGCCCAGATGGATTATTTGTATGTATGGGACAACTGGGCTTATGCACGTGCAAAAGGACGTCCTCTTTCCTCCTCCTTTTCTTATTCATCTCAGGGGTCTCCAGCCCCGCTCTGTGCTATGCCTGCTTCTGCCCCTCCTCCGGCTTACCCTTGGCTTTCTGACCTGTGCCCAGGACCAGTTGCAAGACTTTAGACAGGACTTCCAGGCAGAAAAGGAAGCACTGGCTAAGCAAGTACCAGTCCTTCAGAGACTTGACAAAATTCCACCATTTGTGCTCAGCATATGCCGTAACAGCAGTGTCTGCCATAAGAGGAAATTAAATAGTTAAACCACCAATTAGCCATGCGTTCTGTCCAGGTGACAAGCCTCACGGAGGAGGACTCAGGTGGCCCTTGTGAGTGAGAATATTTAAGAGAAGAGAGCAGGAGGGCTGGGGGCTAGTTAAGAAGCCCAGCCTCCTTGTGAAATTGGTAGTGGGACAAAACTGGTGCTCATGGAAGGGACAGTTCAGAGAGAAAAACAGGATCGCAGCCAAGCAGGCAGGCAACAGATAGAAAGATTGGAAAACAGGTTAGAAACTTGGAGGGGATAGTGGAAAAAGAGGAGTAAATAATTACAGGAATGGGAAATGTAAATCCCGGAATAATGCTTGGAATGGTAAAATCTGAGCTGATTGGGTGTGGTTTTGGGAGATAAGCGAGTGATTTAAGAAAGGAAAGTGAGAAGTTAACTCTGTCGTTGTTGGAGGGAATTAAGCAGTTGAACTTTGTGAAATACGAGAAAGAAAAAGAATTCTTGGTTTCTTTGCAGCCATTTTGAGGAAAATGGGGCCTTCTCCAAAGGAATGCAATTATACAGTGCTACTTAATTACTATCTTATCAGGCTCCAAGGGGCTACAATAGGTGGTGTCTTCCTTCTCAGGTCGCTGTGTGTTTGACAGCAGAAGTTAAAAGTAAAAGGCAATCAAAAGTCTGGTAAAGTTTATTGTGCCCTTTTTAAAGTAAGCATCTTTAAGCTGTGGATAGCTTTGGATCCAAAAGCAAGCTGGAAAGCATCTGTGTTAATGTAAATTACCTAACTGATAAGGTAGAAGCCACTGAAACCTGGGCTGCTTATGAAACAAATACAAGAAAATATGGGAAGTTCCTCTGTTTTGCCTGCCATTAATGAGGGTATTAGTATAAAAAGGAGATATTTTAAGCAATGACTGACTGCCCAGAAGGGGTAGATCTATGTTCTTTTTGTTTTTCAGAAAATCAGAGAAAACTGATGCCAGCTGAAAAGCCATTCAACATCTCATGACTTAACTGGCACCATGGGAATTCTGTTCTGTGTTCTCTGTGTCCTGTCTTGTGTTTGTCTTCTGGCCAGAATTGCTGTGTTTAATTTTTCATAGGACAGTTTAGTTTAAAACTAAATAGAAGGGTTAAATCAAAATGCAGATACTTGTTTTATTCAACTTGGAATACAAAGTGTTTGGATAATATCAGGAAAATGTGATATAGTAAAGTTTCTTACATTTGCTTAAGTAAGAAAAAAAATGTCATTAACCAGATCTTTTAACTGAAAAAATTGTTGTTAAAATTCGCACACCAACAGTCTTTGGAAGCGAGGACATGGAAGGTTATCCCACTCCCCATATTATACATGGGATCCTTCTGGCTACCCCAAATTTCTAGCCAGAGGGCTGGGGAGGGAGGAAAGCTATTGGACACCAGAGGTTGTACCAAATGGACTCCTCAAAAGTGGGGGTGCTTGTCCCAGCTTGTTGTTCAAAAGCTCTGTAATAAAGTCATTTTCCTAGAAGGAAAATGTAGCATATGTTGAACAATAAGACTAAAATGCTGTATAATGGGCAATGTACAAGTGTTCATTTTTGAACAAAGGAAAGTGAAAGTTTCCTTTGCAGGTTAATAGAAGCCAAGAAGGGGAGAAGAAAAAGAACGGAGGACGAGTTAATTCAACACTGTAGCTGGCAGGTTCTGTCCAAAGATAAGACGCTGGCCTACCCAAGGACACTACTCACAGCTAGCATTTGGCTGAGAGCCAGGAAAGAGGGGGCCTTGAATGTGCCCAAGCAGCACTGAGATCTGCAAAACATTGCCAGACCTTAATGAAATGTGTGAGGTCTCTGTATTTACAGGTGAAAGAAGTCCTGCTCCAAGGATCCTGAGCAAACCTGCCATTTGTTAAAACCAGGTGACTGGGTCTACAAAAAGGTCCATCAATGAAAGACTACTCTGGCCCCATGCTGGAAAGGCCCTTATTAAGTCCTGCTAATGACCAACACTGCTGTGAAGTGCCAAGGACTGACTGTCTGGACCCATGCTCCTTACTGCAAAAAGATCCCTCCACCTCAAGATGACTTCACTTGGACTACTCATCAGCCTGTCCCTCCTTCTGGGTTTTTTCTTTCCTCCTTTTGGACAGCAGGGGAAATGACAAGGTGAAGTGCTAGTAACCTCTCCCTTGTCCACTGACAGAGCTAACCTGCATTCAGTATTTGCTAAAAAAAACCAAAGCACTACAGGGTGACGTACTCGTAACCTCTCCCCTGTAGAATGCAAAACCATGACTGTTCCAAGAGAGAAGAAGGAACGCCTGATCTGCTGAAACCACCAAGATCCAGGGATTCCTGACTGCAAAAGACATTGAGAATTGGCCTTGGTGGCGAAGACGGAGCATTGTACATTGGCAGGGAGGGAGTTGCGGGATGTACTCTTGGGAATGTGGAGTGAAGGAGTGGGGTGGGTTTATTCCAGTGGCTGGAATCTGTGCTTGTGAGCAAGTATGAATACCAAAAATACCTTACAGCCACAAACATTACTCCCTCCATGTGCCACCGCTCCTTTCCAGGTAAAAGTTCCTGGATCCATCAAAGCTACGTTAAGTTGGGACTGGGACCCCCACCTGACCCTGACAAGCCATCGGACGAGCCACTTCACGAATGAATGCCACTACCAACCCATGGACTGAGCTTTCCAGCTATTGGGACCTTTACAGCCCACCAGGACTTCTTGTGTTCCTCTTTATTGGACTTACATTGGTGGTGTTGTTTTTTGTATGGTATAGAGGAAGATGCCAACATTGGTATGGTTTGCCTGGGGGTTCCTCTCCCTATTCCCAAGTCCAGTACAAGGATGGGAGGGCAACAGCTTTTTGAATTTAACCCATGCCATAAAACAGGGTGTAAATCGAACGCAGTGTTGGATTTGTATTCATACCCGCACAGATTTGGGTCAGGGGGTCCCGTTGGTAGGGGTACCTATCCCTCTTAATCAAACACACCAAGCTAAGCTATGGGCAAAGGCTACATTCAACTGGAACGTTATGATCCAAAGATGGTCTATTGATATGGTAGCCCAGGGTAATTATGTTTTATGTGTGTCATAGATTCATAGATACTAAGGTCAGAAGGGACCATTATGATCATCTAGTCTGATCTCCTGCACAACGGAGGCCACAGAATCTCACCCACCCACTCTTGCGAAAAACCTCTCACCTATATCTGAGCTATTGAAGTCCTCAACGCGTAGTTTAAGGACTTCAAGGAGCAGAGAATCCTCCAGCAAGTGACCCGTGCCCCATGCTAGAGGAAGGCGAAAAACCTCCAGGGCCTCTTCCAATCTGCCCTGGAGGAAAATTCCTTCCCTACCCCAAATATGGCAATCAGCTAAACCCTGCATATGGGCAAGATTCACCAGCCAGATACCCAGGAAAGAAATCTCTGTAGCAACTCAGATCCCACCCCATCTAACATTCCATCGCAGGCCATTGGGTCTATTTACCATGAATATTTAATTACCAAAACCATGTTATCCCATCATACCATCTCCTCCATAAACTTAACGAGTTTAATTTTAAAGCCAGATAGATCTTTTGCCCCCACTGTTTTCTGTCAAGGTTCCTTCCCCACTCTGAACTCTAGGGTACAGATGTGGGGACCTGCATGAAAACCTTCTAAGCTTACTTTTACCAGCTTAGGTTAAAACTTCCCCAAGGTACAAACTATTTTACCCTTGGACTTCCACGGCCACCACCAAACTTTATCTGGGTTCCTGAAAAAAATGTAGTTTGGACACCTCTTTCCCCCCAAAATCCTCCCAACCCTTGCACCCCACTTCCTGGGGAAGGTTTGGTAAAAGTCCTCACCAATTTGCATAGGTGATCACAGACCCAAACCCTTGGATCTTAGAACAATGAAAAAAGCATTCAGTTTTCTTACAAGAAGACTTTTAATAGAAATAAAGGAATCACCTCTGTAAACTCAGGATGGTAGATACCTTACAGGGTAATTAGATTCAAACGATAGAGAATCCCTCTGGGCAAAACCTTAAGTTACAAAAAAGACACACAGACAGGAATAGTCATTCTATTCAGCACAGCTCTTTTCTCAGCCATTTAAAGGAATCATAATCTAACACATACCTAGCTAGATTACTGACTAAGTTCTAAGACTCCATTCCTGTTCTGTCCCCGGCAAAAGCATCATCCAGACAGACCCAGACCCTTTGTTTTTCTCCCTCCTCCCAGCTTTTGAAAGTATCTTGTCTCCTCATTGGTCATTTTGGTCAGGTGCCAGTGAGGTTACCTTTAGCTTCTTAACTCTTTACAGGTGAGAAGATTTTTCCTCTGTCCAGGAGGGATTTTAAAGGTGTTTACCCTTCCCTTTATATTTATAACAGCTTCCCTTGGAAGGCTATTCCAAAACTCCACTCCTCTGATGGTTAGAAACCTTCATCTAATTTCAAGTCTAAACTTCCTGGTGGCCAGTTTATATCCATTTGTTCTTGTGTCCACATTGGGACTGAGCTTAAATAATTCCTCTCCCTCTCTGGTATTTATCCCTCTGATATATTTATAGAGAGCAATCATATCTCCCCTCAACCTTCTTTTAGTTAGGCTAAACAAGCCAAGCTCCTTGAGTCTCCTTTCATAAGACAAGTTTTCCATTCCTCGGATCATCCTAGTAGCCTGTCTCTGTGCCTGTTCCAGTTTAAATTCATCCTTCTTAAACATGGGAGACCAGAACTTCACACAGTATTCCAGGTGAGGTCTCGCCAGTGACTTGTATAACAGAACTAAAACCTCCTTATCTCTACTGGAAATACCTGTCCTGATGCATCCCAAGACCGCATTAGCTTTTTTCACGGCCATATCACATTGGCAGCTCATAGTCATCCTATGATCAACCAATACTCCAAGGTCCTTTTCCTCCTCCATTTCTTTTAATTGATGCGTCCCCAGCTTATAACTGAAATTCTTCTTATTAATCCCTAAGTGCATGACCTTACACTTCTCACTATTCAATTTCATCCTATTACTATTACTCCAGTTTACAAGGTCATCCAGATCCTCCTGTATGATATCCCGGTCCTTCTCTAAATTGGCAATACTTCCTAGCTTTGTATCATCCGCAAATTTTATTAGCACACTCCCACTTTTTGTGCCGAGGTCAGTAATAAAAAGATTAAATAAGATTGGTCCCAAAACCGATCCTTGAGGAACTCCACTAGTAACCTCCCTCCAGCCTGACAGTTCACCTTTCAGTAGGACCCGTTGTAGTCTCCCTTTTAACCAATTCCTTGTGCAGCTTTCAATTTTCATATTGATCCCCATCTTTTCCAATTTAACAAATAATTCCCCATGTGGCAGGGTATCAAACACCTTACTGAAATCTAGGTCAATTAGATCCACTGCGTTTCCTTTGTCTAAAAAATCTGTTACTTTCTCAAAGAAGGAGATCAGGTTGGTTTGGCACCATCTACCTTTTGTAAAACCATGTTGTATTTTGTCCCATTTACCATTGACCTCAATGTCCTTAACTACTTTCTCCTTCAAAACTTTTTCCAAGACCTTGCATACTACAGATGTCAAACTAACAGGCCTGTAGTTACCCGGATCACTTTTCTTCCCTTTCTTAAAAATAGGAACTATGTTAGCAATTCTCCAGTCATACGGTACAACCCCTGAGTTTACAGATTCATTAAAAATTTTTGCTAATGGGCTTGCAATTTCATGTGCCAATTCCTTTAAGATTCTTGGATGAAGATTATCTGGGCCCCCCGATTTAGTCCCATTAAGCTGTTTGAGTTTCGCTTCTACCTCAGAAGTGGTAATATCTACCTCCATATCCTCCTTCCCATTTGTCATGCTACCATTATCCCTCAGATCCTCATTCGTCTTATTTAAGACTGAGGCAAAGTATTTGTTTAGCTGTTGGGCCATGCCAAGATTATCCTTGACTTCCGCTCCATCCTCAGAGTTTAGCGGTCCCACTTCTTCTTTCCTGGTTTTCTTCTTATTTATATGGCTATAGAACCTTTTACTATTGGTTTTAATTCCCTTTGCAAGGTCCAACTCTACATGGCTTTTAGCCTGTCTCACTTTATCCCTACATGTTCTGACCTCAATAAGGTAGCTTTCCTTGCTGATCCCTCCCATCTTCCACTCCCTGTAGGCTTTCTGCTTTTTCTTAATCACCTCTCTGAGATGCTTGCTTGCTCATCCAGCTTGGTCTACAACTCCTGCCAATGAATTTTTTCCCCTTTCTTGGGATGCAGGCTTCCGATAGCTTCTGCAACTTTGATTTAAAATAATCCCAGGCCTCCTCTACCTTTAGATCTATAAATTCTTCAGTCCAATCCACTTCCTTAACTAATTTCCTTAATTTTTGAAAGTCAGCCCTTTTGAAATCAAAAACCTGAGTTGCAGATTTATTTTTCTTAATCCATCCGTTCAGTTTGAACCCAATTAGCTCATGATCACTTGAGCCAAGATTATCCCCTACAACCATTTCTTCCATGAGGTCCTCACTACTCACCAAAACCAAATCTAAAATGACATCCCCTCTAGTCGGTTCAGCAACTATTCGATGAAGGAATCCATCAGCTATCACATCTAGGAAAATCTGAGCCCAATTATTACTTGCACTCGTCCTCCAGTCTATATCTGGGAAGTTAAAGTCTCCCATGATCACGCAGTTTCCATTAGTATTTACTTTATTAAAAACATTAAAAAGGGCTCTATCCATATCCAAATTAGATCCCGGCAGTCTATAGCACACCCCAAGCACTATCCCAGGGGAGGATCTAGTAGTTTTCTTCCCCAATGTCATTTTTGCCCAGACGGACTCTGTCTTATCCATTCCATCGCTTCTTATTTCTTTACATTCTACCTCATCATTGATAGACAATGCTACTCCACCCCCTTTACCTTTATTTCTGTCTTTCCTAAACAGCACATACCCTTCAATACCCGTACTCCAGCCATGACTACTATTCCACCATGTCTCTGTTATCCCTAGAATATCTGGTTTCACTTCCTGCACCAGTAGCTCTAGTTCCTCCATTTTGTTACCTAGGCTCCTCGCGTTGGTGTACAAACAACTTATTTTTTGCTGTTTGGCCTCGCTCACATTCTGTACCCGATTAGGCACGGTCATTCTACAGCCAGTAGAACCTATTGGACTGGTATCCACACTTCCCTTCCTCCTTATATACATTCTCCTACCCATGGCTGTATCCTTTCTTACTTGGTTTTCTTCCCCTTCAATGCTAAAATCCGGCGTGGAGATTACCTGGACATCTCCCAACCATCTCCCCCAAATTCCTAGTTTAAAACTCTCTTAATCAGTTGTGCCAGCTTCCATCTTAGAAGTCTATTTCCTTCCCTACTCAGATGAAGGCCATCCCAAGAGAACTGTCCTCTGTTCATGAATGCTTCCCAGTGGCCATACATCCCAAAGCCCTCCTTCTAACACCACTGCCTAAGCCATCTGTTGATAGTCATAATCTTTTCACACCTTTGTTGCCCTTCTCTAGGAACAGGCAGAATCCCACTAAAGATCACCTGAGCCTCGATTTCCTTAAGCATCTTCCCCAGCCTGGCATAGTCTCCCTTAATACTTTCTAGCAAGAATCTAGCTGTATCATTTGTTCCCACATGGAGGATAACTAGGGGATTCTTTCCTGCTCCCTTTAGGATCCTTTTCAACCTCAGGTCTACATCCCGTATCTTAGCACCTGGAAGACAGCATACCCTTCTATTCTCTGGATCAGCTCTGGCTACAGGCCTGTCTATTCTTCTCAGTAAAGAGTCCCCGATCACATAGACCTGCCTTTTCCTGGTGACAGTGTTATTCTCCAGTCTATCCCCTGTTCCCTCTGGCTGCAAGTTCTTTCCATTCCTATTCTCCCTTGTAATCCTCTTCAACCCATCCTGTATCCTCCTGAGGCTCATATTTGGTGTAGTCTCCATTAACTCTTCCCCTTTTCCTATAGGACTAGCCGCTCTTCTCTTCTTCCTTGCCCTTCCACCTTCAGTGATTACCTGCTGAGCCCCTTCTTCATTTTCCAACTCTGCAAACCTATTCTTGAGCTCTATTTCTCCTTCACTAACCCGTCTTTTCCTCTGCCTGATTCTTTTAGTCATATGCTTCCACTGACCACTTTCCTCACCCAGCAGTCTCCCCTCAGAATTCCCCAGTCCTGCTTCCATCTGCAAGTCTGAGCTTTTCCCTTCAGATACCTCATGTCTTTGCTCCATACTCTGCTCGAACCCCTTTCTAAACTCAACCAGACTTTCCACCTGCATCTCCAAACCTCGGATCTTTTCCTCCATCAGCTCTAGCAGACGGCATTTCATTCAGACAAAACTCTTACCAGGTCCCCCCTCCAGGATCGTGTACATACCACAGCTTCCACATCCGGTCATCTCCATTGTGTCTTCCACAACATGGGTCACTCCCACTGCTGCCTCTGTGTCTGTCATCGCGTTCCCACCTAAATCCTGTTAATCTGGGAAACACAAACCACACCAAAACCCCACCCCCCACAGCAACAACAAACCCCAAACAAGCACCACAAGACAAACTCCCCCTCACACTCCCCCTCAGACTCCCCTGTTTACAGCCCTGTTTGCTGGCTCCTGTGCCGCGGCAGCTGTCACGACGTAAGGGCAGGGAAAATACAGTTTTTGTGGGGAATTTTGAGGGGTGCAAGGACACCACCCAGATCAGCTCTGGTGCGGCAGGCCCCTCCACCTACTCCAGGGTCCTGTGGCCAGTCCCTGAGGGGTCTAGCTGGCATTGGTTATGCAATCACACAGCCTATAAGGTTCTCCCGGTAGGATGCTGCGGTCCATGTACCTGAGGGGCCATAGTACCCGCCGTGACAGTACACCAGACCCTGACCCGGGGAGAGATCCGCAATCTAGTCTGGAGAAACCAATGACGTATTCCTTTAAACCCTCTTTCTCAACGGCCCACCAGCTTTCACTCCTTTGCATGCTGGTTTCTGCCATGGCTAGGAGTAAACGAGCTAGAAAAAGCCATCGTTAACATTCCAGCTGCTTTGGAATTAATGGCAAATGTCATTGCAGATGCCTTATCTGCCCTTCAAATTGAAGTAACTAAGCTATCCAAAACTACAATGCAAAACCGCCTAACCCTGGACTATCTCCTTGCAAACCAGGGCGGGGTTTGTGCTCTGGTTAACTCAAGCTGTTGTGTATTTGTAAATCAGCACCACAGGGTGGAAACTGACATCCACATCCTCATGCAGCAGGCAGCCCTATTCCACCACGCCAGCCTTGACAATACCAGCGTTGGGTTCCAGGAGATCTGGAACTGGCTCACCTCATGGCTACCGGATGTGGGGGCTTGGGGATGGTGTATTTTGTTTTAATTCTTTTGGCGGTTATTGCTTTTGTGTTGTTTTTTGTATGTCTACAATGGTGTGGTCTGTGCTGTCGGCAACTGCTTACCCTGCATCGCGGTTACTCAGCCCCGATATCGCTGACTGACATCCAAAAGAAAAGGGGGGACTGTTAAGGAAAAGTTAGCATATGTGACTCCATTTTGGTTTGGGGCCCACCGTTGTCTAAAAGCAAGCACATCATGCACCAGGAGGAGTGTTCCTTAGATACTGCATTCCTGTGAAAAGCCTCCCCCTTGTCTCCAGCCTCTTTCGACTCCTGGTTTCTGTTCTTTGTCTGTCTCTAACTCCCTGGCTCCTGGTGTTGTGATGTGGGCATCCCATCCTGACAAGAAAAGTTACTGATGCATTGCTTTAGGGCCTGTTGTGCAGTTGAAGTAATGGTTTAGCACAGGGAATGTACCTAGCAGGGATAGGTGGTAAAGAAGGGCAGGGTTTGTCTATTGGCTAATGTTTCTGATGCATGAGGGCAACATGCTTTGCTAAAAGGTATATAATCTCTGTATAACCTGCATTCGGGGTCCCCTTCTGACGAACAGGGGCGCACCACGCTTGAGTGTAATAAATTTAATATCTTTGGGAACTCTGCAGTTGTGGACTTTGTTCGTGTGCCTCAGCCTAGACTGAAACTGTGCGTGACCTATCAGGTATAATTTGCAACAGTTCTTGGCGACCCAGATGGGACTCTAGGCTCGCCCCATAGAGCGAGACTGCACTCCTCCTCTCGGACAGCTCCAGCCGGCACAAGGTGAGTTCACCTTTGAGAACTCCGAGGAGCGGGAGTGTGAGCCGTCGCTTAGGCGATAAAGTGGCACATTTGGTGTCCTTTTCGGTAGCCCATGATGGGTTCTGGGTACAGTGTAAGTCAGGGGACCCCTTTGGCTGAAATTCTTGAGAATTGGGGGAATATTTCTGGTACCCATGGGTTAGGTAAAAAGAAAGCTGTAATCTTGTGCAAGGTTGAGTGGCCAGCACTAACAACTCAAACACCTCTCGAATGGCCACCGGATGGGTCCTTTGCTGGGGAAAAATTAACGGTGCTTCGGAAAAGGCTGGAGGACAAAGCTCCAGCCCAGATGGATTATTGGTATGTATGGGACAACTGGGCTTATGCATGTGCAAAAGGACGTCCTCTTTCCTCCTCCTTTTCTTATTCATCTCAGGGGTCTCCAGCCCCGCTCTGTGCTATGTCTGCTTCTGCCCCTACTCCGGCTTACCCTCGGCTTTCCGACCTGTGCCCAGGACCATTTGCAAGCCTTTAGACAGGACTTCCAGGCAGAAAAGGAAGCACTGGCTAAGCAAGTACCAGTCCTTCAGAGACTTGACAAAATTTCACCATTTGTGCTCAGCATATGCCGTAACAGCAGTGTGTCTGCCATAAGAGGAAATTAAATAGTTAAACCACCAATTGGCCGTGCATTCTGTGCAGGTGACAAGCCTCACGGGGGAGGACTTGGGTGGCTCTTGTGAGTGAGAATATTTAAGAGAAGAGAGCAGGAGGGCTGGGGGCTAGTTAAGAAGCCCACCCTCCTTGTGAAATTGGTAGTGGGACAAAACTGGTGCTCATGGAAGGGACAGTTCAGAGAGAAAAACAGGATCGCAGCCAAGCAGGCAGGCAACAGATAGAAAGATTGGAAAACAGGTTAGAAACTTGGAGGGGATAGTGGAAAAAGAGGAGTAAATAATTACAGAAATGGGAAACGTAAATCCCCGAATAATGCTTGGAATGGTAAAATCTGAGTTGAATGGGTGTGCTTTTGGGAGATAAGCGAGTGATTTAAGAAAGGAAAGTGAGAAGTTAACTCTGTCGTTGCTGGAGGGAATTAAGCAGTTGAACTTTGTGAAATACGAGAAAGAAAAAGAATTCTTGGTTTCTTTGCAGCCATTTTGAGGAAAATGGGGCCTTCTCCAAAGGAATGCAATTATACAGTGCAACTTAATTACTATCTTATCAGGCTCCAAGGGGCTACAATAGGTGGTGTCTTCCTTTTCAGGTCGCTGTGTGTTTGACAGCAGGAGTTAAAAGTAAAAGGCAATCAAAAGTCTGGTAAAGTTTATTGTGCCCTTTTTAAAGTAAGCATCTTTAAGTTGTGGATAGCTTTGGATCCAAAAGCAAGCTGGAAAGCATCTGTTAATGTAAATTACTAACTGATAAGCCACTGAAACCTGGGCTGCTTATGAAACAAATACAAGAAAATATGGGTAATTCCTCTGGTTTGCCTGACATTAACGAGGGTATTTGTATAAAAAGAAGATATTTTAAGCAATGACTGACTGCCCAGAAGGTAACGCTGACTGCTCGAGCATAATAAACTTAATGTCTTTGGGAACTCTGCAGTTGTGGACTTTGTTTGTGTGCCTCAGCCAAGACTCGAACTGCACGTGACCTATCAGGTATAATTCGCAACAGTGGCAGGGAACATCACAAACAGTGTCTCTGGAACATCAGGGCCATTCACAGTCTGTTTCTTGTCCCAGGCCTCCTTCTCAGGCCCTGGCCGTGCTGCAGGGATGCTGTGGGTTGGACACTCGCTCTGGTGGTGGCCATACGCTCTCAGACTCTAAGTGGTAGGACCCTTCTTCCCAGTGTCGCTCCCGCCCTGTCGGGATTACGATCCAAGCCTGGCCTGCAGAGCCCCTTCACTGAGGCATCTCCCTGTGCTGGGCCCGCTGCCCAGGGTCCCCCTCAGTCTCCCCAGCTGCTCACCGCATCCAGCTCCGGACTGCTCCAGCCCCACCTCCACCATTCGGTCTCTGCTGCTCGGCCTCCAGCTCCCTGGGCTGCTTCTCTGGCCCCTCTGGCTCTGGTTGCTGCAGCTCTGCTCCCAGGGCAAGTCTGCTCTCTCTGGGTCTGGCCCAGCTCTGCTCCCCAGCTCACCTCGCACCCCTGCTTTCTCTTAGCTCGGACCCACTCTGTCTGAACAAGGCAATTCCAGCTCACATGGGAGACGGGACCTCCCTGGCCTCCTGACTCTCTGATTAGCCTACCCGCCCTGTCATTCAGGCTGACCTGGAGCATTGACCTCTCCCCATTGTTCCTGGGGGCTGTCAGTCTCAGGGTCCTGATTCCCCATCAACCCATCCTCCTTTGAGTACTGGGAGCTAGCAACTAAAACACCCCCACTGAATGTTAGTAAGGGGGCAACAGTCCCCTTACACACCCATGCCTGAGGTCTTAGCTCAAATGCCCAGTGCATGTTACAGGTCCCCTCTGTGGCTGGCTAGGAAGGATCTGATCTGTTACAGCCCTAGCCAGGGAGCTCCAACAATCCACATTTAAATAAAACGCCAAACTTCCAGCCTTTTGTTTCACACACACCGGAAGGAAAACAGCTAGAGCATTTGAAAGATAAAAGGTCAAGGAAGTCACATTTTTTAATCCCCTTCCCCATTTAGTTGGATAGTCATTTCAAAGGAAAATCCCTGGCTTTAGAGGGGATCAGACACGGTGTTGAATAATTTGGCTGGGAAAAGGAAGCTGGTTTATTTAGATGGCCACTTTTGCTTTAGTGTTTGTTACCTCTCACTCTTCTTTTTGGAAAGCTCTTTCAGTCTCCCACTGCCAGGGATTTTCTCCAGCCCTCAGATCATCCTTGGGGCTGTTTTCTGCCCCCTCTTCAACTTCCTCTTACAAAACACACACCCCAGCAGTGGGTGCACTAGTCCAGCATCAGTCTCCCAATGTCGTATGGCAGAGGGTAACTGCACGAGCACTTTGGAAGAGACCAAAAGGACTGAAGAGACAGTTTTCTTTTGGCCAAATAAAGAACCAGGCTAATCTATAGAGAGGCCATGTCAGTCCACACTGAAATGAATTAAGTGTCCACATCCTCTGTGAAACAATAGCTCGGGAAGATAGTGTCACTGTTCAACTGACAGAACGACCTACTAGGCTGAGAGAGCGAAGGTGCATTACTGTGATGGGGGCGTCCATGCTCTCAGTGATCAGAGTCCAGGTCATCTTCCACGGAGCTCCCGAGACCCAGGTCCGGCGTCTGAGCTGTCTGTATTACAGGGAGGCAGCTCTCTCCCTGTGGACATTGGGAAATGGTTCACACTCCAGATCACAGCCTTGGCTAAGACACCCAGCGATATACAGAGAGATGTAGGAGGGAGTCACCAGATGCAGAGGTAGGAGAACATGTCTCCTGCGTCCCTTACCTCGGTAAGTAAGTGACGAAGTAGGACTGTTCTTAAAGTTTCCTCTGAATAGTGTGGAGGTGCCTCAGTTTCCCCTATGCAGTTCTTAAGTATCTAGGGAGTGGGGTAAGGGTGTATGAAAACTGCAGAGCCCTAGAGGGCAGGTGTGTGCAGGGGTCTGGACACAGAGAATGGCCAACAGCCTGTTTCCTGGCAACTGATGGCCTGGCCCTTCCCCCCTGCAAGGTGAGAGCTAAAGGGTTGGAGAACAAAGGAATCAGGTGACCTCCTGGCCCGGGAAAGGGACAAAGCCCAGAGGAGGAGGGGCTCGAGGGAGTTTCAGTTTGGGGCTGGCTGGGACATGGAATGAAGTGCAGAAGTGGTTGTCTGGCTCACTGCCCCCCAAAATGGACCCAGCTGAGGGGTCCTGTTCTCTGCACCTGCAAGCTCTGTTTTAGACCATGTTCCTGTCGTCTAATAAAACTTCTGTTTTACTGGCTGGCTGAGAGTCACGTCTGACTGTGGAGTTGGGGTGCAGCACCCTCTGGCTTCCCCAGGAGCCCCGCATGAGCGGACTCGCTGTGGGAAGCGCACGGAGGGGCAGAGGATGCTGAATGCTCCGAGGTCAGATCCAGGAAGGTGGAAGCCGGGTGAGCTGTGTGTCCTGCAGACAGGCTGATCACAGGAAGGCGACTGCGCCAGAGTCCTGACTGGCTTCATGGGGAGCAGTTCCAGAGCATCACCCGGGGACGCCGTGACACATGTCTCCTGCGTCCCTTACCTCGGTAAGTAACTCCAGCACAAAAAACCCTTGAGACTCCTTGAAGACCTCCGCTAGGGTCTGAATCAACCAGGATCCGTCCTGTTCATGTCAATAGGCAACGTCTCCTGGTGAATGGCCAGGTAATTAAGTTGTGATGTCAGAGGGGAAGCCTGGTATCCCCTCCCATTATAAATCAGGAGCTGGATTGATTTCATTACATAAGAACGGCCATAGTGGGTGAGACCAAAGGTCCAGCTAGCCCAGTGTCCTGTCTGCCGACAGTGGCCAGTGCCAGGTGCCCCAGAGGGAATGAACAGAACAGGGAATCATCCAGTGATCCAACCCCTGTCGCCCATTCCCAGCTCCTGGCAAACAGAGGTTGGGGTCACCATCCCTGCCCATCCTGGCTAATAGCCACTGATGGACCGATCCTCCATGAATTTATCTAGTTCTTTTTTGAACCCTGTTATAGTCTTGGCCTTCACAACCTCCTCTGGCAAGGAGTTCCACAAGTTGACTGTGCGTTGTGTGAAGAAATACTTCCTTTTGTTTGTTTTAAATCTGCTACCTTTTAATTTCATTGGGTGACCCCCTAGTTCTTGTGTAAGAAGAAGGAGTAAATAACACTTCCTTATTCACTTTCTCCACACCAGTCATGATTTTATAGACTTGTATCATATCATCCCCATAAACCCGGTGTGACCCCTCCAACTTCGTTCTGCTTTTCCCAGGGGAGAAGGAGGATCATAGAATCATAGAATATCAGGGTTGGAAGGGACCTCAGAAGGTATCTAGTCCAACCCCCTGCTCAAAGCAGGACCAATCCCCAATTTTTGCCCCAGATCCCTAAATGGCCCCCTCAAGGATTGAACTCATAACCCTGGGTTTAGCAGGCCAAAGCTCAAACCACTGAGCTACCCCTCTCCCCAGGATCTAACCCTGGACCCAGTCATGGCCCATCCCCTGCTGGAGATCTCGCCGGATGGGAAGGAGGTGAAATGCGGGAGTTTCAGGAAGAACGTCAGTTCCAGCCTCAGCCAATTCGACACGGCCAACTGCCTGGTGGCCCCGCAGAGCTTCAGCATGGGGCGGCATGACTGGGAGGTGTTCGTGGGCCAGAAGACACGCTGGAACCTCAGGCCTGGCAGAGAGACAGGGCAGATTGATCCAGAGGAAATCCCGGTGGCCGACCTTGGCTGAGGTTTGTGCCGAGGGCTCATGGCTCATCGGCTACAACCAGGAGAAGGCCAGGAAGTTGTACTGGGCATTTGACACCAACCCGATGCCCTTTGACTATAACCCCAACCCTCAGACCATCGGGGTCTATCTCGACTACGAGGCCCGGGAGGTCTCCTTCTACAACACCAATGGCCCCAATGAGCCGATCAGCCTGTACACCTTCCACACCGCCTTCTGCGGCACCCCCGTCTATCCCGTCTTCGACCCCTGCTGGCACAACAAGGGGGGCAACACCCAGCCCCTCAAGAGCCTGTGACTTGCCAGCTCCCTATTAGGGACACGGGGGTAGAGACCAAAGCAATCGCAGCCTCCAAGTACCAGCATAGCTATAAGGCCAGCTAGTTATGCCGCACACGTGGGTGGATAGTTGGTAAGTTGGGACTGCACCAGGGACTTCGGATGTTAAAGTACGAGTCTCTTCTGCTCCAGATCCCAGATGCAGTTGCATGGCATGGCTGTTCTGGCTGCATCCAAACTCCTGTGCAGGAGAGACATTGAAAATACAGTGAGCTGAGACAATGAATGCCACAGCAGGCCCCTTCTGACACCCCGTGCCCAGCGCTGACACCAGTGTCACCTCCTCTGCTGAGCAGCAGCTGAATTCAGGGCTTCTCAGGCCAGCTGCCCAATGGAGGAGAAATCAGTGACCCAGAGCCTGGGTGTTTTCTCAATGCACCTTTATATTGCACCAGATACACCAGTCCTGGCACAGAGGTGGGCACAAATGGCACACAGACAATCCCTTCGTTCAGAGATCTCAGCCCAAACATCAGTGTCTGGGGAATGCAGTCTAGTTAGAGAGACTGAGGCAGGAACAAACTCTCCTGCTGCTTGCAACAGTGCCCCCCAGAAAGCCTGCATCCTAAACTACCATCACCACAATTGTGAAATCCCCGTCATTGGAGGTTTTTAAGAACAGGTTGGACAAACACCTGTCAGGGCTGGTCTAGATTAACTTGGCCCTGCCTCAGTGCAGGGGGCTGGACTTGATGACCTCTCAGGGTCCCTTCCAGATCTATGGTCCTACATCTCTTCCAAAGGCTGAACACTTGCTCACACACTAAGAAAAAAACACTTAAGATGTCTTAACAGCATCATCTGGTGGCTCCTGCGCTAACCACATTCAACCTGTTTCCCTGAACTATTGAGGGTTTTCCTGGCCAGTCCTTCAGAAAACCCTCCCTTCCAAACATCATCCCTGTATAAGTCACTGTCAGGGCATTTCATTGTCTCAGCTCTCTGCATTTTGCCTTGATCTACACAGATGGTCAGTCGTGATTGGCGTTATATCAGCTAACTCAGGGAGACATGACCAAAGAGCACTCAACACCACGGTGATGGGCATAGAATAAGATCCAGAACGCACTAGAAAAAGAGGAGCGAACAGATCCTCCCCAACCTTCTGTTGCCCGGCATTTCTTGCTGCAGGACCTGCACCAGACCCCCTATAACACAGAGACCAGGGCTAGGGTTTTCCAAAGCGACGAGTGATTTGGGGTGCCCAAATGGAGAGATCTGATTTGCAGAGCACTTTCTGAAATCCCAGCGCTGTAACTTACTTTTCAAACTCTTGGCCTAATTGTGAGCGGGATCCCAGGCCCCCCAGGAGAGATCAAACATCCATTGTCTCTGTTTAGATTAGTGAAACCCCACTGTGCACCTAATTCCTCTCTGCCCCACTAACCCGTCCCTTGTATTAATCATATTAACTTTCTCAGGAGCGTTTTGATTTGCTATGGGCTTTAGTACATGTGTGGCTAAGATTTTACAGGGCTTGTGCTTTTGATTTCGCCTCAATGTGATTTTTATTTTGCTCAATAGAAAAAGATAATGGAATTCTCCATGGTTCCCTAGCGTCCTGAATCCCGACTCGGTGTCTCTCTCCAGAACCCAGGAAATCCAGGGCTGGCTGAGTTTCTCTTAACCCCCTCCTCAATTTAACCCTCCCACTGCTGTGGACACATAGACACTGCTGAACACACAGTCCTTCCACTCCATCTTCCTCCTGTAATCCCAACTCCCCAGCTCACTGTTGTCACCTTTCAGGGGGCTCAATTCAGACCAGGGAGAGGTGGTGTCAACACCTGCCTTGTAATCCTGAGTGTCTCAAATGCGTCTCTGCTGTCCCAGCCCAGAAACCCACAGCCAGCTGACGGGCGTGTCGTTCCCCGAGTGCCGTGCAGCCCTGGATCGGTGCTTTGACTGCAGAAGCCTGCTTGTTACACCATGGCCACACGCTGGTCTCCGCCAGCCTTGGTGACTACTCACAGGGTGAGCCCAGCGCCCTCAGAGCTAAACTTCCCCCATTTCGGCTGCCCTGAAGTGCCCAGCCCTCTCCGGGGCCACTCAGAGATGTAATAATGTCCCTCACTCCCTTATCCAGAGCAAAGCCCAGGATTTACCCCCAGCTGCTGCTGGAACGGAGCTTTGCATGTTCAGCACCGCTGGTGAGTTCGGGTACGTGCAAGAAAGACACAGTGGTTACAAGCAAATAAAAATGAAATACGCTTCCGAGTGGCTCAGCGTAACTCAACAATCTACTGCCTGGGTCCCTATCGACAAAACAGGGATCATGATACTGACCTCCGTTTGTAAGGCCTACCTGAGAGATTAAAGCTGCTTGGAATGTTTTTCAAACACATTTTTAAAACATCAGAAATTTCGCCTGTTTTGAAAAACAGAATTTTTGGTGAAAATATTTAATTTTTTTCAAAAAGTTCCTTTGAAAAAATCAGACAGAAACTTTCCATTAAAAATACTGGTGGTTTTGCAAAATGGGTTTGCTCTTTGTTTTCAGTTTCCTTTTGTTGTTGTTTGTACCACCCCGTTGTAACCGAGCCTCAGCTTGTCAACAGAAATGTCGAATCAGTCTCACTGCAGGTACGCTAAGGGCTGCAATAAGGAGGCTGTGTTGGTGAGTATCTGAGTGTGTGTTTGTTGTGAGTATCTATCTGAGTGTTTGTTGTGAGGACAGTTTGACCGTGTGCTTGATTGGTGGTTTGAAAAGGGCGGGAACTGGGAGTGCTTTGTTCCAGGTGAGAATTAAGTGGGCCTGACTGTATAAAAAGCCAGACAGCTGCGAACCAGCTGAGCAGTGAACAGAAGGAGTTTGCCTGGGAGTTCGCCCGGGGAGAGCCCACTGAGGCTTACATCTTGCCTAAGTCTCTGAGTAATTACAACTCCTGAGGAAGCTCGTAGAAGGAAGGTAATATGGATGGGGGGTGTTCAGCTGTTGTGACCCACACTGGATGTGCCATGTTTGTCTTTCTTCCACAGGAAAGAAGCGACTTTGTCTGTACAAAGTGCAAGCTGGTCTCCATATTGCAAGAGAAGGTTCAAGGTCTGGAGCAACAGGTATCGACCCTGCGTTGCATAAGAGAAACTGAAGATTTCCTGGTCAGATGTCAGGATGTGCTTCTACGGGCACAAGGTTCTGAAGATTCAGAGCAGGCTGCACATCGGGGACAGGAGGATGGTGAAGAAAGTCGGCATCATGTGACCTCCAGAAGGAAAAAGGGAAACTTCCATGTACCAGCAATGCCGGTACAGGTAAGTAACCGTTTTCACGTTCTCTCCACAGGTACTAATGCAGAGAGTGGACCAGACGAGACATCTGAGGGAAGGGAGCAGAAGGAGACTCCGCCGACTGGAAGGCATGAGATGCGCTGTCCTAGGGTTGGGGGTTCCAGGACCACCGCTCCCAAGAGAAGGAGGTGGGTGGTGGTGGTTGGGGATTCTCTCCTCAGGGGGACTGAGTCATCTATCTGCCACCCCGACCGGGAAAACTGAGAAGTCTGCTGCTTGCCAGAAGCTAAGATTCGCAATGTGACGGAGAGATTGCCGAGACTCATCAAGGCCTCGGATCGCTACCCCTTCCTGCTTCTCCACGTGGGCACCAACGGTACTGCCAAGAATGACCTTGAGCGGATCACTGCGGACTATGTGGCTCTGGGAAGAAGGATAAAGGAGTCTGAGGCACAAGTGGTGTTCTCGTCCATCCTCCTGGGTAGAGACCATCGAATCATGGAAGTCAACGAATGGCTATGCAGGTGGTGTCGGAGAGAAGGCTTTGGATTCTTTGACCATGGCATGATGTTCCAAGGAGGAGTGCTAGGCAGAGACGGGCTCCACCTAACGAAGAGAGGGAAGAGCATCTTCACAAGCAGGCTGGCTAACCTAGTGAGGAGGGCTTTAAACTAGGTTCACCGGGGGAAGGAGACCAAAGCCCTGAAGTAAGTGGGGAAGTGGGACACCGAGAGGAAGCACAAGCAGGAGGGTCTGAGAGGGGAGGGCTCCTGCCTCATACTGAGAAAGAGGGGCAATCACCGGGTTATCTCAAGTGCCTATACACAAATGCAAGAAGCCTGAGAAACAAGCAGGGAGAACTGGAAGTCCTGGCAAAGTCAAGGAATTATGATGTGATTGGAATAACAGAGACTTGGTGGGATAACTCACATGACTGGAGTAGTGTCATGGATGGATATAAGCTGTTCAGGAAGGACAGGCAGGGCAGAAAAGGTGGGGGAGTTGCACTGTATGTAAGGGAGCAGTATGACTGCTCAGAGCTCAAGTATGAAACTGCAGAAAAACCTGAGAGTCTCTGGATTAAGTTTAGAAGTGTGAGCAATGAGGGTGATGTCGTGGTGGGAGTCTACTATAGACCACCGGACCAGGGGGATGAGGTGGACGAGGCTTTCTTCCGGCAACTCATAGAAGTTACTAGATCGCAGGCCCTGGTTCTCATGGAAGACATCAAATCATCCTGATATCTGCTGGGAGAGCAATACAACGGTGCACAGACAATCCAGAAAGTTTTTGGAAAATGTAGGGGACAATTTCCTGGTGCAAGTGCTGGAGGAACCAACTAGGGGCAGAGCTCTTCTTGACCTGCTGCTCACAAACCGAGAAGAATTAGTAGGGGAAGCAAAAGTGGATGGGAACCTGGGAGGCAGTGACCATGAGATGGTCGAGTTCAGGAGCCTGAAAACAAGGAAGAAAGGAGAGCAGCAGAATACAGACCCTGGATTCAGAAAAGCAGACTTTGACTTCCTCAGGGAACTGATGGGCAAGATCCCCTTGGAGAATAACATGAGGGGGAAAGGAGTCCAGGAGAGCTGGCTGTATTTTAAGAATCCTGATTGAGGTTACAGGGACAAACCATCCCGATGTGTAGAAAGAATAGTAAATATGGCAGGCGACCAGCTTGGCTTAACAGTGAAATCCTTGCTGATCTTAAATACAAAAAGAAGCTTGCAAGAAGTGGAAGATTGGACAAATGATCAGGGATGAGTATAAAAATATTGCTCGGGCATGCAGGAGTGAAATCAGGAAGGTCAAATCACACCTGGAGTTGCAGCTAGCAAGAGATATTAAGAGTAACAAGAAGGGTTTCTTCAGGTATGTTAGCAACAAGAAGAAAGTCAAGGAAAGTGTGGGCCCCTTACTGAATGAGGGAGACAACTTAGTGACAGAGGACGTGGAAAAAGCTAATGTACTCAATGCTTTTTTTGCCTCTGACTTCACGAACAAGGTCAGCTCCCAGACTACTGCACTGGGCAGCACAGCATGGAGAGGAGGTGACCAGCCCTCTGTGGAGAAAGAAGTGCTTTGGGACTGTTTAAAAAAGCTGGATGAACACAGGTCCATGGGGCCGGATGTGTTGCATCCGAGAGTGCTAAAGGAGTGGGCGGATGTGATTGCAGAGCCATTGGCCATTATCTTTGAAAACTCATGGCGATTGGGGGAGGTCCCAGATGACTGGAAAAAGGCTAATGTAGTGCCCATCTTTAAAAAGGAAAGAAGGAGGATCCTGGCAACTACAGGCCAGTCAGCCTCACCTCAGTCCCTGGAAAAATCATGGAGCAGGTCCTCAAGGAATCAATTCTGAAGCACTTAGAGGAGAGGAAAGTGATCAGGAACAGTCAGCATGGATTCACCAAGGGCAAGTCATGCCTGACTAATCTAATTGCCTTCTATGAGGAGATAACTGGCTCTGTGGATGAAGGGAAAGTGGTGGACGTGTTGTTCCTTGACTTTAGCAAAGCTTTTGACACGGTCTCCCACAGTATTCTTGCCAGCAAGTTAAAGAAGAATGGGCTGGATGAATGGACTATAAGGTGGATAGAAAGCTGGCTAGATTGTCGAGCTCAATGGTTAGTGATCAATGGCTCCATGTCTAGTTGGCAGCCAGTATCAAGTGCCCCAAGGGTCGGTCCTGGGGCCGGTTTTCTTCAATATCTTCATTAATGATCTGGAGGATGGCGTGGATTGCACCCTCAGCAAGTTTGCAGACGACACTAAACTGGGAGGAGAGGTAGATATGCTGGAAGGTAGGGATAGGATACAGAGGGATCTAGAGAAATTAGAGGATTGGGCCAAAAGAAATCTGATGAGGTTCAACAAGGACAAGTGCAGAGTCCTGCACTTAGGACGGAAGAATCCCATGCACCGCTACAGACTAGGGACCGAATGGCTCAGCAACAGTTCTGCAGAAAAGGACCTAGGGGTTACTGTGGACGAGAAGCTGGATATGAGTCAACAGTGTGCCCTTGTTGCCAAGAAGGCCAATGGCACTTTGGGATGTATAAGTAGGGGCATTGCCAGCAGATCGAGGGACGTGATCCTTCCCCTCTATTCGACATTGGTGAGGCCTCATCTGGAGTACCGTGTCCAGTTTTGCGCCCCACACTACAAGAAGGATGTGGAAAAATTGGAAAGAGTCCACCGTGGGCACTCTGATCTGGGTCGGGCGGTCTGTGCCATTCCCAGCACTGTTTTCAGTGGGGCCTTTGGTTCCACTATAATGCAAAGAAGAAGTAATAGCCGAGAGAGACGGATAGAAAAAGAGAAGCAGTCGGAGACAGAGAGATATTGATTGACCAAGTAGGGGGCCCTGGCTCATGCCCCCAGGCAGGGAATCCCCCTGGCCTGCTGGCTCCTCAGCTGCAATTTGGGGTGGCTTGGAGCAGTGGAAGCTTGCTGGATGAATGAGAAGAGGAATTGGAAGTGGAGAAGAAGGAGGACCCACACTCCCATGATCAGTAGGGACCCTGCAGTGGGGGTGCGGAGAGACATCAGGGTGCGGGGGGCTGAGTGAGGGATTGGGCCCATCTCTCAGGGTCTGCTGGTGGGTTGTGGTGGGGTGGAGTACAGGGAGGAGCCCAGGACTAACAAAAGCCCATTTGGGACTTTTCCAGAGCGATTTAGGGCTGGCTTTAGGCCAGAACTGGCAGGCTGAGTATGTGATTTTCTCGAAATGGGAGTGAAAGCAGGGGAACTTTCCAGATATTTACAGTCTGTTACTGGCACGGAGAGCGCACTGATAAAGTTTGTGGACTACACCAAGCTGGGTGGAGTTGCAAGTGCTTTGGAGGATAGGAGGAACATTCAAAATGATCTGGACAAACTGGAGAAATGGTCTGAAGCCAATAGGATGAAATTAAATAAGGACAAATGCAAAGTCCCCAACTTAGGAAGGAACAATCCGATGCACGCATACAAAACAGGCAATGACTGCCTAGGAAGGAGAACTATGGACAGGGATCTGGGGGTCACAGTGGATCACAAACTAAATATGAGTCAACAGTGTAACGCTGTTGCAAAAAAAGCAAACATCCTTCTGGGCTGTATCAGCAGGAGTTTTGTAAGCAGGACACGAGAATCGATTCTTTTGCTCTGCTCCACACTGATTAGGCCTCAACTGGACTATTGTGTCCAGTTCTGGGCGTCACTTTTCAGGAAGGATGTGGACAAATCGGAGAAAGTCCCGAGAAGAGCAACAACAATGATTAAAGATGTAGAAAACATGACCTGTGAGGGAAGATTGAAAACACTGGGTTTGTTTACTCTGGAGAAGAGAAGACTGAGAGGGGACATGAGAACAGTTTTCAAGTACATAAAAGTTTGTTACAAGGAGGAGCAAGAAAAATTGTTCTCCTTAACCTCTCAGCATAGGCCAAGAAGCAATGGGCTTACATTGCAGCAAGGGCGGTTTAGGTTGGACCTTAGGAAAAACTTCCTACCTGTCCGGGTGGTTAAGCACTGGAATCAATTGCCCAGGGAGGTTGTGGAATCTCCATCATTAAGGATTTTTAAGAGCAGGTTGGACAACCACCTGTCAGGGATGATCTAGAGAATACTTAGTTCTACCTTGAGGGCAGGGGACTGGACTAGATGACCTCACGAGGTCCCTTCCAGATCTATGATTCTCCTTGCAGCCCTCCCCCTTTCTGATCTGTGCTTCTCTTCTTTATCATTACCACACAGCTCCTCCCGAGCTGAGCTTCACCCTCAGTTGAGCCTGGCCCACCCTCCAGGAGCAGCCAGTGTGATGATCAGGGTCCAGACACCCCAGGGTAATGTAAAAGTGTCTCAAGGAAGTCTCTTATGAAAGCTGGTGACACACTGGTGATTAATTGTCATGGAGTCCCTGGGCGATGCTCTGGAACTGCTCCCTGTGAAGCCAGTCAGGACTGTGGGGGAGTCTCCTCTCGGGGAGCAGCCTGTCTGCAGGACACACAGCTCACCCAGCTTCCACCTTCCTGGGTCTGACCTCGGAGCATTCAGCATCCTCTGCCCCTCCGTACGCTTCCCACAGCGAGTCCACCCAGGCGGGGTCCTGGGGAAACCAGGGGGTCCTGCACCCCAACTGCACAGTCAGAAGTGACCCTCAGCCAGCCAGTAAAACAGAAGGTTTATTAGACGACAGGAACATGGTCTAAAACAGAGCTTGTAGGTGCAGAGAACAGGACCCCTCAGCTGGGTCCATTTTGGGGGGCAGTGAGCCAGACAACCCCGTCTGCACTTCATTCCTCATCCCCAGCCAGCCCCAAACTCACTCCCCCTCCAGCCCCCGCTCCTCTGGGCTTTGTGCTTTCCTGGGCCAGGAGGTCACCGGATTCCTTTGTTCTCCAAACCTTTAGCTCTCACCTTGCAGGGGGAAGGGCCCAGGCCATCAGTGGCCAGGAAACAGGGTGTCGGCCATTCTCTGTGTCCAGACCCCTGCACACACCTGCCCTCTAGGGCTCTGCAACGATCATACACCCTTATCCCACCACCTAGAGACTTAAGATCTGCATAGGGGAAACTGAGGCACCCCCACAATATTCAGAGGAAACATTAAGAATAGTCCCGCTCCGTCACATTAATATCACTGTGAAAAGTCTGTATTTAAACTACAGGAAGAATTATGGATACTCACTGATATGCTTTAAAGTGTACGTTGAAAGAAAGGGAGAAACAGGTCTCTCTCAGACAAGAGGGAAGGCAGCTATCTACCTGTCTCCAATGTACATGAAAACAATGGAAGCCCCGTTTACATAGGAATCAGTAGTGGGGTGGGAAGTCCACAGGAAGAGGAGAACAGCAGGGGATCATCCTGACTCTGGGGACAAAACAATGAGTTTTGGAAAACATAAGCAGAAGCAAAAAACATTTTGGCATCTGTTACTGAGGGACCATTAGGTACAACACCCTGCAAGCCAATGAAGGTTGGGTCCCGTGGTCTGGAGCACTAGAGATCCTGATACCTTGATGTAAGTTAGGAAATTGCTTAGGCCAAGATTGTAACTTGCTCGAATTAAGTTTTAGTCACTTTCAAGTGTGTCTTGTTTTGTTTGTAACCAGACCCAGCCAGCTGGGCTGTCAAAGAAGTATCCGAGACACAGCAGAGAACATGAGTCTTTGTTGGCTGTGGCCATGCACGTTGCTCCATCCACTCGGCAGGAAATTTGCCAGGTTAGTCAAGAGCTGCACTGAGACCACTCAAGTGAGCACTTCTTTGGGAAGCTGTCTCGCCTCGTTCCATCAGACATGGGGGGATATCGCCACCAACAAACGGGTGCTAGATGTCGTCACCCACGGCTAGATCATCCAGTTCATCTCGCTCCCACTTCATCCCTCTTCAGGGGCCCTTCTCCCAGGAGCCTTTTACAAACAGAAATGGCCTCGCTGCTCCAGCTGGGAGCCATGGAGGAGCTGGCTCAGGAAATCAGAGGAAGAGGTTTCTACTCCTAGTGTCTCCTCATCCCGAAGAAGAAAGCGGCGCAGTGGGGGGGTCTGCAAGCCATCCTAGACCTGAGGAAACTCAACCAATGCATGCACTGCCTCAGGTTCAGGATGGAAATGTTTGCCTCCACCAGTCCGTCTCCCTCCAAGCTGGATCGTGGCTCTCGACTGGCAGACGCCTGCTTTCCTATCCGCCATCCACCCGGCCCACAGCAAGTATCAGATTCACGGGGGCGCGTGAGCTGCCAGCCATCCAAGTACAGGTAGCCGTGAAGTCCCAGCTTCCTTAGATGCCCTGCCACCAGGCACTTCGTGAACACCCCTGCTGCCGCGGAGAGTCCAAAGGGCAGTAACCTGTACCGGTAATGGCTGAGCTCCCCTGTGGGTCTTCCTAGTTGCCTTCACGCTGGCATGCAGAGTCAGTGAGATCCAGGCCCTCACGGCTGGGTTGCTCTACACATCATCCCACAGGGACAAGGTGGTGATGAGACCAACTCATCTCCCAGGTGGTCTCAGGATTCCCCTTGAATTCTTCCCAGAGCCGCACCTTTCTCCGGGGGAAAGAAGCTTCACACTCGAGATGTCTCCAGAACCTGCTCTACCCCCCGGACAGTGCGACAGATATTGCAACCCCAGGCCGTATCTTGGGGAACCACGCTAGGAAATCTATGACTGGTTTGTATGATTCTCTTCTGCTCCATGGGGGAGGTTAACGGCTCCTCCAGGAACTAACACCAGTGTGGGGTGGTGATTACCCCGGGATTGTTAACAGCTCCAGAGAGCCACCACCCGCCGGAGAGGCTTGTATGGGCTGGCTCAGGCTAGGTTTTCCAGAGACTGAAGGCTTTTGTTATACAAGGCTGAGTTTATCCAGCCTGGTGGCCTCTTTCTGATCCAGCAAACGGACAGGACTTTTGGTCCAACAGGCCCAAGTAGTCTGAGGAAGGGTTGGGATTTTAGCCTCCCTGGTTGGGGGATTTCCGGTACATACAGTGTGCCTGTAAATCCATTTCTTGTCTCCGTGTTTTCCCTGGAGGCTTTTCTCCTGAAGAAGTGAGCTTGCTTTGGAGACACCGTTTGGGTCACTGGTCAATCGCTTGTCATGTCTGTGGAGAGTAACCACGGCACAGGTGCTGGCCTCATGGCAGACCGGCTGCTGGGGATATCCCAGTGAACCACAGTGGGCCACAGCCAAAAACCTCCGGTCAGACGGGAGTGGGTCACGGGCCCCTGCCCGGAGAGAGCTGACAGCTGGAGGCCTGAGACCCAAACAGGCATTTCTACAGCAGGCCACGGAGCGGATCAAAGGTGCAGTTACCCTGAGACTGTGCCAGACGGGACCCAGCTCTTCAGACTTTCTCCTCACCTCCTTTCACCCCAGAGACGCTCCAAGGGGATTGCTTGGCATGTCTCCAACTGTGACAACTGTATGCTAAGTGACTGTTCCCTTTGGTTTTCAGCTCAGAAATTTCCGTTTAGATTTTTTTTCCCAAAATGTCAAAATATTCTACAGAAACAATCCCCCGGTTTCTGACCAGCTCCATCAAAAACCCTTTTACCTGCCTAACGTTTTGGAAAATTCTGGCCTTAAGTTTTCCCCTCTCTAGAGTCTAGAGGGAAGAAGAAGGCTGGGCCAAGAAGGAAAACTTAAAGGGGGATTTTTATGGGCAGGGTAGAATTAGTAAAAGTGAAAGTGACACCGGGGAAGAGTTAACAGCTGGTTACACCAGTCACACTGTGAGATAACAACGTGACTTGAGGCAGAGGGGTGGCTCGTTCTGTGATAGCCAATGGGATTGAAGGGACCTGCATGCTGTACAGCACTCCTGCGCTCTTATTGGCTGGGACGGTATAATTCCAGTCGATATAATTACAGACCGACGGAATATCTACACCGGTGCTTGCCTCAGCCCTTCAGATCTTCCCTCGGCCCTGGGGCTGCGAGTGCCTGGCTCTCGGCGGGTAAGTCAGTCCTGCTCCATGGGGGTTACCAGTCGCTAGATGGGGGGAAGGATAGCTTGGTGGTTTGAGCGTTGGCCTGTTAAACCCAGGGTTGTGAGTTCAATCCTTGAGGGGGCCATTTAGGGATCGGGGCAAAAATTGGGGATTGGCCCTGCTTTGAGCAGGGGGTTGGACTAGATACCTCCTGAGGTCCCTTCCAACCCTGAGATTCTATGAGAGAATGGGCCGTGAGGGAGCAGCGTTGGCTAGTGACTAGGGCAGGAATGAAAGATCTTGGGTTTCTCTTGGCTTTGACTTTAACTCGCTGGGGGAGTTTGAGCAAGTCAGCCTTGGGCCGGGGGGCTGCTGGAAGAAAAGTTTGCCCTCGCGTCTGATGAGTGAATTTGGGCTGCACCTTGCCCGCTCCCTGCGCCCCCAGCCAGCCGGGGGCACCCAGCCACAGCCACAGGCAATCGGGGCTTCCCTGGAAGGGGAGCCGTCCCTTCCCCGCTCCCTCCCCTTGTCTGGATTCATCCTGCTGGAGGAATTTTCCCTTCCAGAGAGGAAGTTTTGTCTCCCCCACACACACACACACTCTGGTCAGCACCCCCTCCTCCCCGCATCAGGATGGATTGATTCCCTTCCCCTGGATCCATCCCCCGACCCCCCCGCTCCCTGGGAATTTCTCCCATCACATCCAGCCCAGTCCCCTGGATCAGCTTCCAGCCAGGAGCCTCTTTCCCCGGACAGCGCTAGGCAGGCAGCCAGCAGCCCAGTGAGCAGGGGCGGGAAGGGAAAGATATATGTAAGCGGGGGAATTGTCCCGCTCTTGTGGGGAACTTTCCTGGCTTCTGCACTACCCCGGTGAAGTGGGCCAGCGAAAGGATCCGAGTCCTCGCTCCCACTTCCTTTACCCAGTGGCCTCCCTGCCCTTGAGGACTCCCCTTCCACTCTCCTGTCTGGCAGAGTCCTCGTAACCTCGACAAGGCTGCCCCAGGATTCCTGGGGGGCTTGACCCCCAACCCTGCTGCGGTCACCTAGGACAGGGGCTCGGGTATCCCCACTCCGGGGCACTCTCTCTGCACCGCGCACTTCTCTGACCCACTGACCCTTACATACAAGTTAAAGCAAACGCAAGTTATTTAATCAACAATTAATTTAAAAAAGAAGAAGGGAAAATGGGAAAGGTTAAAGGAAACACATCACCCCGCTCTGTGGCAGGGAACATCACAAACAGTGTCTCTGGAACGTCCGGGCAGTTCACAGTCTGTTCCTGGTAAGTCCCGAGCCTTCTTCTCCAGCCCTGGCCCTGCTGCAGGGATGCTGTGGGATGGACACTTGCTCTGGTGGGGGCCACACGTCCTCGGGCTCTAAGTGGTAGGACCCTTCTGCCCAGTGTCGCCCCCACCCTCTTGGGGTTACGATCCAGAGCCCCTTGGCTGAGGCGTCTCCCGCTGCCCAGGGTCCCCCTCGCTCTCCCCAGCTGCTCACCGCACCCAGCTCCGGACTGCTCCAGCCCCAGCTCCACCACTCGGTCTCTGCTGCTCGGCCTCCAGCTCCCTGGGCTGCTTCTCTCCCCCCTCTGGCTCTGGTTGCTGCAGCTCTGCTCCCAGGGCAAGTCTGCTCTCTCTGGGCTGTGCCTCTGGTCCCTCTGGATCTGGCTCCCCAGCTCTGCTCCCCAGCTTAGCTCGGGCCCCTGCTTTCTCCTTAGCTCAGCCCCACTCAGTCTGACCCAAGCAAATCCAGCTCACACAGAGGACGGGACCTCCCTGGCCTCCTGACTCCCTGATTAGCCGGCCCACCCTGTCAATCAGGCTGACCTGGAGCATTGGCCTCTCCCCATTGCTCCTGGGGGCTGTCAGGCTCAGGGTCCTGATTCCCCATCAACCCTTCCCCCTCTTTAGTACTGGGAGCTAGCAACTAAAACTCCCCCTCTGAATGTTAGTAAGGAGGCAACAGTCCCCTTACATAAAGGAAAATAATGAAGCAGAAAGCCGCCTTTTAAAGCTTTGCTTTCGCTGATTGCAAACCCGGGAGCCAGTCATGCTCTCCGCCAGGACATTAAAGACAAACCAACCCCCCAAAAAAAGGCAGAAGCCCGAAGCCACCCAGCCTGGGAAAGCCCCCAAACTAGCAATGTGCTGCTTAAGGAAATGAAATGGCGATTACACACACACAGAAGCCAGTCTGTGCTTGTTCCCCCCTCGCCTTTGGCCATGTCCCACCAGCTGCTCCCCTCCCACAAACATTGCAGCGTGTGTGAGAGTCCGCGAGCTTCAAAGCGGGGTGTGTGTGTGTGGGGGTTGCAGCCCTGGGGACTGGGAGGAGCTGGAGCACAGACACCTGCTGGGCTGGCGGCTGGAGGGAGAGGATGGGCACCCCCCCCAAACTGACAGAGGACCCCCAAATACAGACACCTTGCCCTAAAGGCAGGAAGAGGCAGAATGGAGAAAGCAGTGGGTGGGAGGCATTGGGGGTGCAGGGGACAGTCAGAGAGCCAAGAGGTAATGATTAAATCCATCAGGGATTAACGTGGATGTGTGTTTTCTAGGAATAAAGCAGAGGCAACAACATCCCCAGATCCACTTAGATCTGGTCAGTCAGATTGCCTGGATCAACTTGAGACAAGCCTTGGAACTTGAAATTGGCGATGGCTGCCCCAGTAGGTAGATTTTTCCTCTTTTTGCTCTAAGGATCGCGGCATAAGTATCCCCCGCCCCCGACCCCACTCACCCACTCCTTTTTTTAAAGTCGTAATTTGATCGCTGGTCAGCGTGAAGGGTGATACCAACTCAAGTGAATAAGGAAGAATATATTGAATTAACAGGTAAAAAGACATGCATAGTCTGGGGTCATGTGTCCCTCAGGCTGGAGAATAGAAAAGCACGTCAGAGAAGTAGCGTAACTCAAGTCGACGTAGCTTAGATCTACTTGCCGTGGGGTCCACACGGCACTGGGCTGACGGGAGAAACTCTCCCATTGACTCCCCTTACTCATCTCGTCCCAGTGGGGTACCAAACATTTATATTCCAATCGATTTATTTTATAATTATATGGTAAAAATGAGAAAGTCAGCCATTTCTCAGTAACGGGGTGCTGTGACGCTTTTGTATTTTTATGTCTGATTTTGTCAGAAAGTAAAAGGAAAAGGAGGACTTGTGGCACCTTAGAGACTAACCAATTTATTTGAGCATGAGCTTTCGTGAGCTACAGCTCACTTCATCAGATGCATACCGTGGAAACTGTTGCATGAAACCGTGGATGCAGTTTCCACGGTATGCATCTGATGTAGGCAGTTTCCACGGTATGCATCTGATGAAGTGAGCTGTAGCTCACGAAAGCTCATGCGCAAATAAATTGGTTAGTCTCTAAGGTGCCACAAGTCCTCCTTTTCCTTTTGCGAATACAGACTAACACGGCTGTTACTCTGAAACCTGTCAGAAAGTAGTTTTTAAATGAGGTGAAACTTCGCAGTCAGCAAGACAAATCAGCCTCCTGAAAGGGGTCCAGTAGTCTGGAACGATTGAGAACCACTGATCTGGGTGCCTTCATGTGAATAGAGGACCATCAAGGTTTAACGACCCTCCTGTGTCACCATGCCTTGGAATTTCCCTCTGAGATGGAGGTAGAAGGACAGTAGGGAAGGCACAGACCAGGCTTACAATCAAAATGGAGATGGTAGCTGGATGCATGCACACAGGGAGCTCCGAAAATTAATCCAAACTCATGAACTGTACATAGGTTCCCCAAATCATCACAGTCCCCCCTTCTCCCTTTGCCCACATGCCCTTGCCCATAGCTCTGGCTCATTTTAAGGTCCAGATACTGAAGTTTAGATAAAGCCCCGGTGCAACTTGATCACAGTTGGAACCTGAGTTAGTACATGAAGATGGTGAAAGATCTGCATCTCTACCATCTGCTGTGTAAAGAACCAGACGTCTCGGAGTCATCTCTTGCTTTCCGAGCTCCAGGACCGTTTCAGCTGTTCCTTCGCTCGCTGAACTGCTTTCTGATATTCTTCAATTCCCTGTTGACAAGGAAATGAGACAGAACCACTTGAGCCTATTTTCCTTTAGTCACAAATTCAATACGCCCAAGATCAATTTCCCTTCCTTGCTGGGAACAGGCTGTACTGGTCTGAGCCCCTTTAGACCAGTCTAGGGCATCCATAGTTAACACCTCACAATTTTTGTGCCTAGAGAGGAGCACAGCAGCAATATGAGCTCGGTCACCTCCGTCCAGCCCTGATTTTACCGAGGCTGTCAGAGCATGCTTTGCTGTGACCTCTCACACCTTTCCCGATGGGGATGGGCATTCCCTCATGTTGTCATGTTTGGGTCGGTGGTGGTTGTAGCTGAAACACCTTAAAACTACTGTAGGACAGAGTACTTTTTGGAGTAGCATAGAACCCAGGAGTCCTGGCTCCCAGGCCCCCTGCTCTAACCCACTAGACTCCACTTCCCTCCCAGATCCAGAGATAGACTCGAGCATTCGGAGGCAGCATTGCCCAGTGTATAGGGTAATAGACCAGGGCTCAGGATGCATGAGGTCTATTCCCAACTCTGCTACTGACTATTTGTGTCACCTTGGCCAAGTCATTTCCCCTCTCTGGTCCTTTGTTTCCCCTCCCGCTCTTTGTCTGCCATTTCTACTTGCTGTGAGCTCTTCAGGACAGTGACAGCTTCTCATGGAGTGTCTGGGCAGCACCTGGCACCTGGGAGCCCAGGTCAGTGTAGCGCCCGGTGTAACGGGCTGCAGTCTTGGTCAGGAGGTCTGTGCAACACCTAGTGTGATGGGGCCCCTATCTCAGTCAAGGAGGGTCTGTGGAGTGCCAGGGTCCCCGATCTTGCTTGGGGCAGGGGGGGGGCGGTCTGTGAAGTGCCCTGCCCCATGGAGGGCCCCAGTGTTGGTCAGGGTCTTTGTATAAAGCAATGGGGCCTGGAAAGACTCTCAACTGCCCTTTTGCTCTCCCACCAGAGCAATAAAATGTGGCCAAGGAAAAAAGCTACCAAGACTGGCCACGAGGACATACCAGGTGAGTGAGGACGACTAGCCAGAGACCAAGCATCTGATCCTGCACAGAGCCAGCCAAGGGGGGAGCAGGGGAAGAATGGAGGAGCTGGAGGGGAAAGTGGGGGGAGAGAGAGAAGAGGAGGAGGGGCAGCTGGGGAACGTGAGGAGGGGGGAGCTAGAGGGAACAGAAGCCAGGCCTCAGTCAAACTCAACAGGAGGTCACAGCTCCCCCCAACCTTGGAGTGGTGTAGGGGGAAATCTGGAGGGTTAGGCCTATAGGATCATCAGGGGTCTCCCATGGCCTAGTGTACGTTCCCAGGCTAAGCGGGGTGACCATGGGCAGCGACTTGGATTCCCCCCTGCAGACTTTCAGTGCAGTCCTGGCTGTCACTGGGCAGGGGGAGCGGTCCTGCTGAAATGACACCCCCACTGGCCGGAGTGCTGGGTAGAACAATCCTTAGGGTCTCTCGTCCCATGGGTCCCCAAAACACATCCCAGACTGGGTATAACTCTGTGTTGGCAGGAGCGGGGCGTGTAAGACACAGGAGGTAACTGTCCCACTTTACTCAGTGCTGGGGAGGCCCCGGCTGGAGAACTGTGTCCAGTCCTGGGTGCCGCGCTTTAGCAGAGATGTGGGCAAACTGGAGAGAGTTCAGAGGAGAGCAGCAAAACTGATGAGAGGTTCAGAAACGCTGACCTGTGAGGCAAGGTTAGAATAACTGGGCATGTTTAGTCCGGAGAGAAGTTGGAGCGGGGACCGGATGACAGTCTTCAGATACGTTACGGGCTGTTATACAGAGGATGGGGATCAATTGTTCTCCAGGGCCTCAGAAGGCAGGACAAGACGTAATGGACTTAATTGGCACTGAGGGCAATTTAGGTTAGCTATTAGGGGAAAGTTTCTCACTCTAAGAGCGGTTAAGCTCTGGAACTGCATTCCAAAGGAGGTCGTGGGATGCCCGTGACATAAGTTCCCTCTAAGCCACATGGCCGTGCAGCAGGCTATCAAGGGCCGCATGGCGGGGAGAGGTGCCTCTCCCCTGTCCCCGGGCTGCTGCAGTGAGAGAGCGCTGGGGGGAGTCCTCTCTCCTTTGGGCAGCCCTGGGGCAGCCTGCACCCCAAATCCCTCATCTCGGCCCCCCCCCAGAGCCCAGCACCACAACCCTCTGCCCCAGCCCTGAGCCCCCTCCCGCACCCTGAACCCCTCATCCCCGGCTCCACCCCAGACCCCACATCCCCAGCCAGAGCCCTCACCCCCCCGCACCCCAACCCTCTGCCCCAGCCCAGAGCCCCCTCCCACACTCCAAACCCCTCTGCCCCACCCCCACCATCCATCACCTCCATGTTGGTGCACATACAATTCATTCCGCACATGGACGTAGAAAATTCGAGGGAACATTGCCCGTCCCTGGAGGTTTTTAGGAACAGGCTTCACAAACCCCTGTCAGGGCTGGTCTAGGGTTACCTGTCCCTGTGCAGAGGGCTGCTTTAGGTGACCTCTCGAGGTCCCCTCCCTCCCCACATTTCTAGGATTCTGTGATTCTATAACAAGGATCCATCAGCTGGCACTGAGATGCGGCCACCTCTGGGATGGGGCAGCTGTATATACACCCCACTGCCGGCCGCACAGCACCCTCTAGCGCGGCATGACTGGGGTGTTGGGGCCAGCACTGACTGAAAGGGGAGAGCAGCCCTCACTGAGCCCCCTGCCGGGCTCCCTGCAGCACCACACCCCCTACTGCCCTGCTGAGTCCAATGGCAGAGTCCCTCCCAGTGCTTTCCAGGGAGATCTCCCCTCCAAACCGCGACCCGGCCCACTTCTGCTTAGCATGAGACGGGCTGGGCTCACAGCAGGGGTGGGAAATCTGTGGCCCTCCCTAAAAATCAATATCAGGGGATGGCTACGATGGAAACAGCCATAAACCTGCAGAATAAAACCTTTCCTCCGACCCCCTCTGCCTTTCCCAGTGGAGAAGGAGGATCTAACCCTGGACCCAGACACGGCCCATCCCGAGCTGGAGATCTCAGCGGACGGGAAGGAGGTGAAATGCGGGAGTTTGAAGAATGTCAGCTGCAGCCCCAGCCAATTCGACACGGCCAACTGCGTGGTGGCCCAGCAGAGCTTCAGCTCAGGGCGGCACTACTGGGAGGTGTTTGTGGGCCAGAAGCCACGCTGGAGCCTGGGCATCGTCTCGGAGCGAGCGGAGAGAAAGGGCAGATTGATTCAGAAGACCTCAGAGTCTGGTGAGGTCTTCACCGAGGGCTACTGGCTGATCGGCTACAACAAGGAGAAGGCCGGGAAGCCATACTGGGTGTTTGACACCAACCAGATGCCCTTTGACTGTAGCCCCTACCCTAAGACCATCGGGGTCTATCTCAATTACACGAGCGGGGAAGTGACCTTCTACAACGCCAATAACCCTGATAATTTGATCCCCCTGTACTCCTTCTACAACGTTGCCTTCAAGAACGCCCCCGTCTACCCCATCTTCGACACCTGCTGGCATGACAATGGGGGCAACGCCCAGCCCCTTAAAATCCTGTGAGTGGCTGATTTACTAGTGGGGGTGGGGACCAAAGCCATCCCAGCCTTGGGGCTACCAGCATATACCGCGGGCTAGCCAGCTTCACCGCACTGTTCTGAGAGCCACACTAACCTCACCCAGCGACCAGGCAAAGCCGGCACGGTCAGCTGAGACAGGCCGGGGGGGTTGGGAAGGGGCTGAAAAAGCAGCAAGCTGAGACCATGAGATACTCACTCGCTACGGTATATTCACCCTCCTTCCCAGAGCTACTGGAGGGGGTTTCCCTTCAGCAACACCCCACCTCCACCCCCCGCCAAGGCCCTTCCTCCAATGCGTTTCTTACTATCACAGTATCTAGGTTACCCCTTCCAGAGCCAGGGAAGGACCCCAGGAGTCTTGGCTCCCAGCCCCCGACCCCTGCTCTAACCACTAGATCCCACTCCCCTCCAGCATTGGGGAGAAAACCCAGGAATGGATCCAGATTGCACCTGGTGTCGTCATTCTCACCAGAGCAAAGTGCACCTAAAACGCCACCCAGAGCATAAATGAAGGGACAAGCTCGTGGGGAGGGGTGAATTCTGCTCTCAGACAGGCCGATATATGTCACGAGTTACCCCATCAGGGAGCTCAGGGCTGATGCTGCTCAGTGCAAATGAGGAGTAACTGTTGGACTCCCTGCAATGTAAAGCCAGCGTAAGAGCGAGGACAGTGAGATTCGGTGTTGACACTGGATTTGATTTACATTGATCCAGAATGCACTGGCTGCTGTATCCCTTTCTACCGCTGTCTGCAATCTGCTGTTGCCTCTCGCTGCTCCAGCCCAGGGATTGTGATTCTCTGAGGATTTTATTTTACTTTGCTCAATAAAGAAAAATATTTGCCATAATTCCCCAGAATCCTGAGTTGTGACTCAGTTTCTCCGTCCAGATCCCTGGGAATCTGCAGCCTGCTGAGACCTTTCCTCGGGTTAACCCTTGTGCTGCTGCAGATGTATACTGTGATGGGGTCCCCCGGGCACAACTTGGAACTGGGGTACCACTTTGCCCTCTTAACTCTCCACCCTGGGCTGTCTCTCACAGTGCTTTGCTCGTGACAAGGAGCAAACCCCTCCGGGCACTGTGATCACTCAGCCATCAGCATGTGGAGCCCCACACCCCGCTGAGTTGCATGAAGGCTCCCTGAGCCACTCACGAATCACACAGAGAAAGGCACCAGCCAATTCCCCCAGCTCCACAGCCTTGCACCCCAGAGCTGCACCATCTTGCCCTGGTTAGAGGCCTGATGAGTGCAAGTATTTAACCCAGTAAATCCCTCCCTCCATGTGGAGAGGACACCAACTAGCCTTTGTAGCCTGCAGGGCCATCCCTAGCTATTCTGGGGCTCTATGCAGGCCCCCCCCCGGGGGGTGGGGAAGCAGGCCCCAGGCTTCCATGGGGGTGGAGTGGGGCTGACTTGGGGAGCAGGGGGGAAGCACCCTGCAGCACTCACCAGCGGCTGGGACTGGGTCGCTGCACTTCCTGCTGCCTGGCCCTGCCGCAGTCCTCAGGGGAGTGGGGGCCGGGCAGGGGCAGGAAGAGGCGGGGCAGGGACTGGAGCAGCAGGCAGCTGCGCAGGGCACCAGGAAATGTGGTGCCCCAAATTGCCTGGTGCCCTATGCAGCTGTGTACTTTGCGTAGGCGTAAGGATGGCCCTGGGAACCTGAGCTGAGATTTCCCAAGCACTTCCCGCAAAACACACTGTTTTAGGTAAAATATAAAACAGATTAATTCACTCCAGAAAGACAGGCTTTAAGTGATTATATGCGGTAGGTACAAAAGGTCAGCAATAGTTACCAAAGAAAATAAAAGGTAAGTGCACCCTCTAAATCTTCAACCTTATTACACTGGCCAGTATTTGGATCAAGCGATTTTCTCACCCCACTGCATGTTACAGTTCTTCATACACAGGCCTCTCTCTCAAGCCTGGCACCAATCTCCTCAGTTTAAGTTTTTGCCTTCTCAGTGTTCTTGTTGTTTCCAGCCTACGTGGGGGAGGAGAAAGGCCAAGGCATGCTGCCACTGTCCCCTATTTTATACCCTCAGTCCACGGGCATAAAAGACTCTTGCCCAGACATGTCCTGATGGGCTTTGCTGACTCACAGGGTTGAACAATCCCCCTGGTGATCTTGTGCTACTCAGTCAAAGGGTTGAGCAGTCCCCATTGTGTGGTGCTTGGGCAGCTGTCATTGAATTGTAAACCCCTTGATCACAACTCCCCTGCTGATTAATGGTCGGTTAATACCCGCCCGGGAGCGGTTAGCATAGAGACTCTCAAATTTACAACGTATTTCAGAAACAACCATACAGCAAATTAAATCTCATAACTTCATACACACTAGTGACATACATATCTGGACAGAACAACAGGTTTCAGCAGATCATGACCTTTCATAAGATATCATCCATGGCTTTGTATGAAATATCACAACCGTATATAAGTGATGAATATGGGGGTTACAGAGGCTATTCTGAGGTCCCGCTTGTCACATATACACAGCTGTAAATGAGGCCTTCTGCTCAAGACCCCTCCCATAATCCCTGCCCCCTTCTCCCGGATTGCCAACATCCCCATGCTGAGTCCAGGCTGGCAACGCCCTGGCTGCAGAGCCTCAGCTGCAACAGGTTAGTCAATATTAACAAGGGATGGTGTTAAACTCTCACAACCCGTTTATAGGCTAACCAAAATCCCGTCCCTGTTGTTTTTCCGTTTACATAGTCCTCTGTATCTAGGACGCTGAATAGTTCTGTCCTTCAGTTGAACCTAGTGAGGGAAAGGAAAACTCCTATTCCCCTGCCCCGATTACCCTTCCCCCCGCATTAGCCATTCACTGCAGCTTCTGGCAAACTCTTATTAAAACCATTCTGAATTTTGCTCCCCAAAACGGCGAGTGGAGGCTGTGGACATGCCGGGCGTCACCAGCAAGTGACTTAGATGTTTCTTTTGGGGAGTGCTGTATCTCAGGAACCCCACGGTCAAATGGCCCCACATTTGGATCTCTGACCATCCCCGGCACCCCCAATGCCAAAGCGATCCGTGCAACCATACGGATTGGAGAGCACATGGAGCAGTCCGGCTTTAAACAGTCTTTACCTCTAGCCGCACTGGTGCTCCCCTCTCCCACACAGAAGAGAGTCCATTACCTGGCAGCTCCCCAGCTCTGTCCTCTCCCCCAGGGACACAGGGCAGCTTGAGAAAGGAGGGGAATTCTCACTGCAGTGCAGAAGGCGACGGTCACCGTAAATATAGCCCTGAGTCGGGGGTCTGGCTCTGACCTGGATACACTGTGTAGGAAGGACGGGAGGTGGAATGAGGAAACGGGGGGGCGGTGGTGAGCAGAACCAGCTGGAAAATAATTATTTTTCTTGTGGAAATGTTGAAATTTTTTTTCTCTTTTTGAAATTTCCCACCAAAATGTTGCAGTTTTTTATGACAAAGCGAAACAAACCAACGGTGTGGCTGGAAACCGGCCCATTTGCTGGCATTTGGCGTCTGCGGAAAATGGAAACCCTGGACGAAGAAAAATATTTGGATGGGAAAACTCCCACGTGCTCGAGTACTGGGCTTTGGGTGATTGCCCAAGCTGGGAGGAACGGTTACGTCTCTCCACCTCAATAGGGCACTAACCCGATCCCATCCCTCTTCTGAGCACTCCCTCCCCACATCACAAACACCCTGACTGACACCTAACTCTCCCTTGCCTGGGAAACAGCTCTTAGCGAGGATGATAACATGCACCAAAGTTTGGCAGACAGTGAAAGTTTGATCATGTGATTTACAGTAGCTGGAGTGAAATTGGGGAAACCTCCCTAGTGGGGAGGGGGAAACCTCCCTAGTGGGGATGGGGAGACCGAGATGCAAATAGTTCAGGGGAGTCAGGAGCTATCCCCCCCTTCTTAGCCCATAGAGAGACTGTCATAGGGCCTGGCCACCGCAGTGTGCCCTCTTCTGGTCAAACATGGTGCTGCAGGGAACCCTGCCTCAGTTTCCTTTTCCAAGGTGGGTCCCCTTGGCTTTCCCCACACTGGTCAGTGACGGAGATGTGGGTTGGCTCTCTGACCAAGTCACTAAACAAATTAAACCTCTTCCGGGTGTGGTGTATTGAGGACTGTGTTGGAATTGCAAGCTATTGCTTCAAGAGGAGGAGAGTTTAGGTCCTGCTTCCAGGCCTGGGGCTCCGGAGGGAAGTGTGAGCTCTGGGTCTAGCAGCAGGGTCTGCAGAGAGCCAACCTGGAGAAAGGTGGGGTGAGGTGGGCCTCACTGCAGAGGGAGCAGCCTGCTTTTGTCTCTTTCTGTTTTTGGTTCCTGTGTGTTCTGGAGAAATAAAGTCATGTTACATTGCAACTGTCAGGTGAGGGCACTTATGCATTGATCTAAAAACTTCACTCCAACAGAACTGACCAGAACTGCACTGGTCTTTGTTATTTGCACATGTGCAGAGAAGTGGGATAAAAACATAGTCTCCTCTTGCTGGAATGTGGCACCGCTTTAGAATTCAGAATGAGAACACACAAGAATTCAAAACCAGAGAGAGACAAACCAGGCTGCTCCCAAAGGCAGCGAGGTACAACTCATCCTACCTTCCTCTAGCTGACTCTTTGCCCACTGACTCACATCTCATGCTTCCCTACAAGGCCCCCTGTCCTAAAAGCGGGGCCAGGAAATCCCACTCACTTAAGGTGATAGCTTGCAATTCCAGCACAGTCCTCAACACAGCACTGTCTTTTCAGAGCAGCCAAGCCCAGATCTTCTCCCTGGGCCTGTCCACAGAATGCAAACCTGGAACCAAAATCCAGTGCTACATAAGCATCATCTGCCCCTCTCTGGGCTTGATCCCCTTGTCCCACGGGGGCTCCTCTTCCAGAAAACCAACAGCCAGGAGTGGAGCCTATCCCTTGTGCCAGTGCCTCCCAGTGGCATTAGCTCCGCTCATAGATTTCAAGGCCCGAAGGGACCGCGGTGATGGTCTAGTCCAGGGCTCTCAAACATGTGGCCCACGGAGTTCTTTGCTGCAGTCGCTAAGCTCCCCGCTTCCCCCCCCCACCACATGCTGCTCCCTGCTCCTCTGCCTACTTCCAGGGAAGATATTGGGGGGTCTGAAGAGGAGGTTGGGGAGATATTGGGGGTCTCTGATGGGGGATGTCAGGGGCTTTCTGGGGTCAGATATTGGGGATTTCTGAGGAGGGAGGTTGGGGGTCTCTGAGGGGGGAGATTGGGGGGGCTCTGAGGGGAGAGGTTGGAGAGATATTGGCAGCCTTAGGGGGGATACTGGGATCTCTGAGGTGGGAGATTGGGAAGATATTGGGGATCTGTGAAGGGGGGGTGTCACAGGTCTCTGAGGTTCTAGGTTGGAGAAATATTGGGGATTTCTGAGGGGGGGACGTCAGAGGGTTTCTGAGGTCAGATATTGGGGATCTCTGAGGGGGAGGTTGGGAAGATATTGGGGGACTCTGAGGTCAAATATTGGGGAGTCTCTGAGGGGAGAGGTTGGGAAGATATTGGGGGGTCTCTGGGGGGTGTCACAGGTCTCTGAGGGGGAGGTTGGGGAGATATTGAAGGTTTCTGAGGGGGGATGTTGGAGAGATATTGGGGGTCTCTGATGGGGGATGTCAGAGGGTTTCTGAGGTTGGATATTGGGGATCTCTGAGCAGGGGAGGTTGGGGAGATATTGGTGGTCTCTGAGGAGGATATCAGGGGGCTGTTGGGGGGGTTTCTTGGGGGCAACTGAGGAGGTTTTCATGGATACCTTTGCCCAGGGTAGGGGAGGGTCGGGGCATCACAACACAGGTGGGGTGTAGATGGGGGCGGGGAAGGGACCCAATGCAGGGAGGGCTGTGTCTGTGATTTGGAAGAAAGGGGGGAGTTTTACTTGTCCCCACACACTCCCTCCACCTCCCTCTTCTGTTCCCCACCGGAGCTGGGTGAGTTCATTCTCAGGGACACTGGTGTCGTTTACGAGTGGTTATTAATTAGATTTGTGAGGAAGCGGAGGTGGAGAGGGAGGGGATAATAGCAGCAGGGAGCCCAGATGTGGCCCACAGTCCGGTGATCAGTAGGGACCTGGCAGGAGGGTACGGAGAGACTTCAGGGTGAGGGGGGCTGAGTGAGGGATTGGGCCCAGCTCCCAGGGTCCCTGGGTGGGTAGCGGTGGGGTGGGCTAGAGGGAGGAGCTAACAAAAGCCCTCTGGGATCTTTTCCAAAGTGATTTGCAGCTGGCGTTTGGCCAGTACTGGCAGGCTGAACACGGGATTTCCTCGAAAGCAGGGAAATTTTCCAGATATTTACAGTCTGTTACTGGCACAGAGAGCGCACTGATAAAGTTTGCGTACGACACCAAGCGGGGAGGGGTTGCAAGTGCTTTGGAGGACAGGATGAAAATTCCAAACGATCTGGACAAACTGGAGAAATGGTCGGAGGTAAATAGGATGAAATTCAATAAGGACAAATGCAAAGTCCCCCACTTAAGAAGGAACAATTCGTTGCACGCATACAAAACGGGCAAGGACGGCCTAGGAAGGAGAACTGCGGACAGGGATCTGGGGGTCAGAGTGGATCACAAGCTAAATATGAGTCAACAGGGTAACGCTGCTAAAAAAAAAGAAAAAAAAAGGCAAACATCCTTCTGAGCTGTATCAGCAGGAGTGTTGAAAGCAGGACACGAGAAGTGATTCTTCCGCTCTGCTCCACACTGATTAGGCCTCAACTGGAGTATTGTGTCCAGTGCTGGGTGCCACGTTTCAGGAAGGATATGGACAAATGGGAGAAAGTCCCGAGAAGAGCAACAAAAAAGATTCAAGGTCTAGAAACCATGAGCTGGGAGGGAAGATTGAAAACACGGGGTTTGTTTAGTCTGGAGAAGAGAAGACGGAGAGGGGACGTGAGAACAGGTTTCCAGTAGGTGAAAGGTTGTTCCAAGGAGGAGGGAGAAGAATTGTTCTCGTTAACCTCTCAGGATAGGACAAGAAGCAATGGGCTTAAATTGCAGCAAGGGAGGTTTCAGTTGGACATTAGGAAAAACTTCCTATCTGTCCAGGTGGTTAAGCCCTGGAATAAATTGCAGAGGGAGGTTGTGGAATCTCCATCATTGGCGATTTTTAAAAGCAGGTTGGACAAACCCCTGTCAGGGATGGTCTAGATCAGAGGTGGGCAAACTTTTTGGCCCGAGGTCCACATCTGGGTAGAGAAATTGCATGCAGGGCCATGAATGTAGGGCTGGGGCAGGGGGTTGGGGTGCAGGAGGGAGCGTGGGGTGTTGGAGGGGGTGCAGTGTGCAGAAAGGGGCTCAGGGCAGGGAGTTGGGGGCTCAGGGCAGGAGGGGTTGGGGTATGGGCTCCGGCCTTGCACCTCTTACCTCCAGCGGCTCCAGGGTAGCAGTGGCGTGCAGCGGGGCTAAGGCAGGCTCCCTGCCTGCCCTGGCCCTGCACCACTCCCGGAAGTGGTCAGCATCCCCAGCAGTGGCTCTGGGGGTGGGGTGGGGCCGGGCAGGTGGCTCCACTGCATGCTGCCCTCGCCTGTGGGTGCCACCCCCAAAGCTCCCATTGGCTACGGTTCCCCGTTCCTGGCCAAAGGGAGCTGTCAGGGGTGGCACCTCCAGGCAAGGGCAGCCCACAGAGCCCTCTGCTCCTCCCTTCCCCACAGGCTGCAGGGACATGGTGCTGGCCGCTTCCGGGAGTGGGGCCAGGGCAGGCAGGGAGCCTGCCTTAGCCCCGCTGTGCCACAGGGCTGGCAAGTCCACGGACCGGATTGAAAGCCCTGATGGGCCGGATCTGGCCCGCAGGCCGTAGTTTGCTCTCCCCTGGCCTAGGTAATACTTAGTCCTGCCATGAGTGCAGGGGTCTGGACTAGAAGACCTCTCGAGGTCCCTTCCAGGCCTATGATTCTCAAAAGCCAAAGCCCACTACTTCCAGCCTGCTGTCAAACCCACTACACACTCAGCCTGCTGGCTGTCGGCCTTATATACTGGTTGCTCTCTCAAGGTCAGCTCCTCTCAGCCAATCAGCTTTTCCAGCTCCTTCCCATGACATCATTCCTATTGTTAGGTAGGAAAGCTCCTCTCCTGGCACCATCTTGGATTCTAGACCTTTCTAAGCTCCTCCCCCTGACACCAGCAGGTTTGCTAGAACTTTCCATCACCTAAGTTATCCCTGTCTGCACCATTTTGATCCGCATTGTTGGATTTTTTAAATTTAAACTATCATTAATGCCTACTTAATTAGAGCCTTAATCTGAAACTGATTCCTGTTTTATGCAAACCAAAGCATCCTGATACTGTCACCACCTTAATTATATCAACTGGGAGAAATGAATTTTGCCGAGGTTTTTCTGTGAGCTTCTATTAAGGTGCTGCAAAGTATCTCAGAGCATTCAAAGCAAAAATCTCTCGCTACACGGCGAGCTCTCCACAGGCCACTGTCAGAGACAGGATCCTGGGCCAGATGTTCCCAGGTCTGACCCAGTCCGGCAGCTCTGGCACTCTGAGAAGCGCTGTTTGTGGGGCAGCACCGAGGGGTTCAAACGCCGAACCAGGCCGTGGAAGCCAGCAGGTGAGTTCCAGGGCACAAGGAGGGAGACAGAAAGGAAAGTCGGCTCTGGTGGGCTGTGCCCCGGGAAGGCTGGAGTGTCTGTGGGGTGAGGCGGGGTGGAGCACATGGACTAGCTGGAGGCAGGGGGTGGCGGGGCAGAGCCCCTCCCCCAGATGTGGGCCTGCTGCAGGGGGAAGGGGCTCTCCAGGCCCACCTGCACCATTGGAAGCTGAGAGAGGTGTGGTGGTGAGAACACCCAACCCCATGGAGATGACACAGCCTGACACTCTGGCTCTGAGACATGTGACCTGCCCCTTTCATCTCAGGGGTGTTCCTGCCCCCTGTCCCTGTGTTGCCAGAGCTTGTGGGCCTGTGCCGTGCACCGAGCGTGCCTGCTCTCAGCTCCCCACCCAGCCTTGGCACAGCTCAGTGCCCTGAGCCACTCACTGTCTGCAAACCCTCCGGCCTGCACCCAGGCCTGTGCCCACTTCCCGTTCTCTAGCCTGTCAGTTTGCCTTGAGCTAAGCTGATGTCACCATGGTTACCCTGGATAGCGTCGCTTCCCAAAGGGGCAGTGGGGGCCGGACACCGGCTGAGATCAATCCTGGTCAGGGGAGACCAGGCTGGGCAGGATCAGAGCCATGATCCCGTCTCCACAGCTCCCAAGGCGGCCTGTGAGCGCCAAGCTCCTCCCGTTAACTGGGGGGAGGAGCCGCAGCCGGAAACCGAAAGCGGCGGCGGCTGTAGCCAGGCAGTTGCTGGGCCCTGCTCCAAGCCGTGGGGCTGCAGGGAGAGGCGAGGGCGGCGGGATGGCCGGGGAAGGTTTCCTGCAGCGGTTTTATGACGCCAGCGTGTTCGTGCGAGGGGACGATGAAGACTTTTGCGCGTGGAGGAGCTACGAGGTGGTGGAAAAGACGGTGGCCAAGCTCGTGGAGTGGCTGTATCAGAGCAGCACCGGGCTGTACCCCGAGCGTGCCCAGCCCACGGGGAGCCACCGGCAGGGGCTGCACCTCCAAAGACCTCCTACGTCTGCGGGGCCCAAGGGGTGTCGCTGTTCCGCTGCGGGAGCAGGTTGGTGGTGGATCTGGACACCCTGAGAGCAGACGGTGAACCCACCCCCCGCCGGCCCCCCGCTAGCCCAGCCCTGCCCCCCGCAGCCCTGCCGGTGCCCCTCACTCCTGACCCGCAGCCCCTGCCAGCCCAGCCCTGGTACTAATGTATTTTGCGGGGGGCCCAGTCCAGATTTGTAAAGCCTGGTGTTGATAATACTGCAGGCAGGTATCTTAGCCCTGGTCTACACTGGGGGCAGGAATTGATCTAAGATACACAACTTCATCTACAAGAATAGAGTAGCTGAAGTCGACGTATCTTAGATCGACTTACCTCGCGTTCCCACGGCGCAGGGTCGACTGCCACCGCTCCCTTGTCAACTCCACTGTACCAGAGTCAACAGCAAAGCGATCGGAGATTGATTTATCACGTCTACGCTAGACACAAAAAATCGATTCCCCGGGATCCGGCGGGTAGTGTAGACGTTCCCTTCGTTATCTCGCAGCATTTTAACCTTCCGGCAGGATTAATTTGTTGTTCCCTGTGATTTGGGGCTTTGTCCTACATTCGATCCCTGATGCCTTGTGATGTAGGTGGAGAAAAGATCTGATGGATTTTCCCCTCCTTTCCCAGGAAAGCATCGACAATCACCACTTGGATCCTGTCCACATCCTGCAGGACTTCCACAGATATGTGCAAAATGCTCTGACTGCAGGTAATTTTTGGGGGCAGGAGCAGAGGGTGGATATGTGGGAGCCAGGGTCTGGGGGGCCAGGAATGTGGAGTCAGCAGAGGAGTTGGGGTACTGGGAGGGTGAATTTGGGGGTGGGCATCAGATTGTAGGGGGTGAGAGGGTGGATTGGGCATTGAGGTGGGATTGGGGGGTATGGGAGGGTGGGGAAGGGACCAGGAAGCTAGGAAGATGAATTTGAGGAGTGGGGACAGGCTTGGGGTTATGGGGAGGGATCAGCTGTTAAAGGAACCATCTGGGTAATTGCTCATAACACTTTCATTTTCGATTTCCTCTGTCTTCAGATGAAAACAGCCACCCCAGAGACAACGGTGAGTACGAAATAAATGGCGGGATATTGTCAAATAACTGTGGGCCACTTTTATTAAAGAGTGCCAAATACTAGAGCAGATAGACCAGGTACTGACCTCAGCTCCCTGGGGTCAATCCGGAGTCGCTCTCTAACTACAGTGGGATGACTCGAGAGCTACACTCCTTTAACTGAGAGCAGAAATCAGCCCCAAGTCATATTCTGAAATACTGTCAGAGTTTTGGATGCTATGTCTGTTCCTGGGTTAGACGCTGAAGGTGAACGAGGATGTGATGTTGGGGTACTCCAGTTTTGGGGGTGCCCTTGCTCAGCCCTGATGGAGAGAGGTGCCAGGGCTTCCTTTTTGATGGTCCAATAGTTTAGTGCCCGAGGGAACAGATTCCTGCTCATGTAGAGGGTTGGATGTCCCTCATCATCCACCTTCTGGGGTAGCCCTGCCCCAAGGCCTGTCTGCAAGACACCCATCTGTAGGGTGAACTGTTTTGAGAAGCCAGGGTGGAAGAGGACCCGGCTTGTGGGTTAGATGGTTCTTAAGGCTTTGAACATACTGTTGCCAGCTTCCATCCATTTGACCTTTTGGTTGGTAAGAGGGGCTGCTACTGTGGCAAAGTCCAGTACAGATGGCTGTAACAGCTGGCCAAGCCCCGAACTCCACCAGCAATGGGGTCTACAGTACAGGTCGACGGTGGTCTAAGGTCCAGTGGTCCACAGCCAGTCTAGCAGCTTCTGCACCCCGGGCTTGGGTAACCAAAGGAGGCCCAGAATCCCCTGGTGTGGTCTCCCATACAGCAGCTCAAATGGCAAAAACCCTGTGGAGGTTTGAGGGACCTCCCATACAGGGGTAGCATTCGGTCCCAGTGGCAGAGGTTAGAGACTGCAAACTTTTTCAGCACCATCTTCATGGTCCTTTTGAACCACTCCACTAACCCGTCCGTCTGCTGGTGGTAGACTGACGTCTTGAGGGATTTGACCTTTAGCAGCTCATGCAATTCCTGCATCAGTCTTGATGTGAAATTGAACCCCAGGTCCACCAGGATTCTCTAGGCATCCCGACCCTAGTCAAGACCTTCATGAGTTTGGTCGCAATGGTGGGTGTGTTTGTCATGCAGCGGCTGGGGGGAGAATAGCCTCAGGTGTACTGTGTCCTGTAATCCTCTGTCACCAATACGTGCCAAGAACCCAACGGGTTTTTCTCAAGTGGCCCCATTAAGTCCAGGCCTGTTCATTCAAAGGGTACCTCCAGCACCAGGAGGGGGACCAGGGGAGACTTTGGGGTTCTCTTGGGCCCCGCCGGGTGACAGTCGGTATCGCAGGCCAGTGAAATCTGAGGCTCACCCTTTCCAGTGTCTTCTCCCTCCCCAAGTACCCATCTCATGGCACCAATTGAACTGGGTGTAAGACTCATTTGCAGATCTCTTGGGGACCAGAAGCTGAACCCTATTTCCCTGGTTTGGGTGTTCACTGTCACCTGGTGCAGTCGTTGGTTTCTACATTCAAAGGGTCGATCTCTTTGCCATTAGCCATAGCTCTGTGTTCATATGCCTAACTCAGGGTCTGGTCTTCGTGCTGTTCCTTGGAAATCCACATCTTGCATTAGCCACTTGATACTTACAACCTTGGGTGCCCGGCGGTTGGTGGGGTGCTGGGTCGAGCTTCCTGGCTGCAGGGAGGTTCCATCTTCTGGGTCTTCTCTCTCTCCAGCTCCAATGAGTTCCCCTGGTTTGGTTGTTTCCATTGTCCCTAGACCTCCAGCTGGTCTCCAGTCCATGGTCTCAGGATCTCCCCAAAATGCTTCAGATCCCAACCTGAGATTACAGGGTAGGCCAAAGCGGGTGACAACCCCATACAGCAAGTCTCCATGTGGTTCCCTGCCATCAGCTGCACTTCCTCCATGGGATAGGGCCACACGTCCTGTGGATGCTTTGCCGGCAGATCGTGGCACCAGGTGGATCATGGGCCTGCACTAAGTTCTCACGCACTGATGTCCTGAATCCTTAGGCCTGTCACCTCGGCCCCAGTGACCCTCACCGGTACTGTCATTTTGGCCAGGCCCTGTTTGTGAGCTCTCGCATTGGCTGTCCAGGCTTGCCCGTTGCTGCAATCCATGAAGGCCCAGTCACACCACAAGTGCCCCCTCTGGCCACACTCAGAGCACTGGGGGTCCTTCTTTGGAAGTGTTTACTGGTCCAGGGGTCTGCAGTGATTGTCCACTGTCAGTTTTAGCTCCTGGACAGAGTTCAGTAACCCACCCCAACCAGCCAGCGTGCAATCTCTGGCCCAGAGGTGCTGATAACTTTTATAAAGTGGAGATGGGTGTCACAGAGAGATGCCTGGGTTTGTCAGAACTGTCACAGCAGAGGCTTAAATATGGATTTAGGTACCAAACTTTAGGCAGTCAGCTTTGGAAACTTTTAACTTGACCTTATAAAACAGGAGCAAACAATGATGGGCCAAAAGAAACCTTTGGTAATGCTGATCCCACAATTTCCTTCCCCTCTCTCTCCTTCTAGACCCAGTGTTCCAAGCAAGAATGAACAAAGATAGCATGCCTCAGATTCCTAAATCAACAAAAGGTAAGTTGGACATTGTCATAAATATCAAGGGAAGGGTAAACACCTTTAAAATCCCTCCTGGCCAGAGGAAAAACCCTTTCACCTGGAAAGGGTTAAGAAGCTAAAATAACCTCGCTGGCACCTGACCAAAATGACCAATGAGGAGACAAGATACTTTCAAAAGCTGGAGGGGAGGGGGAACAAAGCCTCTCTCTCTGTCTGTGTGATGCTTTTGCCGGGGACAGAACAGGAATGGAGTCTGAGAACTTAGTCAGTAATCTAGCTAGAGACGCGTTAGATTCTGATTCCCTTAAATGGCTGATAAAATAAGCTGTGCTGAATGGAATGGAGATTCCTGTCTGTGTGTCTTTTTGTAACTTAAGGTTTTGCCTCGAGGGATTCTCTGTGTTTTGAATATGATTACCCTGTAAGGTATTCACCAGCCTGATTTTACAGAGGTGATTCTTTTCCTTTTTCTTCTATTAAAATTCTTCTTTTAAGATCCTGATTGCTTTTTCATTGTTCTTAAGATCCAAGGGTTTGGGTCTGTGTTCACCGATGCAAATTGGTGAGGATTTTTATCAAGCCTTCCTCAGGAAAGGGGGTGTAAGCTTTGGGGAGGATTTTGGGGGGGAAGACGTTTCCAAGAGGGCTCTTTCCCTGTTATATATTTGTTAGACGCTTGTTGGTGGTAGCAATAAAGTCCAGGGACAAAAGGTAAAATAGTTTGTACCTTGGGGAAGTTTTAACCTAAGCTGGTAAAAATAAGCTTAGGGGATTTTCATGCAGGTCCCCTCATCTGTACCCTAGAGTTGAGAGTGGGGAAGGAACCTTGACAGACATTTAAGAACATAAGAATGGCCAGACTGGGTCAGACCAAGGGTCCATCTAGCCCAGTCTCCTTTCTTCCAACAGTGGCCAGTGCCAGGTGCCCCAGAGGGAATGAACAGAACAGGGAATCATTAAGTGATCCATCCCCTGTAGCCCATTCCCAGCTCCTGACAAACAGAGGCTGGGGACACCATCCCTGGACATCCTGGCTAATAGCCACTGATGAACCTGTCCTCCACGCATTTATCTAGTTCTTCTTTGAACCCTGTTATAGTCTTAGCCTTCACAACATCCTCTGGCAAGGAGTTCCACAGGTTGACTGTGCATTCTATGAAGAAATACTTCCTTTTATTTGTTTTAAACCTGCTGTCTATTAATTTCATTGGGTGGCCCCTAGTTCTTGTGTTATGAGAAGGGATAAATAACACTTCCTTATCTACTTTCTCCACATCAGTCATGATTTTATAGACCTCTATCATATCCCCCCTTAGCTGTCTCTTTTCCAAGCTGGACAGTCCCAGTCTCATTAATCTCTCCTCATACGGCAGCCGTTCCAGAGCACTCATCATTTTTGTTGCCCTTTTCCAAACTTTTTCCAATTCCAATATATCTTGTTTTGAGATGGGGCGACCCGATCTGCACGCAGTATTCCAGATGTGCACTTACCGTTGATTTATAGACAGGCAACGTGATAATTCCCGTTTTATTATCTATCCCTTTCTTAATGATTCCCAACATGCTGTTAGCATTTATTTTCTTTTGGGCAATTTCTTTGTTTTCTGTGTTGTAATCTATTACAATAGATCCATTGTCTGGAAATATTACACTTGTGTGTAAGATATAAGAGGTAATTGTTCTGCTCTGCTGAACAGAGGTGAGGTCTGAGCTGTAGTTCTAGAAAACAAGACCTTTCATAGATTCCAAGGCCAGAAGGGACACTTGTGCTGTTAATAAATTGTATAGTCAGTTGTTTGACCACACTTCGGTTCTTTATTTCATGATGAAATATACCTGAGACCAAATGGCCAAGGCAGCTTTATTAATATGGTAGAAGAAGAAGGTTCTGTATCTTACCAATTTCTGAAGAGCCGTCCTGTGCAGCGATGTTACATTCACCTTACACAGACAGTGATTGTAACGATTTTGGGGTTCATTAAACAACAAACTAGTGAAAGAGAAAGGAATAAAACCCGTAATAAACCAAACTAGAGAGCGTCTGCGGAGAACTGCTGAACAGGGCTACCTGGGGTTCTCAACCCCAGCTTCCGGGCAGAGCTCGAAATTCCTATATTCATAGACTGTCCCTTTTGAGGGAGCATCTCTAAATCTTCCACAAACATGTCTCTACAGCTTCCCTCTTAAAGAAAAACGAATGAACTCTTACCTAGAGATATATATAAACAGCTAACGTCTATCTATCAGCACATGCATTAAATTTTCCACCCACCTAGTAGATTTCCATAAACCCAATGTGTCAGCTACCTAGCAAGGAAAGGTTGTTAGCACATCACTCTGGAGTGAGTTTTTACCACTCACTTTCCTCAACTTCCCCTTCTCCAGAATGGTTAGTAAGAATCTGTGAGTCAGGACATTTAATCTCCTGCTCTGATCTTCTCAGTACCAGCCTTTCACTGGAGTCTGAGTTGTTCTCGTGTTCCTTCGACAGTTTCTCCTTTGTGTGTGGATGATAAAGGATCAGTCAGATGGGAAATGCCAGAGTCCACATCTACTGTCAATGTCTTGGAACTTTCTGGGATGACTCGTAGATCCCTTCAATTTCATCAACATGTGTCTCCCTGGTCTACCTTAGACCAGGAATGCAGCTGTTCTTTAATGGTGCCCCTTTGGCCTCAAGTATTAGAGGTGGGATCCCTCAGGCACACTCTATCATCTGGGTTAGAGATGGGAGATCACGGGCCCTTTTCTCAATATAAAGTTTCTGCTTCCGCTTCTGATTGTCTTTCATCTTCCGTATGGTTTCATTGTTATGAGATTTCAGCAAGTTATCAGTGACTGGTAAGTTCTTCCCATTACCAGCTGAGCTGGAGAAAAGCCATTTCTCCGGGGGTGTACTTTGGTAAACCAGTAATGCTTTATACAAATCACCCCAAATGTCAAATTCTTTACTGTCCGTACAGACCTTTCCACAAGTCCATCAGATTGGGGGTAATTTGGACTTGATTTTTGTGATGAAATCCCAATCCAGGGCAAATTGCCTAAAATGTGCACTGGAAAATGGCAGCCCATTATCGCTGAAGACTTCATCTGGAATTCTGTTTCTGGAGAAGATTCCCTTCATGCCGGCTACCACTGACTACTGTTAGTACTATGCAGCGTTCAATTTTCTAGACATAGAGAACAATCATAGACTCCTAGAATATCAGGATTGGAAGGGACCTCGGGAGGTATCTAGTTCAACCCCCTGCTCAAAGCAGGGCTAACCCCAAGTAAATCATCCCAGCCAGGGCTTTGTCAAGCTGGACCTTAAAAACCTCTAAGGAAGGAGATTCCACCACCTCCCTAGGGAACCCATTCCAGTGCTTCACCATCCTCCTAGTGAAATAGTGTTTCCTAATATCCAACTGGACTAATAATAATAATCTGTGACTATTGAATAATCCTTTGATTGCCAGGTAACTCAGTCAATGCCAACCTTCTCATAAGGCCTTTGTGGACCTGAATGAGGTCTCAGCAGCTCTGCTTGTTGGCTTGGCTTGTATTTCAGGCATGAAAAGCCGTTTCTTACCACGTTAGTAATGTCGTGAGTGATCTTCAGCCTACACCACACCTCTCATGCTCGTTGTTTGCGCTTTTTAATTCCTAAATGTCCCTCCGGGATCTTCCGTAGCATTACTTTTCGGCAGCTCATTGGAATTACAACCTTACTGCCCTGGAAAATCACCCCCTCTATCACAGTAAGTTCATATCGGCTGTTCCAATAGTCTCTTATACTGGAACAGCAACTGCTTATTTCTTCTGGCCACCCTTCAATGATCACTTCTTTAAGGATCCCCAATGATTCATCTTACTTCATTTCCTCTCTCATTTGTTGCAGTTTCCTGTTAGCTACTGGAATTGCCTTTAAATCAGATCTACATAGGCTTACATCTCTGTCTCTAAAGTCTTCTCTGGTTTCGTGGGCGCCACTGCTCTGGAAAGTGCATCTGCCGTGAAGAGGAATTTCCCGGGTGTGTAGGTCACAACCAAATCATACATTTGCAGCTTTATCCTCATTCTCTGAATCCTTAAGTTTCAGTCGTTTAGCAGTTTGCTAAATAACGCTACCTGGGGCTTGTGATCTGTCAAGGTTCCTCCCCCACTCTGAGCTCTAGGGTACAGATGTGGGGACCTGCATGAAAACCTCCTAAGCTTACTTTTACCAGCTTAGGTTAAAACTTCCCCAAGGTACAAATTAATTTTATCCTTTGTCCTTGGAATATCCACTGCCACCACCAAACTCTAACTGGGTTTACTGGGAAACATACTTTGGACATGTCTTTCCCCCCAAAATCCTCCCAACCCTTGCACCCCACTTCCTGGGAAAGGTTTGGTAAAAATCCTCACCAATTTGCATCGGTGACCAAAGACCCAAACCCTTGGATCTGAGAACAATGAAAAAGCATTCAGTTTTCTTAGAAGAAGACTTTTAATAGAAATAGAAGTATATAGAAGGAAAGGAATCACCTCTGTAAAATCAGGATGGTAGATACCTTACAGGGTAATTTGATTCAAAACATAGAGAATCCCTCTAGGCAAAACCTTAAGTTACAAAAAAGACACACAGTCAGAAAGAGTCATTCTATTCAGCACAATTCTTTTCTCAGCCATTTAAAGAAATCATAATCTAACACATACCTAGCTAAATTACTTACTAAAAGTTCTAAGACTCCATTCCTGGTCTATCCCCGACAAAGACATACTATAGACAGACACACAGACCCTTTGTTTCTCTCCCTCCTCCCAGCTTTTGAAAGTATCTTGTCTCCTCATTGGTCATTTTGGTCAGGTGCCAGCGAGGTTACCTTTATCTTCTTAACCCTTTCCAGGTGAGAGGATTTTTCTTCTGGCCAGGAGGGATTTTAAAGGGGTTTACCCTTCCCTTTATATTTATGACATCATCCATTTCAACTTTCACTCTCCAACCATAAATATACTGACTGAATCTCTCACAGGCAAACAATATTCCTAAAAACTCCTCTCAATCTCTGTGTATCTGGTTTCTGCCTCAGTCAGGGATTTGGATGCATATGCCACTGGCTGCCAACAATCCTCATTCTGCTGTAAAATCACTGCTCCTAACCCAGACTGTGAAGCATCTGCGGAGATTTCAGTCGGCCTTCCTGGTGCATAGAACTTCAACACTGGCTCTTGGATCCATTGCTGTTTTAAACTTTCCCATGATTCCTTCTGTTCTGCATCCCAGGACCATTCATTTGTATTCTCTGGGAGTTTTCGCAGAGCTAATGAACCATTCTCAGGAACTGTTGGAAATCTTCCTTTGACTGCAGCTGGGGCATCATTTCTTCCTCTTAGCTGGTTTTACACCTTTGTTGGAAATAATGTCTCTAACAAAAGTCTGTTCTGTAACCCCGAAAACACCTTTCTCCCTATCGAGTTTGAAGTTTGCAGTTCTAGTTGAAACCAGGACTTCCCGAAGTCTACGATCATGCTCCTTTTCCTTTGGGCCCCAGATGATTATGTCCTCCACTGAGGTGTCGTCACCGTTAGTATGTTCGTGGACCATATGCATGGTTTTGCAGCACACGTCTGGTGGTGAAGCTCTGCTGAAGGGTAAAGTGCAAGAATCTGTATCTTCCCAACAAGCAGGGTATTATATGGGCATAGTTTTTAGCTTTCTTCCATTAATTTTAGCTGCCAAAAACCTGAGGACCTCTGCCGAACCCCGGGCTGCCCCTCTGCAGCCCCAGTGCCTTCATTAGGCCTTGCTCCAGGCCTGCAGCTCCTCCTCCCTTTCCCGAGCACCGCTCTGTCTCCACCTTCTCTCCCAGGCAGCGAAGTCCCTCTCTCTCAAGAGCTAACCCAGGGCTCGGCAGCCTTTCAGAAGTGGGGCGCTGAGTCGTCACTTATTCACTCTAATGTAGGGATTCCCGGGCCAGTGGTATATTTTAACCTTTCTTAGAAGGTCTCTCTCAATAAGTCGATATATTATAGAACTAAACTATGGTCGTATGTAAAGTAAACAAAGTTTTCAAAATGTTTAAGAAGCTTCATTTAAAATTAAATTAACATGCTGACCTTACGCTGCCAGCCCGCTCAGCCCGCTGCCAACCTGGGGTTCAGTTCACCCAGACCAGCAGCGGGCTGAGCGGGGCTGGCGGCCGAGACCCTGGGCCGGCAGCGGGCTGAGCGGGGCCGGCGGCCGAGACCCTGGGCCGGCAGCGGGCTGAGCGGGGCCGGCGGCCGAGACCCTGGGCCGGCAGCGGGCTGAGCGGGGCTGGCGGCCGAGACCCTGGGCCGGCAGCGGGCTGAGCGGGGCCGGCGGCTGGGACCCCCAACCACTGCCACTCAGCCCGCCGCCAAACTGGGGGTCCATCTGCCGGCTCCTGCCAGCTAGGGTCCCAGGTGCCGGCCCCACTCAGCCCGCTGCCAATCTGGAGTCCCAGCCCTGCCCACGTAGAGTGGGTACCTACCTTCTCCCCGGTTTTAGCCCATTCTCTTTTTCTCTCTGCACTGAGCTGAGGGTGGGAGTGCACTGAGCACAGGGCTGGGGGTGAAGGAGCAGGCTGGGGGTTGGGGTGCAGGGTCTGGCCAGGGCAGGAGGTTTGGATGTGGACTGCGTACCTGGGGCAGCTCCCATTTGGTGCGAGGGGTGCAGGTGGGAATGTGGGGTGTGTGTGCAGGAGATCCCGTATGGTGCTCAGGGTGGGGAGTGGGGATGTGGGGGGTGCAAGAGTCAGGGCATGGGGTGTGGGGGGCTGGGGGTGTGTGGGGGGTGCAGGGGTCAGGGTAGAGGGCTGCGGGTATGTGAGGGGGGTGCAGGGGTCAGGGCAGAGGGCTGGGGTCTGTGAGGGGGGTGCAGGGGTGAGGGCAGAGCACTGGGGGTGTGGGCTGGGGTTGTGGGGGTGCTCCCAGTCCCCTGCCCTGAGCGGCTCACGGCAGGGGGCTGGAGGGGATATGCCAATTCCACCCCCTTCCCCAAGGTCCCCGGAGCAGAGAGCTCACTGCCACCCCACTTTTCCCTGTCCCCCTCTGTAGCAAGGGGCATTGCTTATGGGCTGCAGGGAGGGAGCGGAGGAGGGGCAGGAACCCAGCACGCTGGGGGAAGAGGCAACGGGAGGGGGAAGCTCGCCTGCCCTGCCATTAATAATTGGCTCGCGTGCCGTGTTTGGCCCGCGTGCCATAGGTTGCCGACCCCTGCTCTAGACCGTCCCTGACAGGGGTTTGTCCAACCTGCTCTTAAAAATCCCCAGCGGTGGAGATTCCACAACCTCCCTTGCTGCAATGTAAGCCCATGGCTTCTTGTCCTATTCTGAGAGGTTAACGAGAACAATTCTTCTCCTTCCTCCTTTGAAGAACCTTTTACCTACTGGAAACCTGTTCTCACGTCCCCTCTCCGTCTTCTCTTCTCCAGACTAAACAAATCTCGTGTTTTCAATCTTCCCTCCCAGCTCATGGTTTCTAGACCTTGAATCATTTCTGCTGCTCTGCTCCGGACTTTCTCCAATTTGTCCACATCCTTCCTGAAACGTGGTGCCCAGAACCGGACCCGATACTCCAGCTGATCCCGTTGTCAGAGCGGAGTGGAGAGGAAGAATCACTTCTGGTGTCCTGCTCACAACACATCCCAGAAGGATGTTGCCTTTCTTTGCAGCAGCATTACCCTGTTGACTCATATTTAGCTTGTGATCCACTCTGACCCCCAGATCCCTGTCCACAGCTCTTTCCTAGGCTGTCATTGCCCATTTTGTATGCGTGCAACGGATTGTTCCTTCTTAAGTGGGGGACTTTGCATTTGTCCTTATTCAATTTCATCCTATTTACCTCCGACCATTTCTCTCGTTTGTCCAGATCATTTGGAATTTTCATCCTGTCCTCCAAAGCACTTGCAACCCCTCCCCGCTTGGTGTCCTCCACAAACTTTATCAGTGCGTTCTCTGTGCCAGTAACAGACTATAAATATCTGGAAAATTTCCCTGCTTTCGAGGAAATCCCGTGTTCAGCCTGCCAGTTCTGGCCAAACGCCAGCTGCAAATCACTTTGGAAAAGATCCCAGAGGGGCTTTTGTTAGCGCCTCCCTCTACCCCACTCCACCGCTACCCACGCAGGGACCCTGGGAGCTGGGCCCAATCCCTCACTCAGCCCCCCTCACCCTGATGTCTCTCCGTACCCCCCTGCCGGGTCCCTACAGATCACCGGAGCCTGGGCCAGATCTGGGCTCCCTGCTGCTATTACCCCCTCCCTCTCCGCCTCTGCTTCCTCACAAATCTAATTAATAACCACTCGTAAATGACACCAGTGTCTGTGAGAATGAACTCACCCAGCTCCGGTGGGTAACAGAAGAGGGAGGCGGAGGGAATGTGTGAGGACGTGTAAAACTCCCCCGTTTCTTCCAAATCACAGACACAGCCCTCCCCACATCAGGTCCCTTCCCCACGCCCATTTACACCCTGTGTTGTGATGCCCTGACCCTCCTCTACTCTGGGCAAAGGTATCCATGAAAACCTCCTCAGTTGCCCATGAGAACCCCCCCCAACAGCCCCCTGATATCCCTCCTCAGAGCCCACCAATATCTCCCCAAACTCTCCCTTAGAGACCCTCAACATCCCTCCTCAGAGATCCCCAATATCCAACCTCAGAAACCCTCTGACATCCCCCATCAGAGACCCCCAATATCTCTCCAACATCCCCCCTCAGAAACCTCCAATATCTCCCCAACCTCCCCCTCAGAGACCTGTGACACCCCCCCAGAGATCCCCAATATCTTCCCAACCTCTTTTCTCAGAGGCCCCCAATATCTTCCCAATGTCCCCCCTCAGAGACTCCCCAATATTTGACCTCAGAGACCCACAATATCTTCCCAACCTCCGCCTCAGAGATCCCCAATATCTGACCTCAGAAACCCTCTGGCGTCCTCCCTCAGAAATCCTCAATATCTCTCCAACCTCCCACCTCAGAGACCTGCGACACCCCCTCAGAGGTCCCCAATATCTTCCCAATCTCCCCCCTCAGAGACCCCAATGTCCCTCCTCAGCAATCCCAATATACCCCTCAGAGACCCCCAATATCTCCCCAACCTCCCCCCTCAAAGATCCCCAATATCCGACCCCAGAAACCTCCTGACATCCCCCATCAGAGACCCCCAATATCTCCTCAACCTCCTCTTCAGACCTCCCAATATCTTCCCTGGAGGTAGGCAGAGGAGTGGGGAGCAGCACATGGTGGGGGGGGAAGTGAGGAGCTTAGCGACCACAGCAAAGAACTCCGTGGGCCACATGTTTGAGAGCCCTGGACTAGACCACCACTCACCCCACCTTTCTCCAGGCTGGCTCTCTGCAGACCCTGCTGCTAGACCCAGAGCCCACACATCCCTCCAGAGCCCCAGGCCTGGAAGCAGGACCCAAACTCTCCTCCTCTTGAAGCGATAGCTTGCAATTCCAACACAGTCCTCAATACACCACACCCGAAAGAGGTTACATTTGTTTAGGGACTTGGTCAGAGAGACAACCCACATCACCATCACTGACCAGTGTGGGGAAAGCCAAGGGGACCCACCTTGGAAAAGGAAACTGAGGCCGGGTTCCCTGCAGCACCATGTGTGACCAGAAGAGGGCACACTGGGGTGGCCAGGCCCTATGACAGTCTCTCTATGGGCTAAGAAGGGGGGATAGCTCCTGACTCCCCTGAACTATTTGCATCTCGGTCTCCCCATCCCCACTAGGGAGGTTTCCCCCTCCCCACTAGGGAGGTTTCCCCAATTTCACTCCAGCTACTGTAAATCACATGATCAAACTTTCACTGTCTGCCAAACTTTGGTGCATGTTATCATCCTCGCTAAGAGCTGTTTCCCAGGCAAGGGAGAGTTAGGTGTCAGTCAGGGTGTTTGTGATGTGGGGAGGGAGTGCTCAGAAGAGGGATGGGATCGGGTTAGTGCCCTATTGAGGTGGAGAGACGTAACCGTTCCTCCCAGCTTGGGCAATCACCCAAAGCCCAGTACTCGAGCACGTGGGAGTTTTACCATCCAAATATTTTTCTTCGTCCAGGGTTTCCATTTGCCGCAGACGCCAAAAGCCAGCAAATGGGCCGGTTTCCAGCCACACCGTTAGTTTGTTTCGCTTTGTCATAAAAAACTGCAACATTTTGGTGGGAAATTTCAAAAAGAGAAAAAAAATTTCAACATTTCCACAAGAAAAATAATTATTTTCCAGCTGGTTCTGCTAACCACCTCCCATTTCCTCATTCCACCTCCCGTCCTTCCTACGCAGTGTATCCAGGTCAGAGCCAGGCCCCCGACTCAGGGCTATATTTACGGTGACCGTCGCCTTCTGCACTGCAGTGAGAATTCCCCTCCTTTCTCAAGCTGCCCTGTGTCCCTGGGGGAGAGGACAGAGCTGGGGAGCTGCCAGGTAATGGACTCTCTTCTGTGTGGGAGAGGGGAGCCCCAGTGCGGCTAGAGGTAAGGACTGTTTAAAGCCGGACTGCTCCATGTGCTCTCCAATCCGCATGGTTGCACGGATCGCTTTGGCATTGGGGGTGCCTCTTGGGGGTGCAGGGGATGGTCAGAGAGCCAAATGTGGGGCCATTTGACCGTGGGGTTCCTGAGATACAGCACTCCCCAAAAGAAACATCTAAGTCACTTGCTGGTGACGCCCGGCATGTCCACAGCCTCCACTCGCCCTTTTGGGGAGCAAAATTCAGAATGGTTTTAATAAGAGTTTGCCAGAAGCTGCAGTGAATGGCTAATGCGGGGGGAAGGGTAATCGGGGCAGGGGAATAGGAGTTTTCCTTTCCCTCACTAGGTTCAACTGAAGGACAGAACTATTCAGCGTCCTAGATACAGAGGACTATGTATACGGAAAAACAACAGGGACGGGATTTTGGTTAGCCTATAAACGGGTTGTGAGAGTTTAACACCATCCCTTGTTAATATTGACTAACCTGTTGCAGCTGAGGCTCTGCAGCCAGGGGGTTGCCAGCCTGGACTCAGCATGGGGATGTTGGCAATCCAGGAGAAGGGGGCAGGGATTATGGGAGAGGACTTGAGTAGAAGGCCTCATTTACAGCTGTGTATATGTGACAAGCGGGACCTCAGAATAGCCTCTGTAACCCCCATATTCATCACTTATATACGGTTGTGATATTTCATACAAAGCCATGGATGATATCTTATGAAAGGTCATGATCTGCTGAAACCCGTTGTTCTGTCCAGATATGTATGTCACTAGTGTGTATGAAGTTATGAGATTTAATTTGCTGTATGGTTGTTTCTGAAATACGTTGTAAATTTGAGAGTCTCTATGCTAACCACTCCCGGGAGGGTATTAACCAACCATTAATCAGCAGGGGAGTTGTGATCAAGGGGTTTCCAGTTCAATGACAGCTGCCCAAGCACCACACAATGGGGACTGCTCAACCCTTTGACTGAGTAGCACAAGATCACCAGGGGGATTGTTCAACCCTGTGAGTCAGCAAAGCCCATCAGGATATGTCTGGGCAAGAGTCTTTTATGCCCGTGGACTGAGGGTATAAAATAGGGGACAGTGGCAGCATGCCTTGGCCTTTCTCCTCCCCCACGTAGGCTGGAAACAACAAGAACACTGAGAGGGCAAAAACTTAAACTGAGGAGATTGGTCCCAGGCTTGAGAGAGAGGCCTGTGTATGAAGAACTGTAACATGCAGTGGGGTGAGAAAATCGCTTGATCCAAATACTGGCCAGTGTAATAAGGTTGAAGATTTAGAGGGTGCACTTACCTTTTATTTTCTTTGGTAACTATTGCTGACCTTTTGTGCCTACCGCTTATAATCACTTAAAGCCTGTCTTTCTGGAGTTAATTAATCTGTTTTATATTTTACCTAAAACAGTGTGTTTTGTGGGAAGTGCTTGGGGAATCTCAGCTCAGGTTCCCAGGGCCATCCTTACGCATACGCAAAGTACACAGCTGCATAGGGCACCAGGCAATTTGGGGCACCACATTTCCTGGTGCCCTGCGCAGCTGCCTGCTGCTCCAGCCCCTGCCCTGCCTCTTCCCGCCCCTGCCCGGCCCCCACTCCCCTGAGGACTGCGGCAGGGCCAGGCAGCAGGAAGTGCAGCGACCCAGTCCCAGCCGCTGGTGAGTGCGGCAGGGTGCTTCCCCCCTGCTCCCCAAGTCAGCCCCACTCCACCCCCATGGAAGCCTGGGGCCTGCTTCCCCACCCCCCGGGGGGGGGCTGCATAGAGCCCCAGAATAGCTAGGGATAGCCCTGCAGGCTACAAAGGCTAGTTGGTGTCCTCTCCACATGGAGGGAGGGATTTACTGGGTTAAATACTTGCACTCATCAGGCCTCTAACCAGGGCAAGATGGTACAGCTCTGGGGTGAAGGCTGTGGAGCTGGGGGAATTGTCTGGTGCCTTTCTCTGTGTGATTCGTGAGTGGCTCAGGGAGCCTTAATGCAACTCAGCTGAGTGTGGGGCTCCACATGCTGATGGCTGAGTGATCACAGTGCCCGGAGGGGTTTGCTCCTTGTCACGAGCAAAGCACTGTGAGAGACAGCCCAGGGTGGAGAGTTAAGAGGGCAAAGTGGTACCCCAGTTCCAGGTTGTGCCCGGGGGACCCCATCACAGTATACATCTGCAGCAGCACAAGGGTTAACCCGAGGAAAGGTCTCAGCAGGCTCCAGATTCCCAGGGATCTGGATGGAGAAACTGAGTCACAACTCAGGATTCTGGGGAATTATGGCAAATATTTTTCTTTATTGAGCAAAGTAAAATAAAATCCTCAGAGAAGCACAAGCCCTGGGCTGGAGCAGCGAAAGGCAACAGCAGATTGCAGACAGCAGTAGAAAGGGATACAGCAGCCAGTGCATTCTGGAACAATGTAAATCAAATCCAGTGTCAACACAGAATCTCACTGTCCTCGCTCTTAACGCTGGCTTTACAGTGCAGGGAGTCCAACAGTTACTCCTCATTTGCACTGAGCAGAATCAGCCCTGAGCTCCCTGATGGGGTAACTCGTGACATATATCGGCCTGTCTGAGAGCAGAATTCACCCCTCCCCACGAGCTTGTCCCTTCATTTATGCTCTGGGTGGCGTTTTAGGTGCACTTTGCTCTCGTGAGAATGACGACACCAGGTGCAATCTGGATCCATTCCTGGGTTTTCTCCCCAATGCTGGAGGGGAGTGGGATCTAGTGGTTAGAGCAGGGGTGGGGGGCTGGGAGCCAAGACTCCTGGGGTCCTTCCCTGGCTCTGGAAGGGGTAACCTAGATACTGTGATAGTAAGAAACATTTTTTACCCTACTCTCAACAAACGCATTGGAGGAAGGGCCTTGGCGGGGGGTGGAGGTGGGGTGTTGCTGAAGGGAAACCCCCTCTAATAGCTCCAATAGGAAGGAGGGTGAATATACCGTAGTGAGTGAGTATCTCATGGTCCCAGCTCCCTGCTTTTTCACTGCCCCTTCCCAACCCCCCAAGCCTGTCTCAGCTGACCTTGCCGGCTTTGCCTGGTCGCTGGGTGAGGTTAGTGTGGCTCTCAGAACAGTGCTGTGAAGCTGGCTAGCCCGCGGTATATGCTGGTAGCCCCAAGGCTGGGATGGCTTTGGTCCCCACCCCCACTAGTAAATCAGCCACTCACAGGATTTTAAGGGGCTGGGCGTTGCCCCCATTGTCATGCCAGCAGGTGTCGAAGATGGGGTAGACGGGGGCGTTCTTGAAGGCAGCGTTGTAGAAGGAGTACAGGGGGATCAAATTATCAGGGTTATTGGCGTTGTAGAAGGTCACTTCCCCGCTCGTGTAATTGAGATAGACCCCGATGGTCTTAGGGTGGGGGCTACAGTCAAAGGGCATCTGGTTGGTGTCAAACACCCAGTATGGCTTCCCGGCCTTCTCCTTGTTGTAGCCGATCAGCCAGTAGCCCTCGGTGAAGACGTCACCAGACTCTGAGGTCTTCTGAATCAATCTGCCCTTTCTCTCAGCTCGCTCCGAGACGATGCCCAGGCTCCAGCGCGGCTTCTGGCCCACGAACACCTCCCAGTAGTGCCGCCCTGAGCTGAAGCTCTGCTGGGCCACCACGCAGTTGGCCGTGTCGAATTGGCTGGGGCTGCAACTGACGTTCTTGAAACTCCCGCATTTCACCTCCTTCCCGTCCGCTGAGATCTCCAGCTCGGGATGGGCCGTGTCTGGGTCCAGGGTTAGATCCTCCTTCTCCACTGGGAAAGGCAGAGGGGGTCGGAGGAAAAGTTTTATTCTGCAGGTTTATGGCTGTTTCCATCGTAGCCATCCCCTGATATTGATTTTTAGGGAGGGCCACAGATTTCCCACCCCTGCTGTGAGCCCAGCCCGTCTCATGCTAAGCAGAAGTGGGCCGGGTCGCGGTTTGGAGGGGAGATCTCCCTGGAAAGCACTGGGAGGGACTCTGCCATTGGACTCAGCAGGGCAGTAGGGGGTGTGGTGCTGCAGGGAGCCCGGCAGGGGGCTCAGTGAGGGCTGCTCTCCCCTTTCAGTCAGTGCTGGCCCCAACACCCCAGTCATGCCGCGCTAGAGGGTGCTGTGCGGCCAGCAGTGGGGTGTATATACAGCTGCCCCATACCAGAGGTGGCCGCATCTCAGTGCCAGCTGACGGATCCTTGTTATAGAATCACAGAATCCTAGAAATGTGGGGAGGGAGGGGACCTCGAGAGGTCACCTAAACCAGCTCTCTGCACAGGGCCAGGTAACCCTAGACCAGCCCTGACAGGGGTTTGTGAAGCCTGTTCCTAAAAACCTCCAGGGACGGGCAATGTTCCCTCGAATTTTCTACGTCCATGTGCGGAATGAATTGTATGTGCACCAACATGGAGGTGATGGATGGTGGGGGTGGGGCAGAGGGGTTTGGAGTGTGGGAGGGGGCTCTGGGCTGGGGCAGAGGGTTGGGGTGGGGGGGGTGAGGGCTCTGGCTGGGGATGTGGGGTCTGGGGTGGAGCCGAGGATGAGGGGTTCAGGGTGCGGGAGGGGGCTCAGGGCTGGGGCAGAGGGTTGAGGTGCTGGGCTCTGGGGGGGGGGGCGAGATGAGGGATTTGGGGTGCAGGCTGCCCCAGGGCTGCCCAAAGGAGAGAGGACTCCCCCCAGCGCTCTCTCACTGCAGCAACCCGGGGACAGGGGAGAGTCACCTCTCCCCGCCATGCGGCCCTTGATAGCCTGCTGCACGGCCATGTGGCTTAGAGGGAACTTACGTCACGGGCATCCCACGACCTCCTTTGGAAGCCAGTTCCAGAGCTTAACCGCTCTTAGAGTGAGAAACTTTCCCCTAATAGCTAATCTAAATTGCCCTCGGTGACAATTAAGCCCATTACGTCTTGTCCTGCCTTCTGTGGCCATGGAGAACAATTGATCCCAATCCTCTGTATAACAGCCCGTAACGTATCTGAAGACTGTCATCCGGTCCCCGCTCCAACTTCTCTCCAGACTAAACATGTCCAGTTATTCTAACCTTGCCTCACAGGTCAGCATTTCTAAATCTCTCATCAGTTTTGCTGCTCTCCTCTGAACTCTCTCCAGTTTGCCCACATCTCTGCTAAAGCGTGGCACCCAGGACTGGACACAGTTCTCCAGCCGGGGCCTCCCCAGCACTGAGTAAAGTGGGACAGTTACTTCCTGTGTCTTATTTCAGAGTAACAGCTGTGTTAGTCTGTATTCGCAAAAAGAAAAGGAGTACTTGTGGCACCTTAGAGACTAACCAATTTATTTGAGCATGAGCTTTCGTGAGCTCACGAAAGCTCATGCTCAAATAAATTGGTTAGTCTCTAAGGTGCCACAAGTACTCCTTTTCTTTTTTCCTGTGTCTTACACGCCCCGCTCCTGCCAACACAGAGTTATACCCAGTCTGGGACGTGTTTTGGGGACCCATGGGACGAGAGACCCTAAGGATTGTTCTACCCAGCACTCCGGCCAGTGGGGGGTCATTTCAGCAGGACCGCTCCCCCTGCCCAGTGACAGCCAGGACTGCACTGAAGGGCTGCAGGGGGGGATCCAAGTTGCTGCCAATGGTCACCCCGATTAGCCTGGGAACGTACACTAGGCCATGGGAGACCCCTGATGATCCTATAGGCCTAACCCCCCAGATTTCCCCCTGCACCACTCCAAGGTTGGGGGGAGCTGTGACCTCCTGTTGGGTTTGACTGAGGCCCGGCTTCTGTTCCCTCTAGCTCCCCCCTCCTCACGTTCCCCAGCTCCCCCTCCTCCTCTTCTCTCTCTCCCCCCACTTTCCCCTCCAGCTCCTCCATTCTTCCCCTGCTCCCCCCTTGGCTGGCTCTGTGCAGGATCAGATGCTGGTCTCTGGCTAGTCGTCCTCACTCACCTGGAATGTCCTCGTGGCCACTCTTGGTAGCTTTTTTCCCTGGCCACATTTTATTGCTCTGGTGGGAGAGCAAAAGGGCAGTTGAGAGCCTTTCCAGGCCCCATTGCTTTATACAAAGACCCTGACCAACACTGGGGCCCTCCATGGGGCAGGGCACTTCACAGACCGCCCCCCCCCTGCCCCGAGCAAGATCGGGGACCCTGGCACTCCACAGACCCTCCTTGACTGAGATAGGGGCCCCATCACACTAGGTGCTGCACAGACCTCCTGACCAAGACTGCAGCCCGTTGCACCGGGCGCTACACCGACCTGGGCTCCCAGGTGCCAGGTGCTGCCCAGACACTCCATGAGAAGCTGTCACTGTCCTGAAGAGCTCACAGCAAGTAGAAATGGCAGACAAAGAGCGGGAGGGGAAACAAAGGACCAGAGAGGGGAAATGACTTGGCCAAGGCGACACAAATAGTCAGTAGCAGAGTTGGGAATAGACCTCATGCGTCCTGAGCCCTGGTCTATTACCCTATACACTGGGCAATGCTGCCTCCAAATGCTCGAGTCTATCTCTGGATCTGGGAGGGAAGTGGAGTCTAGTGGGTTAGAGCAGGGGGCCTGGGAGCCAGGACTCCTGGGTTCTATGCTAGTCCAAAAAGTACTCTGTCCTACAGTAGTTTTAAGGTGTTTCAGCTACAACCACCACCGACCCAAACATGACAACATGAGGGAACGCCCATCCCCATCGGGAAAGGTGTGAGAGGTCACAGCAAAGCATGCTCTGACAGCCTCGGTAAAATCAGGGCTGGGCGGAGGTGACCGAGCTCATATTGCTGCTGTGCTCCTCTCTAGGCACAAAAATTGTGATGTGTTAACTATGGATGCCCTAGACTGGTCTAAAGGGGCTCAGACCAGTATAGCCTGTTCCCAGCAAGGAAGGGAAATTGATCTTGGGCGTATTGAATTTGTGGCTAAAGGAAAATAGGATCAAGTGGTTCTGTCTCATTTCCTTGTCAACAGGGAATTGAAGAATATCAGAAAGCAGTTCAGGAAGCGAAGGAACAGCTGAAACGGTCCTGGAGCTCGGAAAGCAAGAGATGACTCCGAGACGTCTGGTTCTTTACACAGCAGATGGTAGAGATGCAGATCTTTCACCATCTTCATGTACTAACTCAGGTTCCAACTGTGATCAAGTTGCACCGGGGCTTTATCTAAACTTCAGTATCTGGACCTTAAAATGAGCCAGAGCTATGGGCAAGGGCATGTGGGCAAAGGGAGAAGGGGGGACTGTGATGATTTGGGGAACCTATGTACAGTTCATGAGTTTGGATTAATTTTCGGAGCTCCCTGTGTGCATGCATCCAGCTACCATCTCCATTTTGATTGTAAGCCTGGTCTGTGCCTTCCCTACTGTCCTTCTACCTCCATCTCAGAGGGAAATTCCAAGGCATGGTGACACAGGAGGGTCGTTAAACCTTGATGGTCCTCTATTCACATGAAGGCACCCAGATCAGTGGTTCTCAATCGTTCCAGACTACTGGACCCCTTTCAGGAGGCTGATTTGTCTTGCTGACTGCCAAGTTTCACCTCATTTAAAAACTACTTTCTGACAAAATCAGACATAAAAATACAAAAGTGTCACAGCACCCCGTTACTGAGAAATGGCTGACTTTCTCATTTTTACCATATAATTATAAAATAAATCGATTGGAATATAAATGTCTGGTGCCCCACTGGGACGAGATGAGTAAGGGGAGTCAATGGGAGAGTTTCTCCCGTCAGCCCAGTGCCGTGTGGACCCCACGGCAAGTAGATCTAAGCTACGTCGACTTGAGTTACGCTACTTCTCTGACGTACCTTTCTATTCTCCAGCCTGAGGGACACGTGACCCCAGACAATGCATGTCTTTTTAACTGCTGATTCAGTTTATTCTTCTTTATTCACTTGAGTTGGTATCACCCTTCACACTAACCAGTGATCAAATTACGACTTTAAAAAAAGAAGTGGGTGAGTGGGGTGGAGGGGGGAGGATACTTATGCCATGATCCTTAGAGCAAAAAGAGGAAAAATCTACCTACCGGGGCAGCCATCACCAATTTCGAGTTCCAAGGCTCGTCTCGAGTTGATCCAGGCAATCTGACTGACCAGATCTAAGTGGATCTGGGGATGTTGTTGCCTCTGCTTTATTCCTAGAAAACACACATCCACGTTAATCCCTGATGGATTTAATCATTACCTCTTGGCTCTCTGACTGTCCCCTGCACCCCCAATGCCTCCCACCCACTGCTTTCTCCATTCTGCCCCTTCCTGCCTTTAGGGCAAGGTGTCTGTGTTTGGGGGGCCTCTGTCAGTTTGGGGGGGGTGCCCATCCTCTCCCCCCAGCCGCCAGCCCAGCAGGTGTCTGTGCTCCAGCTCCTCCCAGTCCCCAGGGCTGCACCCCCCCCCCACACACACCCCGCTTTGAAGCTCGTGGACTCTCACACACGCTGCAATGTTTGTGGGAGGGGAGCAGCTGGTGGGACATGGCCAAAGGCGAGGGGGGAACAAGCACAGACTGGCTTCTGTGTGTGTGTAATCGCCATTTCATTTCCTTAAGCAGCACGTTGCTAGTTTGGGGGCTTTCCCGGGCTGGGTGGCTTCGGGCTTCTGCCTTTTTTCGGGGGGTTGGTTTGTCTTTAATGTCCTGCCGGAGAGCGTGACTGGCTCCCGGGTTTGCAATCAGTGAAAGCAAAGCTTTAAAAGGCGGCTTTCTGCTTCATTTCTTTCCTTTATGTAAGGGGACTGTTGCCTCCTTACTAACATTCAGTGGGGGAGTTTTAGTTGCTAGCTCCCAGTACTAAAGAGGGGGAAGGGTTGATGGGGAATCAGGACCCTGAGCCTGACAGCCCCCAGGAGCAATGGGGAGAGGCCAATGCTCCAGGTCAGCCTGATTGACAGGGCGGGCAGGCTAATCAGGGAGTCAGGAGGCCAGGGAGGTCCCATCCTCTGTGTGAGCTGGATTTGCTTGGGTCAGACTGAGTGGGACTGAGCTAAGGAGAAAGCAGGGGCCCGAGCTAAGCTGGGGAGCAGAGCTGGGGAGCCAGATCCAGAGGGACCAGAGGCACAGCCCAGAGAGAGCAGACTTGCCCTGGGAGCAGAGCTGCAGCAACCAGAGCCAGAGGGGCCAGAAAAGCAGCCCAGGGAGCTGGAGGCCGAGCAGCAGAGACCGAGTGGTGGAGCTGGGGCTGGAGCAGTCCGGAGCTGGGTGCGGTGAGCAGCTGGGGAGAGCGAGGGGGACCCTGGGCAGCGGGCCCAGCACAGGGAAATGCCTCAGCCAAGGGGCTCTGCAGGCCAGGCTTGGATCTTAACCCCGAGAGGGTGGGGGCGACACTGGGCAGGAGGGTCCTACCACTTAGAGCCTGAGGACGTGTGGCCCCCACCAGAGCAAGTGTCCATCCCACAGCATCCCTGCAGCATGGCCAGGGCCGGAGAAGAAGGCCTGGGACTTACCAGGAGCAGACTGTGAACTGCCCGGACGTTCCAGAGACACGGTTTGTGATGTTCCCTGCCACAGAGCGGGGTGATGTGTTTCCTTTAACCTTTCCCATTTTCCCTTCTTTTTTAAATTAATTGTTGATGAAATAACTTGCGTTTGCTTTAACTTGTATGTAAGGGTCAGTGGGTCAGAGAAGTGCGCGGTGCAGAGAGAGTGCCCCGGAGTGGGGATACCCTAGCCCCTGTCCTAGGTGACCGCAGCAGGGTTGGGGGTCGAGCCCCCCAGGAATCCTGCGCTCAGCCTTGTCGGGGTTACGAGGACTCTGCCAGACAGGAGAGTGGAAGGGGAGTCCTCAAGGGCAGGGAGGCCACTGGGTAAAGGAAGTGGGAGCGAGGACTCGGATCCTTTCTCTGGCCCACTTCACCGGGGTAGTGCGATAGCCAGGACAGTTCCCCACAAGAGCGGGACTATTCCCCCGCTTACATTTATCTTTCCCTTCCTGCCCCTGCTCGCTGGGCTGCTGGCTGCCTGCCTAGCGCTGTCCGGGGAAAGAGGCTCCTGGCTGGAAGCTGATCCAGGGGACTGGGCTGGATGTGATTGGAGAAATTCCCAGGCAGCGGGGTACTGGGGGGGTGGATCCAGGGGAAGGGAATCAATCCATCCTGACGCGGGGAGGAGGGGGTGCTGACCAGAGTGTGTGTGTGTGGGGGGGAGACAAAACTTCCTCTCTGGAAGGGAAAATTCCTCCAGCAGGATGAATCCAGACAAGAGGAGGGAGCGGGGAAGGGACGGCTCCCCTTCCAGGGAAGCCCCGATTGCCTGTGGCTGTGGCTGGGTGCAGAGGGAGGGGGTGAGGTGCAGCCCAAGTTCACTCATCAGACGCGAGGGCAAACTTTTCTTCCAGCAGCCCCCCGGCCCAAGGGCGACTTGCCCAAACTCCCCCAGCGAGTTAAAGTCAAAGCCAAGAGAAACCCAAGATCTTTCATTCCTGCCCTAATCACTAGCCAACGCTGCTCCCTCACGGCCCGTTCCCTCATAGAATCTCAGGGTTGGAAGGGACCTCAGGAGGTATCTAGTCCAACCCCCTGCTCAAAGCAGGACCAATCCCCAATTTTTCCCCTGATCCCTAAATGGCCCCCTCAAGGATTGAACTCACAACCCTGGGTTTAGCAGGTCGCTGAAACCACCAAGCTATCCTTCCCCCCATCTAGCGACTGGTAACCCCCATGGAGCAGGACTGACTTACCCGCCGAGAGCCAGGCACTCGCAGCCCCAGGGCCGAGGGAAGATCTGAAGGGCTGAGGCAAGCACCGGTGTAGATATTCCGTCGGTCTGTAATTATATCGACTGGAATTATACCGTCCCAGCCAATAAGAGCGCAGGAGTGCTGTACAGCATGCAGGTCCCTGCAATCCCATTGGCTATCACAGAACGAGCCACCCCTCTGCTTCAAGTCACGTTGTTATCTCGCAGTGTGGCTAGTGTAACCAGCTGTTAACTCTTCCCCGGTGTCACTTTCACTTTTACTAATTCTACCCTGCCCATAAAAATCCCCCTTTAAGTTTTCCTTCTTGGCCCAGCCTTCTTCTTCCCTCTAGACTCTAGAGAGGGGAAAACTTAAGGCCAGAATTTTCCAAAGCGTTAGGCAGGTAAAAGGGTTTTTGATGGAGCTGGTCAGAAACTGGGGGATTGTTTCTGTGGAATATTTTGACATTTTGGGAAAAAAAATCTCAACTGAAATTTCTGAGCTGAAAACCAGAAGGAATAGTCAGTTCGCGTACAGTTGTCACAGTTGGAGACATGCCAAGCAATCCCCTTGGAGCGTCTCTGGGGTGAAAGGAGGTGAGGAGAAAGTCTGAAGAGCTGGGTCCCGTCTGGCACAGTCTCAGGGTAACTGCACCTTTGATCCGCTCCGTGGCCTGCTGTAGAAATGCCTGTTTGGGTCTCAGGCCTCCAGCTGTCAGCTCTCTCTGGGCAGGGGCCCGTGACCCACTCCCGTCTGACCGGAGGTTTTTGGCTGTGGCCCCCTGTAGTTCCCTGTGATATCCCCAGCAGCCGGTCTGCCATCAGGCCAGCACCTGTGCCGTGGTTACTCTCCACAGACATGACAAGCGATTGACCAGTGACCCAAACGGTGTCTCCAAAGCAAGCTCACTTCTTCAGGAGAAAAGCCTCCAGAGAAAACATGGAGACAAGAAATGGATTTACAGGCACACTGAATGCACCGGAAATCCCCCATCAGGGAGGCTAAAATCCCAACCCTTCCTCGGACTACTCGGGCCCGTTGGACCAAAAGTTCTGTCCGTTTGCTGGATCAGAAAGAGGCCACGAGGCTGGATAAACTCAGCCTTGTATAACAAAAGCCTTCAGTCTCTGGAAAACCTAGCCTGAGCCAGCCCATACAAGCCTCTCCGGCGGGTGGTGGCTCTCTGGAGCTGTTAACAATCCCGGGGTAATCACCACCCCACACTGGTGTTAGTTCCTGGAAGAGCCGTTAGCCTCCCCCATGGAGCAGGAGATAATCATACAAACCAGTCATAGATTTCGTAGCGTGGTTCCCCAAGATACGGCCTGGGGTTGCAATATCTGTCGCACTGTCCGGGGGGTAGAGCAGGTTCTGGAGACATCTCGAGTGTGAAGCTTCTTTCCCACGGAGAAAGGTGCGGCTCTGGGAAGAATTCAAGGGGAATCCTGAGACCACCTGGGAGATGAGTTGGTCTCATCACCACCTTGTCCTGTGGGGTGACGTGTAGAGCAACCCAGCCGTGAGGGCCTGGATCTCACTGACTCTGCATGCCAGCGTGAAGGCAACTAGGAAGACCCACAGGGGAGCTCAGCCGTTACCGGTACAGGTTACTGCCCTTTGGTCTCTCCACAGCAGCAGGGGTGTTCACGAAGTGCCTGGTGGCAGGGCATCTAAGGAAGCTGGGACTTCACGGCTACCTGTACTTGGATGGCTGGCTGCTCATGCGCCCCCGTGAATCTGATACTTGCTGTGGGCCGGGTGGATGGCAGATAGGAAAGCAGGCATCTGCCAGTTGAGAGCCACGATCCAGCCTGGAAGGAGACGGACTGGTGGAGGCAAACGTTTCCATCCTGAACCTGAGGCAGTGCATGCATTGGTTGAGTTTCCTCAGGTCTAGGATGGCTTGCAGACCCCCCCACTCCGCCGCTTTCTTCTTCCGGATGAGGAGACACTAGGAGTAGAAACCCCTTCCTCTGATTTCCTGAGCCAGCACCTCCATGGCTCCCAGCTGGAGCAGCGAGGCCATTTCTGTTTGTAAAAGGCTCCTGGGAGAAGGGCCCCTGAAGAGGGATGAAGGGGGAGCGAGATGAACTGGATGATCTAGCCGTGGGTGAGGACATCTAGCACCCGTTTGTTGGTGGCGATATCCCCCCATGTCTGATGGAACGAGGCGAGACAGCTTCCCAAAGAAGTGCTCACTTGAGTGGTCTCAGTGCAGCGCTTGACCAACCTGGCAAATTTCCTGCCGTGTGGATGGAGCAACGTGCATGGCCACAGCCAACAAAGACTCATGTTCTCTGCTGTGTCTCGGATAATTCTTTGACAGCCCAGCTGGCTGGGTCTGGTTACAAACAAAACAAGACACACTTGCAAGTGACTAAAACTTAATTCTAGCAAGTTACAATCTTGGCCTAAGCAATTTCCTAACTTACATCAAGGTATCAGCATCTCTAGTGCTCCAGACCACGGGACCCAACCTTCATTGGCTTGCAGGGTGTTGTACCTAATGGTCCCTCAGTAACAGATGCCAAATGTTTTTTTGCTTCTGCTTGTGTTTTCCAAAACTCATTGTTTTGTCCCCAGAGTCAGGATGATCCCCTCCTGTTCTCCCCTTCCTGTTGACTTCCCACCCCACTACTGATTCATATGTAAACGGGGCTTCCATTGTTTTCATGTACATTGGAGACAGATAGATAGCTGCCTTCTCTCTTGTCTGAGAGAGACCTGTTTCTCCCTTTCTTTCAACATACACTTTAAAGCATATCAGTGAGTATCCATAATTCTTCCTGTAGTTTAAATACAGACATTTCACAGTGATATTAATGTGACAGAGCGGGACTGTTCTTCATGTTTCCTCTGAATATTGTGGGGGTGCCTCAGTTTCCCCTATGCAGATCTTAAGTCTCTAGGTGGTGGGATAAGGGTGTATGATCATTGCAGAGCCCTAGAGGACAGGTGTGTGCAGAGGTCTGGACACAGAAAATGGCCAACACCCTGTTTCCTGGCCACTGATGTCCTGGCCCTTCCCCCCTGCAAGGTGAGAGCTAAAGGGTTGGAGAACAAAGGAATCTGGTGACTTCCTGGCCCGGGAAAGGCACAAAGCCCAGAGGAGGTGGGGCTGGAGGGAGTTTCAGTTTGGGAGAGAGTTTGGGGGAGAGAAAGGACACGGAGTGAAGTGCAGATGTGGCTGGGGACATGGAGTGAAGTGCAGAAGTGGTTGTCTGGCTTACTGCCCCCCCAAAATGGACCCAGCTGAGGGGTCCTGTTCTCTGCACCTACAAGCTCTGTGTTAGACCATGTCCCTGTCGTCTAATAAAGTTTCTGTTTTACTGGCCGGCTGAGAGTCATGTCTGACTGCGGAGTTGGGGGGCAGGACCCTCTGGCTTCCCCAGGAGCCTGCCTGGGCGGACTCACTGTGGGAAGCGCACGGAGGGGCAGAGGATGCTGAATGCTCCGAGGTCAGACCCAGGAAGGTGGAAAGTGTGTGAGCTGTGGGTCCTGCAGAGAGGCTGTTTCCATAAAGGAGACTCCCCCAGAGTCCTGACTGGCTTCGTCGGGAGCAGTTCCAGAGCATCGCCCGGGGACTCCGTGACAATTAATCACCAGTGTGTCACCAGCTTTCATAAGAGACCTCCTTGAGACACTTTTACATTACAGTAATATTGTGTATAATCAGTTGATTCAATTGCTTATTCTCAGGGGCTCAGACCCCTTTCTCTCCCCCTGGGCTGTCTGGACCCTGATCATCACACTGGCTGCTCCTGGAGGGTGGGCCAGGTTCAACTGAGGGAGAAGCCCAGCTGGGGAGGAGCTGCGTAGTGATGATAAAGAAGAGAAGCACAGATCAGAAAGGGGGAGGGCTGCAAGGAGAATCAGAGAACTGGAAGGGACCTCGTGAGGTCATCTAGTCCAGTCCCCTGCCCTCAAGGTAGAACTAAGTATTCTCTAGACCATCCCTGACAGGTGTTTGTCCAACCTGCTCTTAAAAATCCCCAATGATGGAGATTCCACAAGCTCCCTGGGCAATTGATTCCAGTGCTTAACCACCTGGACAGGTAGGAAGTTTTTCCTAAGGTCCAACCTAAACCGCCCTTGCTGCAATGTAAGGCCATTGCTTCTTGTCCTATCCTGAGAGGTTAAGGAGAACAATTTTTCTCCCTCCTCCTTGTAACAAACTTTTATGTACTTGAAAACTGTTCTCACATCCCCTCTCAGTCTTCTCTTCTCCAGAGTAAACAAACCCAGTGTTTTCAATCTTCCCTCACAGGTCATGTTTTCTAGACCTTTAATCATTGTTGTTGCTGTTCTCGGGACTTTCTCCGATTTGTCCACATCCTTCCTGAAATGTGGCGCCCAGAACTGGACACAATACTCCAGCTGAGGCCTAATCAGTGTAGAGCAGAGCGGAAGAATCACTTCTCGTGTCCTGATTACAACACTCCTGCTGATAAAGTCCAGAAGGATGTTTGCTTTTTTTGCAACAGCGTTACACTGTTGACTCATATTTAGCTTGTGATCCACTGGGACCCCCAGATCCCTGTCCGCAGTTCTCCTTCCTAGGCAGTCATTGCCCATTTTGTATGCGTGCAACGGATTGTTCCTTCCGAAGTGGGGGACTTTGCATTTGTCCTTATTTAATTTCATCCTATTGGCTTCAGACCATTTCCCCAGTTTGTCCAGATCATTTTGAATTTTCCTCCTATCCTCCAAAGCACTTGCAACTCCACCCAGCTTGGTGTAGTCCACAAACTTTATCAGTGCGCTCTCTGTGCCAGTAACAGACGGTAAATATCTGGAAAATATCCCCTACTTTCACTCCCATTTCGAGAAAATCACATACTCAGCCTGCCAGTTCTGGCCAAACGCCAGCCCTAAATCACTCTGGAAAAGTCCCAAATGGGCTTTTGTTAGTCCTGGGCTCCTTCCTGTACTCCACCCCACCGCTACCCACCAGGGGACCCTGAGAGATGGGCCCAATCCCTCACTCAGCCCCCCGCACCCTGATGTCTCTCCGCACTCCCACTGCAGGGTCCCTACTGATCATGGGAGTGTGGGCCCTCCTTCTTCTCCATTTCCAATTCCTCTTCTCATTCATCCAGCAAGCTTCCACTGCTCCAAGCCACCCCAAATTGCAGCTGAGGAGCCAGCAGGCCAGGGGGATTCCCTGCCTGGGGGAATGAGCCAGGGCCCCCTACTTGGTCAATCAATATTTCTCCGTCTCCGACTGCTTCTCTTTTTCTATCCGTCACTCTCTGCTATTATTTCTTCTTTGCATTATAGTGGAACCTAAGGCCCCACTGAAAACAGTGCTGGGAATGGCACAGATCGCCCGACCCAGATCAGAGCACCCATGGTGGACTCTTTCCAATTTTTCCACATCCTTCTTGTAGTGTGGGGCCCAAAACTGTACTCCAGATGAGGCCTCACCAGTGTCGAATAGAGGGGAACGATCACGTCCCTCGATCTGCTGGCAATGCCCCTACTTATACATCCCAAAATGCCATTGGTCTTCTTGGCAACAAGGGCACACTGTTGACTCATATCCAGCTTCTTGTCCACTGTAACCCCTAGGTCCTTTTCTGCAGAACTGCTGCCAAGCCATTCGGTCCCTAGTCTGTAGCGGTGCATTGGATTCTTCCATCCTAAGTGCAGGACCCTGCACTTATCCTTATTGAACCTCATCAGATTTCTTTTGGCCCAATCCTCCAATTTGTCTAGGTCCCTCTGGATCTTATCCCTACCCTCCAGCGTATCTACCTCTCCTCCCAGTTTAGTGTCATCCGCAAACTTGCTGAGGATGCAATCCACACCATCCTCCAGATCATTTATGAAGATATTGAACAAAACCGGCCCCAGGACCGACCCTTGGGGCACTCCACTTGATACCGGCTGCCAACTAGACATGGAGCCATTGATCACTAACCATTGAGCCCAACAATCTAGCCAGCTTTCTACCCACCTTATAGTCCATTCATCCAGCCCATACTTCTTTAACTTCCTGGCAAGAATACTGTGGGAGACTGTGTCAAAAGCTTTGCTAAAGTCAAAGAACAACAAGTCCACTGCTTTCCCCTCATCCACACAGCCAGTTATCTCCTCACAGAAGGCAATTAGATTAGTCAGGCATGACTTGCCCTTGGTGAATCCATGTTGACTGTTCCTGATCACTTTCCTCTCCTCTAAGTGCTTCAGAATGGATTCCCTGAGGACCTGCTCCATGATTTTTCCAGGGACTGAGGTGAGGCTGACTGGCCTGTAGTTCCCAGGATCCTCCTTCTTCCCTTTTTTAAAGATGGGCACTACATTAGCCTTTTTCCAGTCCTCCGGGACCTCCCTCGATCGTCATGAGTTTTCAAAGATAATGGCCAATGGCTCTGCAATCACATCCGCCAACTCCTTTAGCACTCTCGGATGCAACGCATCCAGCCCCATGGACCTGTGCTCATCCAGCTTTTTTAAACAGTCCCAAACCACTTCTTTCTCCACAGAGGGCTGGTCACCTCCTCTCCATGCTGTGCTGCCCAATGCAGGAGTCTGGGAGCTGACCTTGTTCCTGACGACAGAGGCAAAAAAAGCATTGAGTACATTAGCTTTTTCCACATCCTCTGTCACTAAGTTGCCTCCCTCATTCAGTAAGGGGCCCACGCTTTCCTTGACTTTCTTCTTGTTGCTAACATACCTGAAGAAACCCTTCTTGTTACTCTTAATATCTCTTGCTAGCTGCAACTCCAGGTGTGATTTGGCCTTCCTGATTTCACTCCTGCAAGCCCGAGCAATATTTTTATATTCATCCCCGGTCATTTGTGCAATCTTCCACTTCTTGTAAGCTTCTTTTTTGTATTTAAGATCAGCAAGGATTTCACTGTAAAGCCAAGCTGGTCGCCTGCCATATTTACAATTCTTTATACACATCGAGATGGTTTGTCCCTGGAACCTCAATCAGGATTCTTTAAAATACAGCCAGCTCTCCTGGACTCCTTTCCCCCTCATGTTATTCTCTCAGGGGATCTTGCCCATCAGTTCCCTGAGGGAGTCAAAGTCTGCTTTTCTGAAGTCCAGGGTCCGTATTCTGCTGCTTTCCTTTCTTCCTTGTGTTAGGATCCTGAACTCGACCATCTCATGGTCACTGCCTCCCAGATTCCCATCCACTTTTGCTTCCACTGCTAATTCTTCCCGGTTTGTGAACAGCAGGTCAAGGAGAGCTCTGCCCCTAGTTGGTTCCTCCAGCACTTGCACCAGGAAATTGTCCCCTACATTTTCCAAAAACTTTTCTGGATTGTCTGTGCACGGCTGTATTGCTCTCCCAGCAGATATCAGGGTGATTGACGTCTCCCATGAGAACCAGGGCCTGCAATCTAGTAACTTCTGTGAGTTGCCGGAAGAAAGCCTCGTCCACCTCATCCCCCTGGTCCGGTGCTCTATAGTAGACTCCCACCACGACATCACCCTTGTTGCTCACACTTCTAAACTTAATCCAGAGACTCTCACGTTTTTCTGCAGTTTCACACTTGAGCTCTGAGCAGTCATACTGCTCTCTTGCACTGTATTTAACTCCCCCACCTTTTCTGCTCTGTCTGTCCTTCCTGAACAGCTTATATCCATCCATGACAGTACTCCAGTCATGTGAGTTATCCCACCAAGTCTCTGTTATTCCAATCACATCATAATTCCTTGACTGTGCCAGGACTTCCAGTTCTCCCTGCTTGTTTCCCAGGCTTCTTGCATTTGTGTATAGGCACTTGAGATAACCCGCTGATCGCCCCTCTTTCTCAGTATGAGGCAGGAGCCCTCCCCTCTCACGCGCTCCTGCTCCTGCTTCCTCCCGGTGTCCCACTTCCCCACTTACTTCAGGGCTTTGGTCTCCTTCCCCCAGTGAACCTAGTTTAAAGCCCTCCTCACTAGGTTTGCCAGCCTGCTTGCGAAGATGCTCTTCCCTCTCTTCGTTAGGTGGAGCCCGTCTCTGCCTAGCACTCCTCCTTCTTGGAACACCATCCCATGGTCAAAGAATCCAAAGCCTTCTCTCCGACACCACCTGCATAGCCATTCGTTGACTTCCACGATTCGACGGTCTCTACCCAGGGCTTTTCCTTTCACGGGGAGGATGGACGAGAACACCACTTGCCCCTCAAACTCCTTTATCCTTCTTCCCAGAGCCACGTAGTCCGCAGTGATCCATTCAAGGTCATTCTTGGCAGTATCATTGGTGCCCACGTGGAGAAGCAGGAAGGGGTAGCGATCCGAGGCCTTGATGAGTCTCGGCAGTCTCTCCATCACATCGTGAATCTTAGCTCCTGGCAAGCAGCAGACTTCTCGGTTTTCCCGGTCGGGGTGGCAGATAGATGACTCAGTCCCCCTGAGAAGAGAATCTCCGACTACCACCACCCACCTCCTTCTCTTGGGAGCGGTGGTCCTGGAACCCCCAACCCTAGGACAGCGCATCTCATGCCTTCCAATCGGCGGAGTCTCCTTCTGCTCCCTTCCCTCAGACGTATCATCTGGTCCACTCTCTGCATTAGTACCTGTGGAGAGAACGTGAAAACGGTTACTTACCTGTACCGGCATTGCTGGTACATGGAAGTTTCCCTTTCTTCTTCTGGAGGTCACATGATGCCGAATTTCTTCACCATCCTCCTGTCCCCGATGTGCAGCCTGCTCTGAATCTTCAGAACCTTGTGCCCGTAGAAGCACATCCTGACATCTGACCAGGAAATCTTCAGTTTCTCTTATGCAACGCAGGGTCGATACCTGTTGCTCCAGACCTTGAACCTTCTCTTCCAATATGGAGACCAGCTTGCACTTTGTACAGACAAAGTCACTTCTTTCCTGTGGAAGAAAGACAAACATGGCACATCCAGTGTGGGTCACAACAGCTGAACACCCCCCATCCATATTACCTTCCTTCTACGAGCTTCCTCAGGAGTTGTAGTAATTACTCAGAGACTTAGGCAAGATGTAAGCCGCAGTGGGCTCTCCCCGGGCGAACTCCCAGGCAAACTCCTTCTGTTCACTGCTCAGCTGGTTCGCAGCTGTCTGGCTTTTTATACAGTCAGGCCCACTTAATTCTCACCTGGAACAAAGCACTCCCAGTTCCCACTCTTTTCAAACCACTAATCAAGCACACGGTCAAACTGTCCTCACAACAAACACTCAGATACTCACAACAAACACACACTCAGATACTCACCAACACAGCCTCCTTAATGCAGCCCTTAGCGTACCTGCAGTGAGACTGATTCGACATTTCTGTTTACAAGTTGAGGCTCGGTTACAACGGGGTGGTACAAACAACAACAAAAGGAAACTGAAAACAAAGAGCAAACCCATTTTGAAAAACAACCAGCATTTTTAATGGAAAATTTCTTTCTAATTTTTTCAAAGGAACTTTTTGAAAAAATTTAAATATTCTCACCAAAAATTCTTCTTTTTCAAAACAGGCGAAATTTCTGACGTTTTAAAAATGTGTTTGAAAAACATTCCAAGCAGCTTTAATCTCTCAGATAGGCCTTACAAATGGAGATCAGTATCATGATCCCTGTTTTGTCGATAGGGACCCAGGCAGTAGATTGTTGAGTTACGTTGAGCCACTCGGAAGCGAATTTCATTTTTATTTGCTTGTAACCACTGTGTCTGTCTCGCATGTACCCGAACTCACCAGCGGTGCTGAACGTGCAAAGCTCCGTTCCAGCAGCAGCTGGGGGTAAATCCTGGGCTTTGCTCTAGATAAGGGAGCGAGGGACATTATTACATCTCTGAGTGGCCCCGGAGAGGGTTGGGCACTTCAAGGCAGCCGAAATGGGGGAAGTTTAGCTCTGAGGGCGCTGGGCTCACCCTGTGAGTAGTCACCAAGGCTGGTGGAGACCAGCGTGTGGCCATGGTGTAACAAGCGGGCTCCTGTAGTCAAAGCACCAATCCAGGGCTGCACGGCACTCGGGGAACCACACGCCCGTCGGCTGGCTGTGGGTTTCTGGGCTGGGACAGCAGAGACGCATTTGAGACACTCAGGATTACAAGGAGGGTGTTGACACCACCTCTCCCTGGTCTGAATTGACCACCCGAAAGGTGACAACAGTGAGCTGGGGAGTCGGGGTTACAGGAGGGAGATGGAGTGGAAGGACTCTGTGTTCAGCAGTGTCTATGTGTCCACAGCAGTGGGAGGGTTAAATTGAGGAGGCGGTTAAGAGAAACTCAGCCAGCCCTGGATTTCCTGGGTTCTGGAGAGAGACACTGAGTCGGGATTCAGGATGCTAGGCAACCATGGAGAATTCCATTATCTTTTTCTATTGAGCAAAATAAAAATCACATTGAGGCGAAATCAAAAGCACAAGCCCTGTAAAATCTTAGCCACACGTGTACTAAAGCCCGTAGCAAATCAAAACGCTCCTGAGAAAGTTAATATGATTAATACAAGGGACGGGTTAGTGGGGCAGAGAGGAATTAGGTGCACAGTGGGCTTTCACTAATCTAAACAGAGACAATGGATGTTTGATCTCTCCTGCGGGGCCTGGGATCCCGCTCACAATTAGGCCAAGAGTTTGAAAAGTAAGTTACAGCGCTGGGATTTCAGAAAGTGCTCTGCAAATCAGCTCTCTCCATTTGGGCACCCCAAATCACTTGTCGCTTTGGAAAACCCTAGCCCTGGTCTCTGTGTTATAGGGGGTCTGGTGCAGGTCCTGCAGCAAGAAATTCTGGGCAAAAGAAGGTTGGGGAGGATCTGTTCGCTCCTCTTTTTCTAGTGTGTTCTGGATCTTATTCTGTGCCCATCACCGTGGTGTTGAGTGCTCTTTGGTCATGTCTCCCTGAGTTAGCTGATATAACGCCAGTCACGACTGACCATCTGTGTAGATCAAGGCAAAATGCAGAGAGCTGAGACAATGAAATGCCCTGACAGTGACTTATACAGGGATGATGTTTGGAAGGGAGGGTTTTCTGAAGGACTGGCCAGGAAAACCCTCAATAGTTCAGGGAAACAGGTTGAATGTGGTTAGCGCAGGAGCCACCAGATGATGCTGTTAAGACATCTTAAGTGTTTTTTTCTTAGTGTGTGAGCAAGTGTTCAGTCTTTGGAAGAGATGTAGGACCATAGATCTGGAAGGGACCCTGAGAGGTCATCAAGTCCAGCCCCCTGCACTGAGGCAGGGCCAAGTTAATCTAGACCAGCCCTGACAGGTGTTTGTCCAACCTGTTCTTAAAAACCGCCAATGACGGGGATTTCACAATTGTGGTGATGGTAGTTTAGGATGCAGGCTTTCTGGGGGGCACTGTTGCAAGCAGCAGGAGAGTTTGTTCCTGCCTCAGTCTCTCTAACTAGACTGCATTCCCCAGACACTGATGTTTGGGCTGAGATCTCTGAACGAAGGGATTGTCTGTGTGCCATTTGTGCCCACCTCTGTGCCAGGACTGGTGTATCTGGTGCAATATAAAGGTGCATTGAGAAAACACCCAGGCTCTGGGTCACTGATTTCTCCTCCATTGGGCAGCTGGCCTGAGAAGCCCTGAATTCAGCTGCTGCTCAGCAGAGGAGGTGACACTGGTGTCAGCGCTGGGCACGGGGTGTCAGAAGGGGCCTGCTGTGGCATTCATTGTCTCAGCTTACTGTATTTTCAATGTCTCTCCTGCACAGGAGTTTGGATGCAGCCAGAACAGCCATGCCATGCAACTGCATCTGGGATCTGGAGCAGAAGAGACTCGTACTTTAACATCCGAAGTCCCTGGTGCGGTCCCAACTTACCAACTATCCACCCATGTGTGCGGCATAACTAGCTGGCCTTATAGCTACGCTGGTATTGGAGGCTGCGATTGCTTTGGTCTCTACCCCCTTGTCCCTAATAGGGAGCTGGCAAGTCACAGGCTCTTGAGGGGCTGGGCGTTGCCCCCCTTGTTGTGCCAGCAGGGGTCGAAGACGGGATAGACGGGGGTGCCGCAGAAGGCGGTGTGGAAGGTGTACAGGCTGATCGGCGCATTGGGGCCATTGGTGTTGTAGAAGGAGACCTCCCGGGCCTCGTAGTCAAGATAGACCCTGATGGTCTGAGGGTTGGGGTTATAGTCAAAGGGCATCGGGTTGGTGTCAAATGCCCAGTACAACTTCCCGGCCTTCTCCTGGCTGTAGCCGATGAGCCATGAGCCCTCGGCACAAACCTCAGCCAAGGTCGGCCACCGGGATTTCCTCTGGATCAATCTGCCCTGTTTCTCCGCCAGGCCTGAGGTTCCAGCGTGTCTTCTGGCCCACGAACACCTCCCAGTAGTGCCGCCCCATGCTGAAGCTCTGCGGGGCCACCAGGCAGTTGGCCGTGTCGAATTGGCTGAGGCTGGAGCTGACGTTCTTCCTGAAACTCCCGCATTTCACCTCCTTCCCATCCGGCAAGATCTCCAGCAGGGGATGGGCCATGACTGGGTCCAGGGTTAGATCCTGGGGGGAGGGGCAGCTCAGTGGTTTGAGCTTTGGCCTGCTAAACCCAGGGTTATGAGTTCAATCCTTGAGGGGGCCATTTAGGGATCTGGTGCAAAAATTGGGGATTGGTCCTGCTTTGAGCAGGGGGTTGGACTTAGATACCTTCTGAGGTCCCTTCCAACCCTGATATTCTATGATTCTATGATCCTCCTTCTCCCCTGGGAAAGGCAGAACGAAGTTGGAGGGGTCACACCGGGTTTATGGGGATGATATGATACAAGTCTATAAAATCATGACTGGTGTGGAGAAAGTGAATAAGGAAGTGTTATTTACTCCTTCTTCTTACACAAGAACTAGGGGCCACCCAATGAAATTAAAAGGCAGCAGATTTAAAACAAACAAAAGGAAGTATTTCTTCACACAACGCACAGTCAACTTGTGGAACTCCTTGCCAGAGGAGGTTGTGAAGGCCAAGACTATAACAGGGTTCAAAAAAGAACTAGATAAATTCATGGAGGATCGGTCCATCAATGGCTATTAGCCAGGATGGGCAGGGATGGTGACCCCAGCCTCTGTTTGTCAGGAGCTGGGAATGGGCGACAGGGGATGGATCACTGGATGATTCCCTGTTCTGTTCATTCCCTCTGGGGCACCTGGCACTGGCCACTGTCGGCAGACAGGACACTGGGCTAGCTGGACCTTTGGTCTCACCCACTATGGCCGTTCTTATGTAATGAAATCAATCCAGCTCCCGATTTATAATGGGAGGGGATACCAGGCTTCCCCTCTGACATCACAACTTAATTACCTGGCCATTCACCAGGAGACGTCGCCTATCGACATGAACAGGACGGATCCTGGTTGATTCAGAGCATAGCGGAGGTCTTCAAGGAGTCTCAAGGGTTTTTTGTGCTGGAGTTACTTACCGAGGTAAGGGACGCAGGAGACATGTTCTCCTACCTCTGCATCTGGTGACTCCCTCCTACATCTCTCTGTATATCGCTGGGTGTCTTAGCCAAGGCTGTGATTTGGAGTGTGAACCATTTCCCAATGTCCACAGGGAGAGAGCTGCCTCCCTGTAATACAGACAGCTCAGACGCCGGACCTGGGTCTGGGGAGCTCCGTGGAAGATGACCTGGACTCTGATCACTGAGAGCATGGACGCCCCCATCACAGTAATGCACCTTCGCTCTCTCAGCCTAGTAGGTCGTTCTGTAAGTTGAACAGTGTCACTATCTTCCCGAGCTATTGCTTCATAGAGGATGTGGACACTTAATTCATTTCAGCGTGGACTGACATGGCCTCTCTATAGATTAGCCTGGTTCTTTATTTGGCCAAAAGAAAACTGTCTCTTCAGTCCTTTTGGTCTCTTCCAAAGTGCTCGTGCAGTTACCCTCTGCCATAGGACATTGGGAGACTGATGCTGGACTAGTGCACCCACTGCTGGGGTGTGTGTTTTGTAAGAGGAAGTTGAAAGGTTGAAGAGGGGGCAGAAAACAGCCCCAAGGATTATCCGAGGGCTGGAGAAAATCCCTGGCAGTGGGAGACGGAAAGAGCTTGGTGTGTTCAGCTTTCCAAAAAGAAGAGTGAGAGGTAACAACACTAAAGCAAAAGTGGCCATCTAAATAAACCAGCTTCCTTTTCCCAGCCAAATTATTCAACACCGTGTCTGATCCCCTCTAAAGCCAGGGATTTTCCTTTGAAATGACTCTATCCAACTAAATGGGGAAGGGGATTAAAAAATGTGACTTCCTTGACTTTTTATCTTTCAAATGCTCTAGCTGTTTTCCTTCCGGTGTGTGTGAAACAAAAGGCTGGAAGTTTGGCATTTTATTTAAATGTGGATTGTTGGAGCTCCCTGGCTAGGGCTGTAACAGATCAGATCCTCCCTAGCCAGCCACAGAGGGGACCTGGAACATGCACTGGGCATTTGAGCTAACACCTCAGGCATGGGTGTGTAAGGGGACTGTTGCCCCCTTACTAACATTCAGTGGGGGTGTTTTTGTTGCTAGCTCCCAGTACTCAAAGGAGGACGTGTTGATGGGGAATCAGGACCCTGAGACTGACAGCCCCCAGGAACAATGGGGAGAGGTCAATGCTCCAGGTCAGCCTGAATGACAGGGCGGGTAGGCTAATCAGAGAGTCAGGAGCCCAAGGAGGTCCCGTCTCCCATGTGAGCTGGAATTGCCTTGTTCAGACAGAGTGGGTCCGAGCTAAGAGAAAGCAGGGGTGCGAGCTGAGCTGGGGAGCAGAGCTGGGCCAGACCCAGAGAGAGCAGACTTGCCCTGGGAGCAGAGCTGCAGCAACCAGAGCCAGAGGGGCCAGAGAAGCAGCCCAGGGAGCTGGAGGCAGAGCAGCAGAGACCGAGTGGTGGAGGTGGGGCTGGAGCAGTCCTGAGCTGGAAGCGGTGAGCAGCTGGGGAGACTGAGGGGGACCCTGGGCAGCGGGCCCGGCACAGGGAGATGCCTCAGCGAAGGGGCTCTGCAGGCCGGGATTGGATCGTAACCCCGACAGGGCGGGAGCGACACTGGGAAGAAGGGTCCTACCACTTAGAGTCTGAGAGCGTATGGCCACCACCAGAGCAAGTGTCCAACCCACAGCATCCCTGCAGCACGGCCAGGGCCTGAGAAGGAGGCCTGGGACAAGAAACAGACTGTGAATGGCCCTGATGTTCCAGAGACACTGTTTGTGATGTTCCCTGCCACTGTTGCGAATTATACCTGATAGGTCACGTGCAGTTCGAGTCTCGGCTGAGGCACACAAACAAAGTCCACAACTGCAGAGTTCCCAAAGACATTAAGTTTATTATGCTTGAGCAGTCAGCGTTACCTTCTGGGCAGTCAGTCATTGCTTCAAATATCTCCTTTTTATACAAATACCCTCGTTAATGGCAGGCAAAACAGAGGAATTACCCATATTTTCTTGTATTTGTTTCATAGGCAGCCCAGGTTTCAGTGGCTTCTACCTTATCAGTTAGGTAATTTACATTAACACAGATGCTTTCCAGCTTGCTTTTGGATCCAAAGCTATCCACAGCTTAAAAATGCTTACTTTAAAAAGGGCACAATAAACTTTACCAGACTTTTGATTGTCTTTTACTTTTAACTCCTGCTGTCAAACACACAGCGACCTGAAAAGGAAGACACCACCTACTGTAGCCCCTTGGAGCCTGATAAGATAGTAATTAAGTAGCACTCTATAACTGCATTCCTTTGGAGAAGGCCCCATTTTCCTCAAAATGGCTGCAATGAAACCAAGAATTCTTTTTCTTTCTCGTATTTCACAAAGTTCAACTGCTTAATTCCCTCCAACAACGACAGAGTTAACTTCTCACTTTCCTTTCTTAAATCACTCGCTTATCTCCCAAAACCACACCCATTCAACTCAGATTTTACCATTCCAAGCATTATTCCGGGATTTACGTTTCCCATTTCTGTAATTATTTACTCCTCTTTTTCCACTATCCCCTCCAAGTTTCTAACCTGTTTTCCAATCTTTCTATCTGTTGCCTGCCCGCTTGAGCGTGATCCTGTTTTTCTTTCTGAACTGTCCCTTCCGTGAGCACCAGTTTTGTCCCACTACCAATTTCACAAGGAGGGTGGGCTTCTTAACTAGCCCCCAGCCCTCCTGCTCTCTTCTCTTAAATATTCTCACTCACAAGAGCCACCCAAGTCCTCCCCCGTGAGGCTTGTCACCTGCACAGAATGCACGGCCAATTGGTGGTTTAACTATTTAATTTCCTCTTATGGCAGACACACTGCTGTTACGGCATATGCTGAGCACAAATGGTGAAATTTTGTCAAGTCTCTGAAGGAGACTGCTTAGCCAGTGCTTCCTTTTCTGCCTGGAAGTCCTGTCTAAAGGCTTGCAAATGGTCCTGGGCACAGGTCGGAAAGCCGAGGGTAAGCCGGAGTAGGGGCAGAAGCAGACATAGCACAGAGCGGGGCTGGAGACCCCTGAGATGAATAAGAAAAGGAGGAGGAAAGAGGACGTCCTTTTGCACATGCATAAGCCCAGTTATCCCATACATACCAATAATCCATCTGGGCTGGAGCTTTGTCCTCCAGCGTTTTCCTAAGCGCCATTAATTTTTCCCCAGCAAAGGACCCATCCGGTGGCCATTCGAGAGGTGTTTGAGTTGTTAGTGCTGGCCACTCAACCTTGCACAAGATTACAGCTTTCTTTTTACCTAACTCATGGGTACCAGAAATATTCCCCCAATTCTCAAGAATTTCAGCCAAAGGGGTCCCCTGACTTACACTGTGCCCAGAACCCATCATGGGCTACCGAAAAGGACACCAAATGTGCCACTTTATCGCCTAAGCGACGGCTCACACTCCCGCTCCTCGGAGTTCTCAAAGGTGAATCATAGAATATCAGGGTTGGAAGGGACCCCTGAAGGTCATCTAGTCCAACCCCCTGCTCGAAGCAGGACCAATTCCCAGTTAAATCATCCCAGCCAGGGCTTTGTCAAGCCTGACCTTAAAAACCTCTAAGGAAGGAGATTCTACCACCTCCCTAGGTAACGCATTCCAGTGTTTCACCACCCTCTTAGTGAAAAAGTTTTTCCTAATATCCAATCTAAACCTCGCCCACTGCAACTTGAGACCGTTACTCCTTGTTCTGTCATCTGCTACCATTGAGAACAGTCTAGAGCCATCCTCTTTGGAACCCCCTTTCAGGTAGTTGAAAGCAGCTATCAAATCCCCCCTCATTCTTCTCTTCTGCACGCTAAACAATCCCAGCTCCCTCAGCCTCTCCTCAAAAGTCATGTGTTCTAGACCCCTAATCATTTTTGTTGCCCTTCGCTGGACTCTCTCCAATTTATCCACACCCTTCTTGTAGTGTGGGGCCCAAAACTGGACACAGTACTCCAGGTGAGGCCTCACCAATGTCGAATAGAGGGGAACGATCACATTCCTCGATCTGCTCGCTATGCCCCTACTTATACATCCCAAAATGCCATTGGCCTTCTTGGCAACAAGGGCACACTGCTGACTCATATCCAGCTTCTCGTCCACTGTAACCCCTAGGTCCTTTTCCGCAGAACTGCTGCCTAGCCATTCGGTCCCTAGTCTCTAGCGGTGCATTGGATTCTTCCATCCTAAGTGCAGGACCCTGCACTTATCCTTATTGAACCTCATCAGATTTCTTTTGGCCCAATCCTCCAATTTGTCTAGGTCCTTCTGTATCCTATCCCTCCCCTCCAGCGTATCTACCGCTCCTCCCAGTTTAGTATCATCCGCAAATTTGCTGAGAGTGCAATCCACACCATCCTCCAGATCATTTATGAAGATATTGAACAAAACCGGCCCCAGGACCGACCCTTGGGGCACTCCACTTGATACCGGCTGCCAACTAGACATGGAGCCATTGATCACTACCCGTTGAGCCCGACAATCTAGCCAGCTTTCTACCCACCTTATAGTGCATTCATCCAGCCCATACTTCCTTAACCTGCTGACAAGAATACTGTGGGAGACCGTGTCAAAAGCTTTGCTAAAGTCAAGAAACAATACATCCACTGCTTTTCCTTCATCCACAGAACCAGTAATCTCATCATAAAAGGCGATTAGATTAGTCAGGCATGACCTTCCCTGTACTCACCCTGTGCCAGCTGGAGCTGTCCGAGAGGAGGAGTGCAGTCTCGCTCTATGGGGCGAGCCTAGAGTCCCATCTGGGTCACCAAGAACTGTTGCAAATTATACCTGATAGGTCGCGCACAGTTTCAGTCTAGGCTGAGGCACACGAACAAAGTCCACAACTGCAGAGTTCCCAAAGATATTAAGTTTATTACATTCGAGCGTGGTGCGCCCCTGTTCGTCAGAAGGGGACCCCGAATGCAGGTTATACAGAGATTATATACCTTTTAGCAAAGCATGTTGCCCTCATGCATCAGAAACATTAGCCAATAGACAAACCCTGCCCTTCTTTACCACCTATCCCTGCTAGGTACATTCCCTGTGCTAAACCATTACTTCAACTGCACAACAGGCCCTAAAGCAATGCATCAGTAACTTTTCTTGTCAGGATGGGATGCCCACATCACAACACCAGGAGGCAGGGAGTTAGAGACAGACAAAGAACAGAAACCAGGAGTCGAAAGAGCCTGGAGACAAGGGGGAGGCTTTTCACAGGAATGCAGTATCTAAGGAACACTCCTCCTGGTGCATGATGTGCTTGCTTTTAGACAACGGTGGGCCCCAAACCAAAATGGAGTCACATATGCTAATTTTTCCTTAACAGTCCCCCCTTTTCTTTTGGACGTCAGTCAGCGATATCGGGGCTGAGTAACCACGATGCAGGGTAAGCAGTTGCCGACAGCACAGACCACACCATTGTAGACATACAAAAAATAACACAAAAGCAATAACCGCCAAAAGAATTAAATACAAAATACACCGTCCCCAAGCCCCCACATCCGGTAGCCATGAGGTGAGCCAGTTCCAGACCTCCTGGAACCCAGCGCTGGTATTGTCAAGGCTGGCGTGGTGGAATAGGGCTGCCTGCTGCATGAGGATGTGGATGTCAGTTTCCACCCTGTGGTGCTGATTTACAAATACACAACAGCTTGAGTTAGCCAGAGCACAAACCCCGCCCTGGTTTGCAAGGAGATAGTCCAGGGTTAGGCGGTTTTGCATTGTAGTTTTGGATAGCTTAGTTACTTCAATTTGAAGGGCAGATAAGGCATCTGCAATGACATTTGCCATTAATTCCAAAGCAGCTGGAATATTAACGATGGCTTTTTCTAGCTCGTTTACTCCTAGCCATGGCAGAAACCAGCGTGCAAGGGAGTGAAAACCTGTGGGCCATTGAGAAAGAGGGTTTAAAGGAATACGTCATTGGTTTCTCCAGACTAGATTGCGGATCTCTCCCCGGGTCAGGGTCTGGTGTACTGTCACGGTGGGTACTATCACCCCTCAGGTACATGGACCGCAGCATCCTAGCGGGAGAACCTTATAGGCTGTGTGATTGCATAACCAATGCCAGCTAGACCCCTCAGGGACTGGCCACAGGACCCTGGAGTAGGTGGAGGGGCCTGCCGCACCAGAGCTGATCTGGGTGGTGTCCTTGCACCCCTCAAAATTCCCCACAAAAACTGTATTTTCCCTGCCCTTACGTCGTGACAGCTGCCACGGCACAGGAGCCAGCAAACAGGGCTGTAAACAGGGGAGTCTGAGGGGGAGTGTGAGGGGGAGTTTGTCTTGTGGGGCTTGTTTGGGGTTTGTTGTTGCTGTGGGGGGTGTTGTTTTGGTGTGGTTTGTGTTTCCCAGATTAACAGGATTTAGGTGGGAAAGCGATGACAGACACAGAGGCAGCAGTGGGAGTGACCCATGTCATGGAAGACACAATGGAGATGACTGGATGTGGAAGCTGTGGTATGTACACGATCCTGGAGAGGGGACCTTGGTAAGAGTTTTGTCTGCATGAAATGCCGTCTGCTAGAGCTGATGGAGGAAAAGATCCGAGGTTTGGAGATGCAGGTGGAAAGTTTGGTTGAGTTTAGAAAGGGGTTCGAGCAGAGTATGGAGCAAAGACATGAGGTATCTGAAGGGAAAAGCTCAGACTTGCAGATGGAAGCAGGACTGGGGAATTCTGAGGGGAGACTGCTGGGTGAGGAAAGTGGTCAGTGGAAGCATATGACTAAAAGAATCAGGCAGAGGAAAAGACGGGTTAGTGAAGGAGAAATAGAGCTCAAGAATAGGTTTGCAGAGTTGGAAAATGAAGAAGGGGCTCAGCAGGTAATCACTGAAGGTGGAAGGGCAAGGAAGAAGAGAAGAGCGGCTAGTCCTATAGGAAAAGGGGAAGAGTTAATGGAGACTACACCAAATATGAGCCTCAGGAGGATACAGGATGGGTTGAAGAGGATTACAAGGGAGAGTAGGAATGGAAAGAACTTGCAGCCAGAGGGAACAGGGGATAGACTGGAGAATAGCACCGTCACCAGGAAAAGGCAGGTCTATGTGATCGGGGACTCTTTACTGAGAAGAATAGACAGGCCTGTAGCCAGAGCTGATCCAGAGAATAGAAGGGTATGCTGTCTTCCATGTGCTAAGATACGGGATGTAGACCTGAGGTTGAAAAGGATCCTAAAGGGAGCAGGAAAGAATCCCCTAGTTATCCTCCATGTGGGAACAAATGATACAGCTAGATTCTCGCTAGAAAGTATTAAGGGAGACTATGCCAGGCTGGGGAAGACGCTAAAGGAAATCGAGGCTCAGGTGATCTTTAGTAGGATTCTGCCTGTTCCTAGAGAAGGGCAACAAAGGTGTGACAAGATTATGACTATCAACAGATGGCTTAGGCAGTGGTGTTAGAAGGAGGGCTTTGGGATGTATTGCCACTGGGAAGCATTCATGGACAGAGGACAGTTCTCTTGGGATGGGCTTCATCTGAGTAGGGAAGGAAATAGACTTCTAAGATGGAAGCTGGCACAACTGATTAAGAGAGTTTTAAACTAGGAATTTGGGGGAGATGGTTGGGAGATGTCCAGGTAATCTCCACGCCGGATTTTAGCATTGAAGGGGAAGAAAACCAAGTAAGAAAGGATACAGCCGTGGGTAGGAGAATGTATATAAGGAGGAAGGGAAGTGTGGATACCAGTCCAATAGGTTCTACTGGCTGTAGAATGACCGTGCCTAATCGGGTACAGAATGTGAGCGAGGCCAAACAGCAAAAAATAAGTTGTTTGTACACCAACGCGAGGAGCCTAGGTAACAAAATGGAGGAACTAGAGCTACTGGTGCAGGAAGTGAAACCAGATATTCTAGGGATAACAGAAATATGGTGGAATAGTCGTCATGGCTGGAGTACGGGTATTGAAGGGTATGTGCTGTTTAGGAAAGACAGAAATAAAGGTAAAGGGGGTGGAGTAGCATTGTCTATCAATGATGAGGTAGAATGTAAAGAAATAAGAAGCGATGGAATGGGTAAGACAGAGTCCGTCTGGGCAAAAATGACATTGGGGAAGAAAACTACTAGATCCTCCCCTGGGATAGTGCTTGGGGTGTGCTATAGACTGCCGGGATCTAATTTGGATATGGATAGAGCCCTTTTTAATGTTTTTAATAAAGTAAATACTAATGGAAACTGCGTGATCATGGGAGACTTTAACTTCCCAGATATAGACTGGAGGATGAGTGCAAGTAATAATCGGGCTCAGATTTTCCTAGATGCGATAGCTGATGGATTCCTTCATCAAATAGTTGCTGAACTGACTAGAGGGGATGTTATTTTAGATTTGGTTTTGGTGAGTAGTGAGGACCTCATGGAAGAAATGGTTGTAGGGGATAATCTTGGCTCAAGTGATCATGAGCTAATTGGGTTCAAACTGAACGGATGGATTAAGAAAAATAAATCTGCAACTCGGGTTTTTGATTTCAAAAGGGCTGACTTTCAAAAATGAAGGAAATTAGTTAGGGAAGTGGATTGGACTGAAGAATTTATAGGAGGCCTGGGATTATTTTAAATCAAAGCTTTAGAAGCTATTGGGAGCCTGCATCCCAAGAAAGGGGAAAAAATTCATTGGCAGGAGTTGTAGACCAAGCTGGATGAGCAAGCAAGCATCTCAGAGAGGTGATTAAGAAAAAGCAGAAAGCCTACAGGGAGTGGAAGATGGGAGGGATCAGCAAGGAAAGCTACCTTATTGAGGTCAGAACATGTAGGGATAAAGTGAGACAGGCTAAAAGCCATGTAGAGTTGGACCTTGCAAAGGGAATTAAAACCAATAGTAAAAGTTTCTATAGCCATATAAATAAGAAGAAAATCAGGAAAGAAGAAGTGGGACCGCTAAGCTCTGAGGATGGAGCGGAGGTCAAGGATAATCTCGACATGGCCCAATAGCTAAACAAATACTTTGCCTCAGTCTTTAATAAGACGAATGAGGATCTGAGGGATAATGGTAGCATGACAAATGGGAAGGAGGATATGGAGGTAGATATTACCACTTCTGAGGTAGAAGCGAAACTCAAACAGCTTAATGGGACTAAATGGGGGGGCCCAGATAATCTTCATCCAAGAATCTTAAAGGAATTGGCACATGAAATTGCAAGCCCATTAGCAAAAATTTTTAATGAATCTGTAAGCTCAGGGGTTGTACCGTATGACTGGAGAATTGCTAACATAGTTCCTATTTTTAAGAAAGGGAAGAAAAGTGATCCGGGTAACTACAGGCCTGTTAGTTTGACATCTGTAGTATGCAAGGTCTTGGAAAAAGCTTTGAAGGAGAAGGTAGTTAAGGACAATGAGGTCAATGGTAAATGGGACAAAATACAAAATGGTTTTACAAAAGGTAGATGGTGCCAAACCAACCTGATCTCCTTCTTTGAGAAAGTAACAGATTTTTTAGACAAAGGAAACGCAGTGGATCTAATTGACCTAGATTTCAGTAAGGCGTTTGATACCCTGCCACATGGGGAATTATTTGTTAAATTGGAAAAGATGGGGATCAATATGAAAATTGAAAGCTGGATAAGGAATTGGTTAAAGGGGAGACTAGAACGGGTCCTACTGAAAGGTGAACTGTCAGGCTGGAGGGAGGTTACTAGTGGAGTTCCTCAAGGATCGGTTTTGGGACCAATCTTATTTAATCTTTTTATTACTGACCTCGGCACAAAAAGTGGGAGTGTGCTAATAAAATTTGCGGATGATACAAAGCTGGGAGGTATTGCCAATTTAGAGAAGGACCGGGATATCATACAGGAGGATCTGGATGACCTTGTAAACTGGAGTAATAGTAATAGGATGAAATTGAATAGTGAGAAGTGTAAGGTCATGCACTTAGGGATTAATAAGAAGAATTTCAGTTATAAGCTGGGGACGCATCAATTAGAAGTAATGGAGGAGGAAAAGGACCTTGGAGTATTGGTTGATCATAGGATGACTATGAGCTGCCAATGTGATATGGCTGTGAGAAAAGGTAATGCCGTCTTGGGATGCATCAGGCGAGGTATTTCCAGTAGAGATAAGGAGGTTTTACTTCCATTATACAAGGCACTGGTGAGACCTCACCTGGAATACTGTGTGAAGTTCTGGTCTCCCATGTTTAAGAAGGATGAATTCAAACTGGAACAGGTACAGAGACAGGCTACTAGGATGATCCGAGGAATGGAAAACTTCTCTTATGAAAGGAGACTCAAGGAGCTTGGCTTGTTTAGCCTAACTAAAAGAAGGTTGAGGGGAGATATGATTGCTCTCTATAAATATATCAGAGGGATAAATACCAGAGAGGGAGAGGAATTATTTAAGCTCAGTCCCAATGTGGACACAAGAACAAATGGATATAAACTGGCCACTAGGAAGTTTAGACTTGAAATTAGATGAAGGTTTCTAACCATCAGAGGAGTGAAGTTTTGGAATAGCCTTCCAAGGGAAGCTGTCATAAATATAAAGGGAAGGGTAAACCCCTTTAAAATCCCTCCTGGCCAGAGGAAAAATCCTCTCACCTGTAAAGAGTGAAGAAGCTAAAGGTAACCTCGCTGGCACCTGACCAAAATGACCAATGAGGAGACAAGATACTTTCAAAAGCTGGGAGGAGGGAGAAAAACAAAGGGTCTGTGTCTGTCTGGATGATGCTTTTGCCGGGGACAGAACAGGAATGGAGTCTTAGAACTTAGTCAGTAATCTAGCTAGGTATGTGTTAGATTATGATTCCTTTAAATGGCTGAGAAAAGAGCTGTGCTGAATAGAATGACTATTCCTGTCTGTGTGTCTTTTTTGTAACTTAAGGTTTTGCCCAGAGGGATTCTCTATCGTTTGAATCTAATTACCCTGTAAGGTATCTACCATCCTGATTTTACAGAGGTGATTCCTTTATTTCTATTAAAAGTCTTCTTGTAAGAAAACTGAATGCTTTTTTCACTGTTCTAAGATCCAAGGGTTTGGGTCTGTGATCACCTGTGCAAATTGGTGAGGATTTTTACCAAACCTTCCCCAGGAAGTGGGGTGCAAGGGTTGGGAGGATTTTGGGGGGAAAGACGTGTCCAAACTACATTTTTTTCAGGAACCCAGACAAAGTTTGGTGGTGGCCGTGGAAGTCCAAGGGTAAAATAGTTTGTACCTTGGGGAAGTTTTAACCTAAGCTGGTAAAAGTAAGCTTAGGAGGTTTTCATGCAGGTCCCCACATCTGTACCCTAGAGTTCAGAGTGGGGAAGGAACCTTGATAGAAGCAGTGGGGGCAAAAGATCTATCTGGCTTTAAAATTAAACTCGTTATCTTTATGGAGGAGATGGTATGACGGGATAACATGGTTTTGGTAATTAAATATTCATGGTAAATAGGCCCAATGGCCTGCGATGGAATGTTAGATGGGGTGGGATCTGAGTTGCTACAGAGATTTCTTTCCTGGGTATCTGGCTGGTGAATCTTGCCCATATGCTTTGGGTTTAGCTGATTGCCATATTTGGGGTAGGGAAGGAATTTTCCTCCAGGGCAGATTGGAAGAGGCCCTGGAGTTTTTTCGCCTTCCTCTAGCATGGGGCATGGGTCACTTGCTGGAGGATTCTCTGCTCTTTGAAGTCCTTAAACTACGCGTTGAGGACTTCAATAGCTCAGATATAGGTGAGAGGTTTTTCACAAGAGTGGGTGGGTGAGATTCTGTGGCCTCCGTTGTGCAGGAGATCAGACTAGATGATCATAATGGTTCCTTCTCACCTTAGTATCTATGAATCTATGACAGACATAAAACATAATTACCCTGGGCCACCTTATCAATAGACCATCTTTGGATCGTAACGTTCCAGTTGAATGTAGCCTTTGCCCATAGCTTAGCTTGGTGTGTTTGATTAAGAGGGATAGGTACCCCTACCAACGGGACCCCCTGACCCAAATCTGTGCGGGTATGAATACAAATCCAACACTGCGTTCGATTTACACCCTGTTTTATGGCATGGGTTAAATTCAAAAAGCTATTGCCCTCCCATCCTTGTACTGGACTTGGGAATAGGGAGAGGAACCCCCAGGCAAACCATACCAATGTCGGCATCTTCCTCTATACCATACAAAAAACAACACCACCAATGTAAGTCCAATAAAGAGGAACACAAGTCCTGGTGGGCTGTAAAGGTCCCAATAGCTGGAAAGCTCAGTCCATGGGTTGGTAGTGGCATTCATTCGTGAAGTGGCTCGTCCGATGGCTTGTCAGGGTCAGGTGGGGGTCCCAGTGCCAACTTAACGTAGCTTTGATGGATCCAGGAACATTTACCTGGAAAGGAGCGGTGGTACATGGTGGGAGTAATGTTTGTGGCTGTAAGGTGTTTTTGGTATTCATACTTGCCCACAAGCACAGATTCCAGCCACTGGAATAAACCCACCCCACTCCTTCACTCCACATTCCCAAGAGTACATCCCGCAACTCCCTCCCTGCCAATGTACAATGCTCCGTCTTCGCCACCAAGGCCAATTCTCAATGTCTTTTGCAGTCAGGAATCCCTGGATCTTGGTGGTTTCAGCAGATCAGGCGTTCCTTCTTCTCTCTTGGAACAGTCATGGTTTTGCATTCTACAGGGGAGAGGTTACGAGTACGTCACCCTGTAGTGCTTTGGTTTTTTTTAGCAAATACTGAATGCAGGTTAGCTCTGTCAGTGGACAAGGGAGAGGTTACTAGCACTTCACCTTGTCCTTTCCCCTGCTGTCCAAAAGGAGGAAAGAAAAAACCCAGAAGGAGGGGCAGGCTGATGAGTAGTCCAAGTGAAGTCATCTTGAGGTGGAGGGATCTTTTTGCAGTAAGGAGCATGGGTCCAGGCAGTCAGTCCTTGGCACTTCACAGCAGTGTTGGTAGTTCGCAGGACTTAATAAGGGCCTTTCCAGCGTGGGGCCAGAGTAGTCTTTCATTGATGGACCTTTTTGTAGACCCAGTCACCTGGTTTTAACAAATGGCAGGTTTGCTCAGGATCCTTGGAGCAGGACTTCTTTCACCTGTAAATACAGAGACCTCACACATTTCATTAAGGTCTGGCAATGTTTTGCAGATCTCAGTGCTGCTTGGGCACATTCAAGGCCCCCTCTTTCCTGGCTCTCAGCCAAATGCTAGCTGTGAGTAGTGTCCTTAGGTAGGCCAGCGTCTTATCTTTGGACCGAACCTGCCAGCTACAGTGTTGAATTAACTCGTCCTCCGTTCTTTTTCTTCTCCCCTTCTTGGCTTCTATTAACCTGCAAAGGAAACTTTCACTTTCCTTTGTTCAAAAATGAACACTTGTACATTGCCCATTATACAGCATTTTAGTCTTATTGTTCAACATATGCCACATACACCCTTCTAGGAAAATGACTTTATTACAGAGCTTTTGAACAACAAGCCGGGACAAGCACCCCCACTTTTGAGGAGTCCACTTGGTACAACCTCTGGTGTCCAATAGCTTTCCTCCCTCCCCAGCCCTCTGGCTAGAAATTCGGGGTAGCCAGAAGGATCCCATGTATAATATGGGGAGTGGGATAACCTTCCATGTCCTCGCTTCCAAAGACTGTTGGTGTGCGAATTTTAACAACAATTTTTTCAGTTAAAAGATCTGGTCAATGACATTTTTTTTTCTTACTTAAGCAAATGTAAGAAACTTTAGTATATCATATTTTCCTGATATTATCCAAACACTTTGTATTCCAAGTTGAATAAAACAAGTATCTACATTTTGATTTAACCCTTCTATTTAGTTTTAAACTAAACTGTCCTGTGAAATATTAAACACAGCAATTCTGGCCAGAAGACAAACACAAGACAGGACACATAGAACACAGAACAGAATTCCCATGGTGCCAGTTAAGTCATGAGATGTTGAATGGCTTTTCAGCTGGCATCAGTTTTCTCTGATTTTCTGAAAAAAAAAAGAACATAGTTCTACCCCTTCTGGGCAGTCAGTCATTGCTTAAAATATCTCCTTTTTATACTAATACCCTCGTTAATGGCAGGCAAAACAGAGGAACTTCCCATATTGTCTATTATTTGTTTCATAAGCAGCCCAGGTTTCAGTGGCTTCTACCTTATCAGTTAGGTAATTTACATTAACACAGATGCTTTCCGGCTTGCTTTTGGATCCAAAGCTATCCACAGCTTAAAGATGCTTACTTTTAAAAGGGCACAATAAACTTTACCAGACTTTTGATTGTCTTTTACTTTTAACTCCTGCTGTCAAACACACAGTGACCTGAAAAGGAAGACACCACCTATTGTAGCCCCTTGGAGCCTGATAAGATAGTAATTAAGTCGCACTGTATAATTGCATTCCTTTGGAGAAGGCCCCATTTTCCTCAAAATGGCTGCAAAGAAACCAAGAATTCTTTTTCTTTCTCGTATTTCACAAAGTTCAACTGCTTAATTCCCTCCAACAACGACAGAGTTAACTTCTCACTTTCCTTTCTTAAATCACTCGCTTATCTCCCAAAACCACACCCAATCAACTCAGATTTTAACATTCCAAATATTATTCCGGGATTTACATTTCCCATTCCTGTAATTATTTACTCCTCTTTTTCCACTATCCCCTCCAAGTCTCTAACCTGTTTTCCAATCTTTCTATCTGTTGCCTGCCTGCTTGGGTGCGATCCTGTTTTTCTCTCTGAACTGTCCCTTCCATGAGCACCAGTTTTGTCCCACTACCAATTTCACAAGGAGGGTGGGCTTCTGAACTAGCCCCCAGCCCTCCTGCTCTCTTCTCTTAAATATTCTCACTGACAAGGGCCACCCGAGTCCTCCCCCGTGAGGCTTGTCACCTGGACAGAACGCATGGCTAATTGGTGGTTTAACTATTTAATTTCCTCTTATGGCAGACACACTGCTGTTACGGCATATGCTGAACACAAATAGTGAAATTTTGTCAAGTCTCTGAAGGACTGGTACTTGCTTAGCCAGTGCTTCCTTTTCTGCTTGGAAGTCCTGTCTAAAGGCTTGCAGCTGGTCCTGGGCACAGGTCAGAAAGCCAAGGGTAAGCCAGAGGAGGGGCAGAAGCAGGCATAGCACAGAGCGGGGCTGGAGATTTCTGAGATGAATAAGAGAAGGAGGAGGAAAGAGGATGTCCTTTTGCACGTGCATAAGCCCAGTTGTCCCATACATACAAATAATCCATCTGGGCTAGAGCTTTGTCCTCCAGCCTTTTCCGAAGCGCCGTTAATTTTTCCCCAGCAAAGGACCCATCCGGTGGCCATTCGAGAGGTGTTTAAGTTGTTAGTGCTGGCCACTCAACCTTGCACAAGATTACAGCTTTCTTTTTACCTTACCCATGGGTACCAGAAATTGTATGTAATGGTCAGTGAAGTGCCCAGTGCAGAGAGAGTGCCCCAGAGAGGGGACACCCTAGCCCCTGTCCTAGGTGACCACAGCAGGGTTGGGGGTCGAGCCCCCCAGGAATCCTGGGCCCAGCCTTGTTGGGGTTACGAGGACTCTGCCAGGCAGAAGAGTGGAAGGGGAGTTCTCAAGGGCAGGGAGGCCACTGGGTAAAGGAAGTGGGAACGAGGACTCAGATCCTTTCGCTAGCCCACTTCGCCTGGGTAGTGCAGAAGCCAGGAAAGTTCCCCATAAGAGCAGGACTATTCCCCCGCTTACAGGTGGGCAGTTCACACCTCTCAGAGTTACTAACGATGGTTAAACCAGTGCAGCCCCCTGGGGGGAAGCTCTCATTCTGGTTTAAGAGCCACGTATTTTGGTTTACCTTCGATCTGCTCCTAATGGATTTAGGGTGAACTGAAAGAAGGCACGTCCACACGGGGTCTCCACTGGTTTGACTGAACCGATGCAAGTTTGTGTGTGGACAAGGCTGGAGATGCTGAAATCAGACACTTCATTCAATAACTGATCATTATTGAAACTGTGGTGGCGACATTAAGACTCCTGTTCCCAGTGACTCTTCATGTTGAATCTCACCCAGGGAAATCAAGGGGTTTGAGAAACAGATTTTGAGGCGGAAGAAAACTCACCAGGGAAATATAAACTGAGCCCCGTTTTCCAGAGCTCGCTGAGGAAGCTGCCCTTTCTGAAGGTAAGGGAGCCGCTCGTTTCCAGCCCCGACTCTGCTGGGCCAGACACAGAACTGAGGTGTCTCCAGTCGCCCCGTTATCCCTCACCAGAGCGAGCGCGGGGCCGGAGGCAGGACCCACAGCAGCTCCCGCATCAGGGGGACGATGCTGAGAATGGAGGATCCTACGTCCTGCCCTGCGTTGGGCGTCTGGATTAACAACAAACACTACGTAAAATAGGGAGTTTAGTCTTTAACAAACAAGGGATAGATTGATGCTTGGCGAGTGCAGTTGATATGGAAACTTCCCAAACCCACCTCATCTAAACTCTGCTGGTGCCCCTCACTCCTGAGCCGCAGCCCCTGCTAGCCCAGCCCTGGGATCTCCTCCCCCATGCATGGCGTGTGCACCCCCCATTCGGGGAAGCTAGCCCCGGCCCCACCTCTTCCACCCAAGGCCCTGCCCCCACTCTGCCCCCCACCCACCTGCTCTCACCAGCTGGCCCACTGAAGGAGCCCAGGCCTGAGCTGAGCCCGAGACGCCCAGAGGAGCTCTATGTCCCGCCACGGCCTGGCCCTGGGGCAACGGTGGGGACCATTAGTGGCAGTTTGGGGAGGCTTAGCCTGCCCCAACCTCCATTACCCACCACCCTGGGCCTTCCCACAGCTCTGCTCTGCTGCGGATCAGGAGGTTACCAGTGTGGCAGGGTCCCCTGTTTTGTAATTGTAGTGTTGTTCTCTTCAGTTTTACTTCCCCCTCGGAGGGAAACGCGATGCATTTGTTCAGCAAAAAACACAAATCTGCTGGATAAAACAGATTTTGGACAGAGTTTGAAATTTAAACCATGACAGGCTGCTTTTCTCATGCTGTCCTGGTATTAACCGATCTACCCTGGTGTGTTTTTGTTTCTTTTTGTTTTGTGTGTGTGCCTGGGCACCGACTCTGTGGGTGCTCTGGGGCAGGAGCACCCACGGGGAAAAATTAGTGAGTGCTCTGCACCCACCAGCAGCCAAGCTTCCTTCCCCACCACCCCCGTCCCACCTCACCTATGTCCCCGTTTCTCTGCCTACCTCCCAGCGCTTGCTGCCGCAAAACAGCCATTTTGCAGCATAACAAGCTCGGGGAGGGAGGGAGGGGGGAAGAGCAGGAACGTGGCACATTCAGGGGAGGAGGCGGGGCCAGGGCGGGGATGTGGGGAAGGGGTTGGAATGGGGGCGGAGCAGAGGTGGGAAGGAGCGGGGCAGGGGTGGAGTTGGGGTGGGGCTGGGAACAGATGGGGGTCGAGCACGCACTGAAGCCAGCTGAACTCAGTGCCTTTGTGTGTGTGTGTGTTTTTCTTTCCTAGGATGCTGGTCAATCTTCTGGCAGGTAAGATGTTTGCTGAAGAATAAGTTTAACAAAGAATTGACTGGACAATGAAGTACTAGTTGATTTACGGAGGGACAAAGGGGCTGCCACCTTCACCCCTACCTCCCGGGAGATATACTTTGTGTTATTTAATGGGGTCTCTTGCTAATGTCTCGTGACCCAGCATGTTGTGACGGGAGCAGGTGATGTTGCAGGTGATCACATCCAAGCCCCCATTCAGACAACCCCTCGGGCGCAAGCTTAACTTGGAAGTCAGTGGAACTACTCCAGCGCTTACAGTTAAGCATGTGCCTTAGTATTTTGCTGAATCTGGGCCAAAATGTGGCCTGTCTCTGGAAAAGCCGAGGTCATTCACAGTTGCCCATATTCCCACACTGCTCAGGGCTCATCCCCTCCGGCAGGGGCAGGGGCAGGTGGGCACACACAATAGAGATGTAACCCCCCCGCCCTCGCTATGGCAGGAATTGTATCACCCCTGGGAGCTTCAGCCACTAGATGGCGACATTGTTCACACAAACGCACACACACGTCTCTTTTCAGCCAGCCAGCCCCCCGCTCCAACAACAGCCAGGTCGGCAAGGGCTCATTGGCACTCAGGGACTCATGAAGGAGCTTGTGGATACCCTATTAGCCATGGTGGGGAAATACGCCTGCCCTGCCCTGGGGATTTCAACACAGCTAGTGACAAAGCTCCAGGGGCCCTGCCCCTCGAGCTCTCCTGGCCCCCTCCTTTCCGTACCCTGAGCTGGCTGTGTGAGTTGCAGCTGGTCCGATTTCGTATCTTCACTGTGCCTGGCTGCAGCCCCTCTTCCGGCTCCTCCAGAACCTCTCATTGCGGTTCTGGCTGCGCTTTCCCCCCCACTTGTTTGTGTACGCACAACCCATCCCTGGTCCCGCGAAGTCCAGGGACCTCCTCGTCCACCTCCTCCTAGCCATGGCTAAGGTGCCATTTATAACACCAGGGAGAGGCGGTTGGCTGAGGGGTCCCTGTGACTGTGGGGCCTGTTTTTTGTTCTTCCATCAGCTCACATATCCGGGCAGAGCTCCTCTGGCCGCATCCGCTGGCTCCTTGGATGCTTTCGAGGAGCAGTGGGTGCTGTCCGGGGCTCTCTGCTCAGTGTCCCCCTCAGGTTCCCTACTTTTGGCCCTATGGCCCCCACGTCTGCTCCTGCTTTTTGCCTTCGTTGTCCCACAAATCAGTTGAGTCCTGGTTCAGTAGCTCCCCCCCCGAGGCTGAGGGAGGAGCTTTTAGCTGTGTCCTGGTTTCTCAATAGGACAAAGCTTCAGCTGCAAAACCCAGGCCCTCAGCACCTCCTTTGCCTCCCCAGCCCATGCACAGGCCGGCTCTGGTCCGACCTCAGGAGGTCATCTAGTCCAACCCCCTGCTCAAAGCACAACCAATCCCCAATTTTTGACCCAGATCCCTAAATGGCCCCCTCAAGGATTGAACTCACAACCCTAGGTTTACCAAGCCAAGGCTCAAACCACTGAGTGATCCCTCCCTCATTTTGCATGTCTTGATCTGTTGAACAATAAGACCCTGTCGGACTGTGTGAGCTGTCACTGGATGGGGAGTTACCAAGTATTGCTCTATGAGTTACTGAAATAAGTGGTGAGGTTGGGAACACCCACAAACAGCCTTTCAGTTCCAACAATGCAGGGACCATCAATAGCCAGAAGGCATTAATGGCTCATTGACACACAATTTGGTTCACCATTGTCCTGTGCGATTTTGGCATCGATGTCAACGTTTGTTCTGCTGGTTCGAAGCTATGCATGCAACAGACTCTTCTTCCCACACAGCCATCAGATCCAGTGTCTCCTGTATGCTCCATGCTGGAGCGCGTTTGTGGCCCTGAGCAGGCATGGTCAGCTGTGCTGGTGAGCTCTCCACGCTGGTCAAACAGGAAATGAAATTCAAATGTTCCCGGGGCTTTTCCTGTGCACCTGACTGAAGTGCAATGGAGTTGAAAGTGCTGTCCAAAGCAGTCACAGCAGAGCACTCCAGAACATTATACATTTGACCTGACGAAGCATATGTTGACCTAAAGCTGTAGTGTAGACCAGGCCTAAAAGTTTAGGATTTAGGAGGCATGTTTACTTTTCATTTTCTTCAGGTAACTAGCTCTGACTTCTATGCTGACCACTTACCAGCACTTACAATCTGTCAGTCTGTAGTTCATAAACCTATTTATATTTTACCTAAAGCAGTGTGTTTTGGTTGAAGTTCTTGGGGAATCTCATCTTAGGTTAACAAGGGCTGTTCATAGAATAGAATCATAGAATATCAGGGTTGGAAGGGACCTCAGGGTCTTCTAGTTCAACCCCCTGTTCAAAGCAGGACCAACCCCAACTAAATCATCCCAGCCAGGGCTTTGTCAAGCCAGGCCTTAAAAATCTCTAAGGAAGGAGATTCCACCACCTCCCTCGGTAACCCATTCCTTGTTCTGTCATCTGCCACCACTGAGAACAGCCGAGCTCCATCCTCTTTGGAACCCCCCTTCAGGTAGTTGAAGGCTGCTATCAGATCCCCCCTCTCTCTTCTCTTCTGCAGACTAAATAACCCCACTTCCCTCAGCCTCTCTTCATAAGTCATGTGCCGCAGCCCCCTAATAATTTTCGTTGCCCTCTGCTGGACTCTCTCCAATTTGTCCACATCTCTTCTCTAGTGGGGGGCCCAAAACTGGATGCAATACTCCAGATGTGGCCTCACCAGTGCTGAAGAGAGGGGAACGATCACATCCCTCTATCTGCTGGCAGTGCTCCTACTAATACAGCCCAATATGCTGTTAGTCTTCTTGTCAAGAAGGGCACACTGCTGACTCATAGCCAGCTTCTCATCCACGGTAATCCCCAGGTCCTTTTCTGCAGAACTGCTGCCGAGCCATTCGGTCCCCAGCCTGTAGCGCTGCATGGGATTCTTCCATCCTAAGTGCAGGACTCTGCACTTGTCCTTGTTGAACCTCATCAGGTTTCTTTTGGCCCAATCCTCCAATTTGTCTAGGTCATTCTGTATCCTATCCCGACTCTCCAGCGTATCTACCTCTCCCCCCAGCTTAGTATCATCTGGGAACTTGCTGAGGGTACAATCCATCCAATCATCCCCATCATTAATAAAGGTGTTGAACAAAACCGGCCCCAGGAACAAGCCCTGAGACACTCCGCTTGATACTGGCTGCCAGCTAGACATGGAGCCGTTGATGCCTACCCGTTGAGCCCGACAATCTAGCCAGTTTTCTATCCACCTTATAGTCCATTGATCCAATCCATACTTCTGTAACTTTCTGGTAAGAATACTGTGGGAGACCGTATCAAAAGCTTTCTAAAGTCAAGATATATCAAGTCCACTGCTTTCCCCATATCCACAGACCAGTTCTCTTGTCATTGAAGGCAATCAGGTGGTCAGGCATGACTTGCCCTGGGTGAATCCATGCTGACTCTTCCTGATTACTTTCCTCTCCTCCCAGTGCTTCAAAATGGATTCCTTGAGGACCTGCCCCATGATTTTTCCAGGGACAGAGGTGAGGCTGACTGGCCTGTAGTTCTCCAGATTCTCCTTCTTCCCTTTTTGAAAGATGAGCACGATATTTGCCTTTTTCCAATAGTCTAAGTTGTGCCCTGGAACAACCATTTACAAATGTGGTAGGTACCTGCAGTAAACTGGCAACAGAGGTACAAATCTCTGGCCACTTTCCTTTGGAAGACAAGTAGCCTTAATTCGGTTTACCTTAATTCACTTCTAAACTGAAAAACTGCATCTCAGCCCTGCTCTACACTAGGAGTTTAGGTCAAATTTAGCATTGTTAAATTGATGTAAACCTGCACCTGTCCACACGATGAAGCCCTTTTTTTCGACTTAAAGGACTCTTAAAATCTATTTCCTTACTCCACCCCTGACAAGTGGATTAGTGCTTAAAGCGGCCTTGCGAGGTCGAATTTGGGGTACTGTGGCCACAATTCAACGGTATTGGCCTCCAGGAGCTATCCCAGAGTGCTCTATTGTGACCGCTCTGGACAGCACTCTCAACTCAGATGCACTGGCCAGATAGACAGGAAAAGGCCCACGAACTTTTGAATTTGAATTTCCTGTTTGGCCAGCGTGGCAAGCTGCAGGTGACTATGCAGAGCTCATCAGCAGAGGTGACCATGATGGAGTCCCAGAATTGCAAAAGAGCTCCAGCATGAACTGAACGGGAGGTACGGGATCTGATCGCTGTATGGGGAGAGGAATCCGTGCTATCAGAACTCCGTTCCAGTTTTCGAAATGCCAAAACATTTGTCAAAATCTCCCAGGGCATGAAGGACGGAGGCCATAAGAGGGACCTGAAGCAGTGCTGCGTGAAACTTAAGGAGCTGAGGCAAGCCTACCAGAAAACCAGAGAGGCGAACGGCCACTCCGGGTCAGAGCCCCAAACATGCCGCTTCTATGATGAGCTGCATGCCATTTTAGGGGGTTCAGCCTCCCTACCCCAGCCGTGTTGTTTGACTCCTTCAATGGAGATGGAGGCAACACAGAAACAGGGATGAGGAAGATGAGGAGGAGGAGGTTGTATATAGCTCACAGCAAGCAAGAGGAGAAACCGGTTTTCCTGACAGCCAGGAACTGTTTCTCACCCTGGACCTGGAGCCAGTACCCCTGGAACCCACCCAAGGCTGCCTCCTGGACTCGGCAGGCAGAGAAGGGACCTCCAGTGAGTGTACCTTTTAAAATACTATACGTGGTTTAAAAGCAAGCATGTGTAATGATTAATGTGCCCTGGCATTCGCGGCTCTCCTGGATGTACTCCCAAAGCCTTTGCAAAAAGTTTCTGGGGAGGGCAGCCTTATTCCATCCACCATGGTAGGACACTTTACCACTCCAGGCCAGTAGCACGTACTCAGCAATGATTGTACAACAAAGCATTGCAGTGTATCTTTGCTGGTGTTCAAACAACATCCGTTCTTTATATCTCTCTGTTAGCCTCAGGAGAGTGATATAATTCACGGTCACCTGGTTGAAATAGGGTGCTTTTCTTCCGGGAACACTCAGAGGTGCCCGTTCCTGCTGGGCTCTTCGCCTGTGCCTGAACAGAAATGTTCCCCGCTGTTAGCCACGGGGACGGGGGAGGGGGGAGGCAAAATGCGACCTTGTAACGAAAGCACATGTGCTATGTATGTAATGTTAACAGCAAGGTTTACCCTGAAAGAATGTACCCATTGTTCTATAAAATGTGTCTTTTTAAATACCACTGTCCCTTTTTTTTCTCCACCAGCTGCATGTGTTTCAAGCATCACAGGATCTTCTCCTTCCCAGAGGCTAGTGAAGATTAGAAAAAGAAAAAAATGCACTCGTGATGAAATGTTCTCTGAGCTCATGCTGTACTCCCACACTGACAGAGCACAGACGAATGCATGGAGGCAGACAATGTCAGAGTGCAGGAAAGCAGAAAATGACCGGGAGGAGAGGTGGCGGGCTGAAGAGAGTAAGTGGCGGGCTGAAGGCAGAGCTGAAGCTCAAATGTGGTGGCAGTGTGATGAGAGGAGGCAGGATTCAATGCTGAGGCTGCTGGAGGATCAAACCAATATGCTCCAGCATATGGTTGAGCTGCAGCAAAGGCAGCTGGAGCACAGACTGCCGCTACAGCCCCTGTGTAACCAACCACCCTCCTCCCCAAGTTCCATAGCCTCCTCACCCAGACGCCCAAGAATGCCGTGGGGGGGCCTCCGGCCACTCAGCCACTCCACCACAGAGGATTGCCCAAGCAACAGAAGGCTGGCATTCAATAAGTTTTAAAGTTGTAAACTTTTAAAGTGCTGTGTGGCCTTGTCCTTCCCTCCTCCACCACCCCTCCTGGGCTACCTTAGTAGTTATCCCCCTATTTGTGTGATGAATGAATAAAAAATGCATGAATGGAAAGCAACAATGACTTTATTGCCTCTGCAAGCGATGATCGAAGGAAGGAGGGAAGGGTGGTTAGCTTACAGGGAAGTAGAGTGAACCAAGGGGCGGGGGGTTTCATGAAGGAGAAACAAACAGAACTTTCACACCGTAGCCTATCCAGTCATGAAACTGGTTTTCAAAGCTTCTCTGATGCGCACCGCAACCTTCTGTGCTCTTCTAACCGCCATGGTGTCTGGCTCTGTGAAACCAGCAGCCAGGTGATTTGCCGTAAGCTCCCACCCTGCCATAAACGTCTCCCCCTTACTCTCACAGATATTGTGGAGCACACAGCAAGCAGTAATAACAGTGGGAATATTGGTTTTGCTGAGATCTAAGCGAGTCAGTAAACTGCGCCAGCGTGCTTTTAAGCATCCAGATGCACATTCTACCACCATTCTGCACTTGCTCAGCATGTAGTTGAACAGCTCCTGATTACTGTCCAGGCTGCCTGTGTACGGCTTCACAAGTCATGGCATTAAGGGGTAGGCTGGGTCCCCAAGGACAACTGTAGGCATTTCAACATCCCCAATAGTTATGTTCTGGTCTGGGAAGAAAGTCCCTTCCTGCAGCTTTTGAAACAGACCAGAGTTCCTGAAGATGCAAGCGTCATGTACCTTTCCCGGCCATCCCACGTTGATGTTGGTGAAACGTCCCTTGTGATCCACCAGTGCTTGCAGCACCATTGAAAAGTACCCCTTGCGGTTTATGTGCTCTCCGGCTTGGTGCTCCGGTGCCAAGATAGGGATATGGGTTCCATCTATGGCCCCAGCACAGTTAGGGAATCCCATTGCAGCAAAGGCATTCACTATGACCTGCACATTTCCCAGGGTCACTACCCTTCATATCAGCAGATCTTTGATTGCGTGGGCTACTTGCATCACAGCAGCCCCCACAGTAGATTTACCCACTCCAAATTGATTCCCGACTGACCGGTAGCTGTCTGGCGTTGCAATCTTCCACAGGGCTATTGCCACTCGCTTCCTAACTGTGGAGGCTGCTCTCATCTTGGTATTCATGCACTTCAGGGCAGGGGAAAGCAAGTCACAAAGTTCCATGAAAGTGCCCTTACGCATGCGAAAGTTTCGCAGCCACTGGGAATCGTCCCAGACCTGCAACACTATGCGGTCCCACCAGTCTGTGCTTGTTTCCCGGGACAAGAATCGGCGTTCCACGGCATGGACCTGCCCCATTAGCACCATGATGTCCGCATTGGCAGGACCCATGCTTTGAGAGAAGTCTGTGTCCATGTCCTCATCACTCACGTCACTGCGCTGACGTCATCTACTCGCCCGGTATTGCTCTGCCAGGTTCAGGTGCTGCATATATTGCTGGATAATGCGTGTGGTGTTTAATGTGCTGCTAATTGCCAAAGTGAGCTGAGCGGGCTCCATGCTTGCCGTGGCATGGCGTCCGCACAGAAAAAAGGCGCGGAACGATTCTCTGCCATTGCTCTGATGGAGGGAGGGGCGACTGACGACATGGCTTACAGGGAATTAAAATCAACAAAGGGGGTGGCTTTACATCAAGGAGTATTTCAGGGAGGACTTCAGGGAGGGATGGAGGGAGCAAATGAGTACAAAACAAATCTGGTCTATTTCTTGTTTTGATCCACTCCATCTATCTTTTACATCTTTGGCTGGCAGCAGATGGTGCAGAAGGACTGCAAGCCATCCACATCTCTTGGCTGCTCGGCAGAAGATGGTAGAATAGGACTGCTAGCCAACCTCATCTCCTGCCTGCCTGGCAAAAGATGGTACAATAGGACTGCTAGCCATCCATATTGCCTGCCTGCTCACCAAAAGATGGTAGAATAGGACTGGTTGCAGGACTAAAGAGAGTGACCTGGTCGAGTCACTTCTAATGTAGTCCCTGCACCCATGTCTGTCCAGGCGCTCCTCGGACATGACGATGACGGCTACTAGTCCTATTGTACCGTCTGCTGCCACAAGGCAATGGGTTGCTGCTGCTGTGTAGCAATGCAGTCCCACGTCTGCCAGCACCCAGGAGACATACAGTGACCGTGAGCTGAGCCTCGGTACGGTGGAAGCACTCCACCCAGTTAATGCACTTAGAGCATTTTGTGTGGGGACACACACAAATCGACTATCTAGAAATGATTTCTAAAAAAATGACTTCTATAAATTCGACCTAATTTCGTAGTGTAGAGACACCCTCAGCGCCAGACAAGGGATCCCTGTGTAAACAGCCCCTGCACTCCTCCCCACAGGGGCTGTATCTGAATGCTGGGCAAAGGGTCCCTGTGTAAACAGCCCTTGGGCTTCATCCCAGAGAGGTCGCAGCTCAGCACCGGATGAGGGACCCCTGTTTAAACAGGGCAGTAGGAACATGCATGTTGATGAGCCAACTCAGTAAAGCAGCAAGTAAAATGTTAACCAGCACTCGCTCCGAGACCACCCCCAGGCTCCAGCCCGGCTTCTGGCCCTCGAACACCTCCCAGTAGTGCTGCCCCACGATGAAGCTCTGATGGGCCAGCACGCCTTTCTCCACTTCCAATCGCTGCGGGTTCATGACTCTCAGACACGTCACCTCCTTGCCATCCTTTGAGATCTCCAGTTCGGGGTGAGCCGTGCTGGGGTCCAGGGCCAAACCCTCCTTTACTCCTCAATGCAGAGGGACGGGTGAGGGGGAGGGTTGATTCCATCTCATGTCTCTTCCTGTCTTCACCCCCCTTCTATTTCTTTTTGGAACAAGCCACCCACCTAGGTCAGCCAGCCCAATGGATCTCACGCTAAACAGCCCTGGGCCAGCAGCAACTGCATCTCAGCACCTGGTGAGGGGTCCCTGTGTGAGGAAGTGAAGATGGGAGCAGTGACCTCCTTTAGCAGGGCCAAAGCTCTCCAGGGAGGGCTCGCTCAGCGTGTTGTTCTCCTGCTCCGGTTTCTCCAGGTCACCACGCATTCCCCTGCACTCATCGACCAGACGAGGAAACCGCTTCTCCTTCCTGCTCAGGGCTTTCTCCTGTGGCCACGGCACGCTGGGTGAGCACAAGGTCGCTCACTGTGATCAGCCTGGGGCAGTCCATGAACTCCAGCTTCTTCCTCACCGTCGCATTCTCCTGCCATAGAGTTTAGTTCTCTCCTCTGTCTGGTCCTTCATCACCCGCGGCTCTTGGATCCTCCCAACCTCCTGAGCCACCCCCTCCATCCTCAGCCATCTGGTGATGTTCTCCAGGACTTGCATGGCACCCGCCAAGGTGCGAGGGGTCCCCTCCACGCTCGTCTCTTTTCACTGGGGCTGGGCTGGAGACTGGCTGTGCTTCCTCCTCTAGCACCTGCCCCCAAGCCCCTGCCCGGCCCTCGCTCCGGCTCAGCTGCTCCAGCGTGTCCTGCTCATCGGCGGCAAGGGGAGAGGAGCCTCCACCTCCTCCTGCCCACCCCTCCTTCCACCCGCCCTCCCCCAAAACAGGAAGCACACAGTATGCAGCAAGTCGCATCCATAACGGAGAGCTGGGAATAGAGCCCAGGAGTCTTGGCTCCCACCGTCCCCCCTGTTCTAACCACTAGACTCCACTCCCCTCCCAGAGCCAGGGATAGCACCCAGGAGTCTCAAGTCCCCTGCTCTAACCCTCTCGCCTTTACTAAATTTCTGGCAGTAGGAAAGGGAAGGACAGATGGTGGCTGTTGTGAGGGGCAAGGGGGAAGGAAGAGGATATATTTAGGTATAGATTGCAACCTCATTGGGTCAGGGCCATCTCTTATATGCATCTGTGTAGCACCCGGCACGTCCGGGGCCCAGATTTCGGTCAAGGTCTGTGTAGCGCCCGGCACTGTGGGTGCTCTGATATGGGTCAGGCGGTCTGTGCCATTCCCAGCACTGTTTTCAGTGGGGCCTTAGGTTCCACTATAATGCAAAGAAGAAATAACAGCAGAGAGAGACGGATAGAAAAAGAGAAGCAGTTGGAGATGGAGAGATATTGATTGACCAAGTAGAGGGTGCTGGCTCGTGCCCCCAGGCAGGGAATCCCCCTGGCCTGCTGGCTCCTCAGCTGCAATTTGGGGTGGCTTGGAGCAGTGGAAGCTTTCTGGATAAATGAGAAGAGGAATTGGAAGCGGAGAAGAAGGAGGGTGTAATCGCAGCAGGGAGCCCAAATCTGGCCCACACTCCGGTGATCAGTAGGGACCCTGCAGCAGGGGTGTGGAGAGACATCAGGGTGCGGGGGGCTGAGTGAGGGATTGGGTCCATCTCTCAGGGTCCCCTGGTGGGTAGCGGTGGGGTTGAGTACAGGGAGGAGCGCAGGACTAACAAAAGCCCATTTGGTACTTTTCCAGAGTGATTTAGGGCTGGCGTTAGACCAGAACTGGCAGGCTGAGTATGTGATTTTCTCGAAATGGGAGTGAAATCAGGGGAACTTTTCCAGATATTTACGGTCTGTTACTGGCACAGAGAGCGCACTGATAAAGTTTGTGGACTACACCAAGCTGGGTGGAGTTGCAAGTGCTTTGGAGGATAGGAGGAAAATTCAAAATGATCTGGACAAACTGGAGAAATGGTCTGAAGCCAATAGGATGAAATTAAATAAGGACAAATGCAAAGTTCCCCACTTAGGAAGGAACAATCCATTGAATGCATACAGAACGGGCAATGACTGCCTAGGAAGGAGAACTGCGGACAGGGATCTGGGGGTCACAGTGGATCACAAACTAAATATGAGTCAACAGTGTAACACTGTTGCAAAAAAAGGCAAACATCCTTCTGGGCTGTATCAGTAGGAGTGTTGTAAGCAGGACACGAGAAGTGATTCTTCTGCTCTGCTCCACGCTGATTAGGCCTCAACTGGAGTATTGTGTCCAGTTCTGGGCGTCACTTTTCAGGAAGGATGTAGACAAATCGGAGAAAGTCCCGAAAAGAGCAACAACAATGATTAAAGGTCTAGAAAACATGACCTGTGAGGGAAGATTGAAAACACTGGGTTTGTTTACTCTGGAGAAGAGAAGACTGAGAGGGGACATGAGAACAGTTTTCAAGTACACAAGAGTTTGTTACAAGGAGGAGGGAGAAAAATTGTTCTCGTTAACCTCTCAGGATAGGACAAGAAGCAATGGGCTTACACTGCAGCAAGGGCAGTTTAGGTTGGTCCTTAGGAAAAACTTTCTACCTGTCCGGGTGGTTAAGCACTGGAATCAATTGCCCAGAGAGTTTGTGGAATCTCCATCATTAAGGATTTTTAAGAGCAGCTTGGACAAACACCTGTCAGGGATGGTCCAGAAAATACTTAGTTCTACCTTGAGGGCAGGGGAATGGACTAGATGACCTCATGAGGTCCCTTCCAGTTCTCTGATTCTCCTTGCAGCCCTCCCCATTTCTGATCTGTGCTTCTCTTCTTTATCATCACCATGCAGCTCCTCCCCAGCTGAGCTTCACCCTCAGTTGAGCATGGTCTACCCTCCAGGAGCAGCCAGTGTGATGATCAGGGTCCAGACACCCCAGGGTAATGTAAAAGTGTCTCAAGGAAGTCTCTTATGAAAGCTGGTGACACACTGGTGATTAATTGTCATGGAGTCCCTGGGCGATGCTCTGGAACTGCTCCCTACAAAGCCAGTCAGGACTCTGGGGGAGTCTCCTCTCTGTGAGCAGACTGTCTGCAGGACACACAGCTCACACAGCTTCCACCTTCCTGGGTCTGACCACGGAGCCTTCAGCATCCTCTGCCCCTCCGTACGCTTCCCACAGCGAGTCCACCCAGGCGGGGTCCTGGGGAAACCAGGGGGTCCTGCACCCCAACTCCGCAGTCAGACGTGACTCTCAGCCAGCCAGTAAAACAGAAGGTTTATTAGACGACAGGAACATGGTCTAACACAGAGCTTGTAGGTGCAGAGAACAGGACCCCTCAGCTGGGTCCATTCTGGGGGGCAGTGAGCCAGACAACCATGTCTGCACTTCACTCCTCTTCCCCAGCCAGCCCCAAACTGACTCCCCCTCCTCTGGGCTTTGTTCTTTCCCAGGCCAGGAAGTCACCAGATTCCTTTGTTCTCCAAACCTTTAGCTCTCACCTTGCAGGAGGGAAGGGCCCAGGCCATCAGTGGCCAGGAAACAGGGTGTCGGCCATTCTCTGTGTCCAGACCCCTGCACACACCTGCCCTCTAGGGCTCTACAACAATCATACACCCTTATCCCACCCCCTAGATACTTAAGAACTGCCAAGGGGAAACTGAGGCACCCCCACAATATTCAGAGGAAACATGAAGAACAGTCCCGCTCTGTCACATTAATATCACTGTGAAATGTCTGTATTTAAACTACAGGAAGAATTATGGATACTCACTGATATGCTTTAAAGTGTATGTTGAAAGAAAGGGAGAAACAGGTCTCTCTCAGACAAGAGGGAAGGCAGCTATCTACTTGTCTCCAATGTAAATGAAACCTATGGAAGCCCTGTTTACATAAGAATCAGTAGTGGGGTTGGAAGTCAACAGGAAGGGGAGAACAGCAGGGGATCATCCTGACTCTGGGGACAAAACAATGAGTTTTGGGAAACATAAGCAGAAGCAAAAAAACATTTGGTATCTGTTACTGAGGGACCATTAGGTACAACACCCTGCATGCCAATGAAGGTTGGGTCCCGTGGTCTGGAGCACTAGAGATGCTGATACCTTGATGTAAGTTTGGAAATTGCCTAGGCCAAGATTGTAACTGGCTCGAATTAAGTTTTAGTCACTTGCAAGTGTGTCTTGTTTTGATTGTAACCAGACCAAGTCAGCTGGGCTGTCAAAGAAGTATCCGAGATACAGCAGAGAACATGAGTCTTTGTTGGCTGTGGCCATGCACGTTGCTCCATCCACACAGCAGGAAATTTGCCAGGTTGAGTGAGCACTTCTTTGGGAAGCTGTCTTGCCTCGTTCCATCAGACATGGGGGGATATCGCCACCAACAAACGGGTGCTAGATGTCATCACCCACGGCTAGATCATCCAGTTCATCTCGCTCCCCCTTCATCCCTCTTCAGGGGCCCTTCTCCCAGGAGCCTTTTACAAACAGAAATGGCCTCGCTGCTCCAGCTGGGAGCCATGAAGGAGCTGGCTCAGGAAATCGGAGGAAGGGATTCATAGAATCATAGAAGGTTAGGATTGGAAGGGACCTCAAGAGGTCATCTAGTCCAACCCCCTGCTTGAAGCAGGACCCATCCCCAATTTTTGCCCCATCCCTTAATGGCCCCCTCAAGGATTGAACTCACAACCCTGGATTTAGCAGGCCAATGCTCAAACCAGTGCACTATGTCTCCTCATCCGGAAGAAGAAAGTGGTGGGGTGGGGGGTCTTCAAGCCTTCCTAGACCTGAGGAAATCAACCAATGCATGCACTGCCTCAGGTTCAGGATGGAAACGTTTGCCTCCACCAGTCCGTCTCCCTCCAAGCTGGATCGTGGCTCTCGACTGGCAGACGCCTGCTTTCCTATCCGCCATCCACCCGGCCCACAGCAAGTATCAGATTCATGGGGGCGCGTGAGCAGCCAGCCATCCAAGTACAGGTAGCTGTGAAGTCCCAGCTTCCTTAGATGCCCTGCCACCAGGCACTTCGTGAACACCCCTGCTGCTGCGGAGAGTCCAAAGGGCAGTAACCTGTACCGGTAATGGCTGAGCTCCCCTGTGGGTCTTCCTAGTTGCCTTCACGCTGGCATGCAGAGTCAGTGAGATCCAGGCCCTCACGGCTGGGTTGATCTACACATCATCCCACAGGGACAAGGTGGTGATGAGACCAACTCATCTCCCAGGTGGTCTCAGGATTCCCCTTGAATCCTTCCCATAGTCGCACCTTTCTCTGGGGGAAAGAAGCTTCACACTCGAGATGTCTCCAGAACCTGCTCTACCCCCCGGACAGTGCGACAGATATTGCAACCCCAGGCCGTATCTTGGGGAACCACGCTATGAAATCTATGACTGGTTTGTATGATTATCTTCTGCTCCATGGGGGAAGTTAACGGCTCCTCCAGAAACTAACAACAGTGTGGGGTGGTAATTACCCCGGGATTGTTAACAGCTCCAGAGAGCCACCACCCACCGGAGAGGCTTGTATGGGCTGGCTCAGGCTAGGTTTTCCAGAGACTGAAGGCTTTTGTTATACAAGGCTGAGTTTATCCAGCCTCGTGGCCTCTTTCTGATCCAGCAAACGGACAGGACTTTTGGTCCAACGGGCCCGAGTAGTCCAAGGAAGGGTTGGGATTTTAGCCTCCCTGATGGGGGATTTCCGGTACATACAGTGTGCCTGTAAATCCATTTCTTGTCTCCATGTTTTCTCTGGAGGCTTTTCTCCTGAAGAAGTGAGCTTGCTTTGGAGACACCGTTTGGGTCACTGGTCAATCGCTTGTCATGTCTGTGGAGAGTAACCACGGCACAGGTGCTGGCCTGATGGCAGACCGGCTGCTGGGGATATCCCAGTGAACTACTGGGGGCCACAGCCAAAAACCTCCGGTCAGACGGGAGTGGGTCACGGGCCCCTGCCCAGAGAGAGCTGACAGCTGGAGGCCTGAGACCCAAACAGGCATTTCTACAGCAGGCCACGGAGCGGATCAAAGGTGTCTCCAACTGTGACAACTGTACGCTAAGTGACTGTTCCTTTTGGTTTTCAGCTCAGAAATTTCAGTTTAGATTTTTTTCCCAAAATGTCAAATATTCCACAGAAATAATCCCCCAGTTTCTGACCAGCTCCATCAAAAACCCTTTTACCTGCCTAACGGTTTGGAAAATTCTGGCCTTAAGTTTTCCCCTCTTTAGAGTCTAGAGGGAAGAAGAAGGCTGGGCCAAGAAGGAAAACTTAAAGGGGGATTTTTATGGGCAGGGTAGAATTAGTAAAAGTGAAAGTGACACCGGGGAAGAGTTAGCAGCTGGTTACACCAGTCACACTGTGAGATAACAACGTGACTTGAGGCAGAGGCGTGGCTCGTTCTGTGATAGCCAATGGGATTGCAGGGACCTGCATGCTGTACAGCACTCCTGCGCTCTTATTGGCTGGGACGGTATAATTCCAGTCGATATAATTACAGACCGACAGAATATCTACACCGGTGCTTGCCTCAGCCCTTCAGATCTTCCCTCGGCCCTGGGGCTGTGAGTGCCTGGCTCTCGGCGGGTAAGTCAGTCCTGCTCCATGGGGTTACCAGTCGCTAGATGTGGGGAAGGATAGCTTGGTGGTTTGAGCGTTGGCCTGCTAAACCCAGGGTTGTGAGTTTAATCCTTGAGGGGGCCATTTAGGGATCAGGGCAAAAATTGGGGATTGGTCTTGCTTTGAGCAGGGGGTTGCACTAGATACCTCCTGAGGTCGCTTCCAACCCTGAGATTCTATGATTCTATGAGGGAACGGGCCGTGAGGGAGCAGCGTTGGCTAGTGACTAGGGCAGGAATGAGAGATCTTGGGTCTCTCTTGGCTTTGACTTTAACTCCCTGGGGAGTTTGGGCAAGTCGCCCTTGGGCCAGGGGGCCGCTGGAAGAAAAGTTTCCCTCGCGTCTGATGAGTGAATTTGGGCTGCACCTTGCCCGCTCCCTGCGCCCCCAGCCAGCCGGGGGCACCCAGCCACAGCCACAGGCAAATGGGGCTACCCTGGGAGGGGAGCCGTCCCTTCCCCGCTCCCTCCCCTTGTCTGGATTCATCCTGCCGGAGGGTTTTTCCCTCCCAGAGAGGAAGTTTTGTCTCCCCCCCCACACACACACTCTGGTCAGCACCCCCTCCTCCCCGCATCAGGACGGATTGATTCCCTTCCCCTGGATCCATCCCCCGACCCCCCCGCTCCCTGGGAATTTCTCCCATCACATCCAGCCCAGTCCCCTGGATCAGCTTCCAGCCAGGAGCCTCCTTCCCCTGGCAGCACAAGGCAAGCAGCCAGCAGCCCAGCGAGCAGGGGCGGAAAGGGAAAGATATATGTAAGCGGGGAATAGTCCCGCTGTTGTGGGGAACTTTCCTGGCTTCTGCACTACCCCGGTGAAGTGGGCCAGCGAAAGGATCTGAGTCCTCGCTCCCACTTCCTTTACCCAGAGGCCTCCCTGCCCTTGAGGACTCCCCTTCCACTCTCCTGTCTGGCAGAGTCCTCGTAACCCCAACAAGGCTGGGCCCAGGATTCCTGGGGGGCTCAACCCCCAACCCTGCTGCGGTCACCTAGGATAGGGGCTAGCGTGTCCCCACTCCAGGGCCCTCTCTCTGCACTGGGCACTTCTCTGACCCACGGACCATTACGTACAAGTTAAAGCAAATGCAAGTTATTTAATCAACAATTAATCTTAAAAAGGATAAGGGAAAATGGGGAAGGTTAAAGGAAACACATCACCCCCCTCTGTGGCAGGGAACGTCACAAACCGTGTCTCTGGAACGTCCGGGCAGTTCACAGTCTGCTCCTGGTAAGTCCCAGGCCTTCTTCTCCGGCCCTGGCCCTGCTGCAGGGATGCTGGGGGTTGGACACTTGCTCTGGTGGGGGCCACACACTCTCCGTGGTAGGACCCTCCTGCCCAGTGTCACCCCCGCCCTCTCGGGGTTAAGATCCAAGCCTGGCCTGCAGAGCCCCTTGGCTGAGGCGTCTCCCTGTGCTGGGCCCGCTGCCCAGGGTCCCCCTTGCTCTCCCCAGCTGCTCACCGCACCCAGCTCCGGACTGCTCCAGCCCCAGCTCCACCACTCGGTCTCTGCTGCTCGGCCTCCAGCTCCCTGGGCTGCTTCTCTCCCCCCCCGGCTCTGGTTGCTGCAGCTCTGCTCCCAGGGCAAGTCTGCTCTCTCTGGGCTGTGCCTCTGGTCCCTCTGGATCTGGCTCCCCAGCTCTGCTCCCCAGCTTAGCTCGGGCCCCTGCTTTCTCCTTAGCTCAGCCCCACTCAGTCTGACCCAAGCAAATCCAGCTCACACAGAGGATGGGACCTCCCTGGCCTCCTGACTCCCTGATTAGCCTGCCCGCCCTGTCAATCAGGCTGACCTGGAGCATTGGCCTCTCCCCATTGCTCCTGGGGGCTGTCAGGCTCAGGGTCCTGATTCCCCATCAACCCTTCCCCCTCTTTAGTACTGGGAGCTAGCAACTAAAACTCCCCCTCTGAATGTTAGTAAGGGGGCAACAGTCCCCTTACATAAAGGAAAATAATGAAGCAGGAAGCTGCCTTTTAAAGCTTTGCTTTCACTGATTGCAAACCCGGGAGCCAGTCACACTCTCCAGCAGGACATTAAAGACAAACCAACCCCCCAAAAAAGGCAGAAGCCCGAAGCCACCCAGCCCGGGAAAGCCCCCAGACTAGCAACGTGCTGCTTAAGGAAATGAAATGGTGATTACACACACACAGAAGCCAGTCTGTGCTTGTTCCCCCCTCGCCTTTGGCCATGTCCCACCAGCTGCTCCCCTCCCACAAACATTGCAGCGTGTGTGAGAGTCCGTGAGCTTCAAAGCGGGGTGTGTGTGTGTGGGGGGGGGTGCAGCCCTGGGGACTGGGTGGAGCTGGAGCACAGACACCTGCTGGGCTGGCGGCTGGGGGGAGAGGATGGGCACCCCCCCAAACTGACAGAGGACCCCCAAACACAGACACCTTGCCCTAAAGGCAGGAAGGGGCAGAATGGAGAAAGCAGTGGGTGGGAGGCATTGGGGGTGCAGGGGACAGTCAAAGAGCCAAGAGGTAATGATTAAATCCATCAGGGATTAACGTGGATGTGTGTTTTCTAGGAATAAAGCAGAGGCAACAACATCCCCAAATCCGCTTAGTTCTTGTCAGTCAAATTGCCTGGATCAACTTGAGACGAGCCTTGGAACTTGAAATTGGCGATGGCTGCCCCGGTAGGTAGATTTTTCCTCTTTTTGCTCTAAGGTTCGCGGCATAAGTATCCCCCCCACCCCACTCATCCACTTCTTTTATTAAAGTTGTAATTTGATCACTGGTCAGCGTGAAGGGTGATATTAACTCAAGTGAATAAGGAAGAATAAATTGAATTAGCAGTTAAAAAGACATGCATAGTCTGGGGTCATGTGTCCCTCAGGCTGGAGAATAGAAAAGCACGGCAGAGAAGTAGCGTAACTCAAGTCGACGTAGCTTAGATCTACTTGCCGTGGGGTCCACACGGCACTGGGCTGATGGGAGAAACTCTCCCATTGACTCCCCTTACTCATCTCGTCCCAGTGGGGTACCAGAGTTGACATCCGAGGGATCAGTGGTCAATTTTGCGGGTTTTCACTAGAAGAAACTCCTGTGACCTCCTGGATAGCACTGGCCAGAGAACGTCCCTGAAGTAATCTCTGTCTTTGAACAGATCTTTGGGAGAAACATCCCATCTAGATTTAAAAGTTGCCCGTCATAGAGAAGAGCCCTGCTTCTTCCCCTCTGTCCTTTATCCCCTCCCTCCTCTTCTTTACCTAGCTCCTCTCTCTGAAGTCAAGGAAGTGAATTTGGGAGCCTAAAGAAGGTTAATGAAGCCACTGCTCCATCAGTCCAATTCTGAGGGAAAGTGGCAAATGGTGACCAAGAGCACCCAGAGCTAAGACCTGAACCCTCACAAAAGTGGGACTGACACCCATATGGAAGTCTCCTCATAGGTTTTCAAGGGTCAAGTTTTTTTAAAATCCCCCCTCCTACTTTGAAGCCAGGCTGGCTTAGCCAGTGAGTACGCATGTCAAATCTGCGAGGAATGGATTGCTTTTGGATTCACATCTCCAAATAGCGATCCACCTCAAGTGTTGTGTTCCCTTTGAGGAGAAACTCTATTTTTTTCCCCACTGCATGCATCCGATGAAGTGAGCTGTAGCTCACGAAAGCTTATTCTCAAGTAAATGTGTTAGTCTCTAAGGTGCCACAAGTCATAGAATCATAGAATCATAGAATATCAGGGTTGGAAGGGACCCCAGAAGGTCATCTAGTCCAACCCCCTGCTCGAAGCAGGACCAATTCCCAGTTCAGTCCTCCTGTTCCGTTTGCGGATACAGACTAACACGGCCGCTGCTCTGAAATCTATCAAACAACAGTATGAAGCCAGCACATTTGCAATGATGTTTGAAGTCAAAACACCCTGTGCATGCGGGTACGTCAGGAGAATGTTTTCCAAGAAAGCTTTCCGAGTTCCAATCTTTCCAGCTTAAAATGAAGAAAGCTTCAACTCTTTTTACAAAAGCACTCAAAGCTTTGTATGCCTTCTCCCGTCTTGTAGCAAAACCCAAGAAGCCGTACGCAATTGCAGAATATCTAATTCTGCCTGTCACTGTGGTGCTTGCAGAAAACTCTCAGGAAAGTACCGTTACCAAGTGACACCGTGTGTCATAGAATTGAAGAAATGGCTGAGGACATTGTCTCTCAACTTGTAGAGAAACTTAAAATGCCAAAAACATTTGCCCTTCAGCTTCATGAGCCCCCGGATATTAGTGGAGAAGCTCCGCTGATTGCCACTGATATCAACGAGCACATACTGTTTTGCAAAAGTATAAAGGCAAACTCAACCGCAGAGGAGATTTTTAAAATAATTGAGTTTTCTTTCTTCTGAACATGATTTGAGTTGGAATTTATGCAAATTTGTCTGCATTGATGGGGCTGCTGCAATGACCGGGAGAGTGAACGGACTTGTAGCTAGGATCAGGAAAGAAAATCCTTACAGTGCACCCACTGCAAGGATCATACATGGAAGATGAGTTCTGAGCTTCCAGAAGTTTTGAATGATTCCGTCAAAATTGCCTGCTTCATCAATCCAGACCACGCCATGGGCTCACCTGTTTCACATTCTTTGCAAAGAGATCGGGTCAGAACCTCAGCAACTGGTGCTTCACACAGAGGTTTGCTGGCCATCAAGAGGGAACATACTCGAGAGATTGTTTGAATCATGCACAGAAGCTCACGTTTCTTTCTGATCATTCATCCCCTCTTGCCTCTGGTGTTTGACAGCACTGTGTGCTTAGCTCAACTCGCCGAGCTCACCGATATATTTAGCAGGCTGAATGACCTAAATTTGTCCATGCAAAGGCCCTGACGCTAACATTCTGAATCTCTATGACCAAGTGAATGCTTGTATCAAAAAAACTGAATTCTGCATGTCCAAATATGGAGACAAAGACTTTACCTGTTTTCCACTGCTTCGTGCATATGTCACTGATGTTGACATAGGGGAAAATGAGCAGAGGAAAATTAAAGAAATAAAAGTAGATCATTTTTTTGGCCCACTTGACATCTGAGTTCAAGTCATATTTACTCAACATACAACGCAGCTCCACTCAACCCGACTGGGTAGGAAACCCATTCCTTTTTTCAGATGTGAGCAGCCAGTCCTATTTTCCATTAGCCAGAAATTCAATACGCCCAAGATCAATTTCCCTTCCTTGCTGGGAATAGGCTGTACAGGTCTGAGCCCCTTTAGACCAGTCTAGGGCATCCATAGTTAACACCTCACAATTTTTGTGCCTAGAGAGGAGCACAGCAGCAATATGAGCTCGGTCACCTCCGTCCAGCCCTGATTTTACCGAGGCTGTCAGAGCATGCTTTGCTGTGACCTCTCACACCTTTCCCGATGGGGATGGGCGTTCCCTCATTTTGTCATGTTTGGGTCGGTGGTGGTTGTAGCTGAAACACCTTAAAACTACTGTAGGACAGAGTACTTTTTGGACTAGCATAGAACCCAGGAGTCCTGGCTCCCAGGCCCCCTGCTCTAACCCATTAGACCCCACTTCCCTCCCAGAGCCAGAGATAGACTCGAGTATTCAGAGGCAGCATTGCCCAGTGTATAGGGTAATAGACCAGGGCTCAGGACACATGGGGTCTGTTCCCAACTCTGCTACTGACTATTTGTGTCGCCTTGGCCAAGTCATTTCCCCTCTCTGGTCCTTTGTTTCCCCTCCCGCTCTTTGTCTGCCATTTCTACTTGCTGTGAGCTCTTCGGGACAGTGACAGCTTCTCACTGAGTGTCTGGGCAGCACCTGGCACCTGGGAGCCCAGGTCGGTGTAGCGCCCGGTGCAACGGGCTGCAGTCTTGGTCAGGAGGTCTGCGCAGCACCTAGTGTGATGGGGCCCCTATCTCAGTCAAGGAGGGTCTGTGGAGTGCCAGGGTCCCCGATCTTGCTCAGGGCGGGAGGAGGGGCGTGTCTGTGAAGTGCCCTGCCTTATGGAGGGCCCCAGTGTTGGTCAGGGTCTTTGTATAAAGCAATGGGGCCTGGAGAGACTCTCAACTGCCCTTTTGCTCTCCCACCAGAGCAATAAACTGTGGCCAAGGAAAAAAGCTACCAAGACTGGCCCTTCTGGTGAGTAAGGAAGACTCGCCAGAGACCAAGCATCTGATCCTGCACAGAGCCAGCCAAGGGGGGAGCAGGGGCAAGAATGGAGGAGCTGGAGGGGGAAAGTGGGGGGAGATAGAGAAGAGGAGGAGGGGGAGCTGGGGAACATGAGGAGGGGGGAGCTAAAGAGGACAGAAGCCAGGCCTCAACCCCCCCCAATAAGAGGTCACAGCTCCCCCCAACTTTGGAGTGATGCAGGGGGAAATCTGGGGGGTTAGGCCTATAAGACCATCAGGGGTCTCCCATGGGCTAGTGTGCGCTCCCAGGCTAAGCGGGGTGAGCGTGGGCAGCGACTTGGATTCCCCCCTGCAGCCCTTCAGTGAAGTGCTGGGTGTCACTGGGCAGGGGGAGGGGGCCTGCTGAAATGACCCCCCCCGCTGGCCGGAGCGCTGGGTAGAACAATCCTTAGGGTCTCTCATCCCATGGGTCCCCAAAACACGTCCCAGACTGGGTATAACTCTGTGTTAGCAGGAGGGGGGCACGTAAGACACAGGAGGTAACTGTCCCACTCTACTCAGTGCTGGGGAGGCCCCGGCTGGAGAACTGTGTCCAGTCCTGGGTGCCGCGCTTTAGCAGAGATGTGGGCAAACTGGAGAGAGTTCAGAGGAGAGCAGCAAAACTGATGAGAGATTTAGAAACACTGACGTGTGAGGCAAGGTTAGAATAACTGGGCATGTTTAGTCCGGAGAGAAGTCGGAGCGGGGACCGGATAACAGTCTTCAGATACGTTACGGGCTGTTATACAGAGGACGGGGATCAATTGTTCTCCATGGCCACAGAAGGCAGGACAAGACGTAATGGGCTTAATTGGCACCGAGGGCAATTTAGATTAGATATTAGGGGAAAGTTTCTCACTCTAAGAGCGGTTAAGCTCTGGAACTGGCTTCCAAAGGAGGTCGTGGGATGCCTGTCACGTAAGTTCCCTCTAAGCCGCATTGCCGTGCAGCAGGCTAACAAGAGTCGCACAGGCGGGGAGAGGTGACTCTCCCCTGTCCTCGGGCTGTTGCAGTAAGAGAGTGCTGGGGGGAGTCCTCTCTCCTTGGGGCAGCCCTGGGGCAGCCTGCACCCCAAACCCCTCATCTCCACCCCCTCAGAGTCCAGCACCACAACCCTCTGCCCCAGCCCTGAGCCCCCTCCCGCACCCTGAACCCCTCATCCCCGGCTCCACCCCAGACCCCACATCCCCAGCCAGAGCCCTCACCCCCCCACCCCAACCCTCTGCCCCAGCCCAGAGCCCCCTCCCACACTCCAAACCCCTCTGCCCCATCCCCACCGTCCATCACCTCCATATTGGTGCACATACAATTCATTCCGCACATGGACGTAGAAAATTAGACGGAACATTGCCCATCACTGGAGGTTTTTAGGAACAGGCTTCACGAACCCCTGTCAGGGCTGGTCTAGGGTTACCTGGCCCTGTGCAGAGGGCTGGTTTAGGTGACCTCTCGAGGTCCCCTCCCTCCCCACATTTCTAGGATTCTGTGATTCTATAACAGGGATCCGTCACCTGGCACTGAGATGCGGCCACCTCTGGTATGGGGCAGCTGTATATACACCCCACTGCTGGCCGCACAGCACCCTCTAGCACGGCATGACTGGGGTGTTGGGGCCAGCACCGACTGAAAGGGGAGAGCAGCCCTCACTGAGCCCCCTGCCAGGCTCCCTGCAGCACCACACCCCCTACTGCCCTGCTGAGTCCAATGGCAGAGTCCCTCCCCGTGCTTTCCAGGGAGATCTCCCCTCCAAACCGCGACCCGGCCCACTTCTGCTTAGCGTGAGACGGGCTGGGCTCACAGCAGGGGTGGGAAATCTGTGGCCCTCCCCAAAAATCAATATCAGCTGATGGCTGTGATGGAAACAGCCATAAACCTGCAGAATAAAACCCTTCCCCTGACCCCCTCTGCCTTTCCCAGTGGAGAAGGAGGATCTAACCCTGGACCCAGACACGGCCCATCCCGAGCTGGAGATCTCAGCAGACGGGAAGGAGGTGAAATGCGGGAGTTTCAAGAAGAACGTCAGCTGCAGCTGCAGCCAATTTGACACGGCCAACTGCGTGGTGGCCCGGCAGAGCTTCAACGCGGGACGGCACTACTGGGAGGTGTTCGTGGGCCAGAAGCCGCGCTGGAACCTGGGCATCGTCTCGGAGCGAGCGGAGAGAAAGGGCAGATTGATCCAGAAGACCTCAGAGTCTGGTGAGGTCTATGCCGAGGGCTACTGGCTGATCGGCTACAACAAGGAGAAGGCTGGGAAGCCATACAGGGCCTTTGACACCAACCAGATGCCCTTTGACTGTAGCCCCCACCCTGAGACCATCGGGGTCTATCTCGATTACACGAGCGGGGAAGTGACCTTCTACAACCCCGATGACCCCGATAATTTGATCCCCCTGTACTCCTTCTACAACGCTGCCTTCAAGAACGCCCCCGTCTACCCCTTCTTCGACCCCTGCTGGCATGACAATGGGGGCAACGCCCAGCCCCTTAAAATCCTGTGAGCGGCTGATTTACTAGTGGGGGTGGGGACCAAAGCCATCCCAGCCTTGGGGCTACCAGCATATACCGCGGGCTAGCCAGCTTCACAGCACTGTTCTGAGAGCCACACTAACCTCACCCAGCGACCAGGCAAAGCCGGCACGGTCAGCTGAGACAGGCCGGGGGGGTTGAGATGGGGCTGAAAAAGCAGCGAGCTGAGACCATGAGATACTCACTCACTACGGTATATTCACCCTCCTTCCCAGAGCTACTGGAGGGGGTTTCCCTTCAGCAACACCCCACCCCCACCCCCGCCAAGGCCCTTCCTCCAATGCGTTTCTTACTATCACAGTATCTAGGTTACCCCTTGCAGAGCCAGGGAAGGACCCCAGGAGTCTTGGCTCCCAGCCCCCCACCCCTGCTCTAACCACTAGATCCCACTCCCCTCCAGCATTGGGGAGAGAACCCAGGAATGGATCCAGATTGCACCTGGTGTCGTCATTCTCACCAGAGCAAAGTGCACCTAAAATGCCACCCAGAGCATAAATGAAGGGACAAGCTCGTGGGGAGGGGTGAATTCTGCTCTCAGACAGGCCGATAGATGTCAGGAGTTACCCCATCAGGGAGCTCAGGGCTGATTCTGCTCAGTGCAAATGAGGAGTAACTGTAGGACTCCCTGCACTGTAAAGCCAGCGTAAGAGCGAGGACAGTGAGATTCGGTGTTGACACTATATTTGATTTACACTGATCCAGAATGCGCTGGCTGCTGTATCCCTTTCTACCGCTGTCTGCAATCTGCTGTTGCCTCTCGCTGCTCCAGCCCAGGGCTTGTGCTTCTCTGAGGATTTTATTTTACTTTGCTCAATAAAGAAAAATATTTGCCATAATTCCCCAGAATCCTGAGTTGTGACTCAGTTTCTCCATCCAGATCCCTGGGAATCTGGAGCCTGCTGAGACCTTTCCTCGGGTTAACCCTTGTGCTGCTGCAGATGTATACTGTGATGGGGTCCCCCGGGCACAACCTGGAACTGGGGTACCACTTTGCCCTCTTAACTCTCCACCCTGGGCGGTCTCTCACAGTGCTTTGCTCGTGACAAGGAGCAAACCCCTCCGGGCACTGTGATCACCCAGCCATCAGCATGTGGAGCCCCACACCCAGCTGAGTTGCATGAAGGCTCCCTGAGCCACTCACGAATCACACAGAGAAAGGCACCAGCCAATTCCCCCAGCTCCACAGCCTTGCACCCCAGAGCTGCACCATCTTGCCCTGGTTAGAGGCCTGATGAGTGTAAGTATTTAACCCAGTCCATCCCTCCCTCCATGTGGAGAGGACACCAACTAGCCTTTGTAGCCTGCAGGGCCATCCCTAGCTATTCTGGGGTCCTACGCAGGCCCCCCCTGCCCATGGGGAGGGGCAGGCCCCAGGCTCCATGGGGAGAGTGAGGAACGGGCCCCAGCCCCCCGGATGGGGGTGGGGGAGCAACGGGCCCCAGGCTTCCACGGGGGTGGGGTGGGGCTTGCTTGGGGAGCAGGGGAGAACCACCCCGCAGTACTCACCAGCCGCCGGTGAGTGCAGGCCAGGCCCTGCCGCAGTCCTCAGGGGAGTGGGGGCCGGGCAGAGGCGGGAAGAGGGGGGGCAGGGGCTGGAGCAGCAGGCAGCTGCGCAGGGCACCAGGAAATGTGGTGCCCCAAATTGCCTGGTGCCCTATGCAGCTGTGTACTTTGCGTATGCGTAAGGATGGCCCTGGGAACCTGAGCTGAGATTTCCCAAGCACTTCCCGCAAAACACACTGTTTTAGGTAAAATATAAAACAGATTAATTAACTCCAGAAAGACAGGCTTTAAGTGATTATATGCGGCAAGCACAAAAGGTCAGCGAGAGTTACCAAAGAAAATAAAAGCTAAGTGCACCCTCTAAATCTTCAACCTTATTACACTGGGCAGTATTTGGATCAAGCGATTTTCTCACCCCACTGCATGTTACAGTTCTTCATACACAGGCCTCTCTCTCAAGCCTGGGACCAATCCCCTCAGTTTAAGTTTTCGTCTTCTCAGTGTTCTTGTTGCTTCCAGAGTAGGTAGGGGAGGAGAAAGGCCAAGGCATGCTGCCACAGTCCCCTATTTTATACCCTCAGTCCACGGGCCTAGAAGACACTTGTCCAGACATGTCCTGATGGGCTTTGCTGACTCACAGGGTTGAACAATCCCCCTGGTGATCTTGTGTTACTCAGTCAAAGGGTTGAGCAATCCCTGTGTTGGTGCTTGGGCAGCTCTCATTGAATTGTAACCCCCTTGATCACAACTCCCCTGCTGATTAATGGTCGGTTAATACCCTCCCGGGAGCGGTTAGCAATAGAGACTCTCAAATTTACAACGTATTTCAGAAACAACCATACAGCATATTAAATCTCATAACTTCATACACACTAATGACATACATATCTGGACAGAACAACGGGTTTCAGCAGATCATGACCTTTCATAAGATATTGCACATGGCTTTGTATGAAATATCACAACCGTATATAAGTGATGAATATGGGGGTTACAGAGTGCTATTTGGAGGTCCCGCTTGTCACATACACACAGCTGTAAATGAGGCCTTCTACTCAAGTCCTCTCCCATAATCCCTGCCCCCTTCTCCCGGATTGCCAACATCCCCATGCTGAGTCCAGGCTGGCAACGCCCTGGCTGCAGAGCCTCAGCTGCAACAGGTTAGTCAATATTAACAAGGGATGGTGTTAAACTCTCACAACCCGTTTATAGGCTAACCAAAATCCCGTCCCTGTTGTTTTTCCGTATACATAGTCCTCTGTATCTAGGACGCTGAATAGTTCTGTCCTTCAGTTGAACCTAGTGAGGGAAAGGAAAACTCCTATTCCCCTGCCCCAATTACCCTTCCCCCGCATTAGCCATTCACTACAGCTTATGGCAAACTCTTGTTAAAACCATTCTGAATTTTGCTCCCCAAAACGGCGAGTGGAGGCTGTGGACATGCCGGGCGTCACCAGCAAGTGACTTAGATGTTTCTTTTGGGGAGTGCTGTATCTCAGGAACCCCACGGTCAAATGGCCCCACATTTGGCTCTCTGACCATCCCCTGCACCCCCAAGAGGCACCCCCAATGCCAAAGCGAACCGTGCAACCATGCGGATTGGAGAGCACATGGAGCAGTCCGGCTTTAAACAGTCCTTACCTCTAGCCGCACTGGTGCTCCCCTCTCCCACACAGAAGAGAGTCCGTTACCTTGCAGCTCCCCAGCTCTGTCCTCTCCCCCAGGGACACAGGGCAGCTTGAGAAAGGAGGGGAATTCTCACTGCAGTGCAGAAGGCGACGGTCACCGTAAATATAGCCCTGAGTCGGGGGCCTGGCTCTGACCTGGATACACTGCGTAGGAAGGACGGGAGGTGGAATAAGGAAATGGGGGGTGGTTAGCAGAACCAGCTGGAAAATAATTATTCTTCTTGTGGAAATGTTGAAATTTTTTTTCTCTTTTTGAAATTTCCCACCAAAATGTTGCAGTTTTTTATGACAAAGCGAAACAAACTAACGGTGTGGCTGGAAACCGGCCCATTTGCTGGTTTTTGGCGTCTGCAGAAAATGGAAACCATGGACGAAGAAAAATATTTTGATGGAAAAACTCCCACGTGCTCAAGTACTGGGCTTTGGGTGATGGCCCGAGCTGGGGGGAGCGGTTCCGTCTCTCCACCTCAATAGGGCACTAACCCGATCCCATCCCTCTTCTGAGCACTCCCTCCCCCCATCACAAACACCCTGACTGACGCCTAACTCTCCCTTGCCTGGGAAAGAGCTGTTAGCAAGGATGATAACATGCACCAAAGTTTGGCAGACAGTGAAAGTTTGATCGTGATTTACAGTAACCAGAGTGAAATTGGGGAACCTCCCCAGTGGGGAGGGGGAGACAGAGATGCAAATAGTTCAGGGGAGTCAGGAGCTATCCCCCCTTTCTTAGCCCATAGAGAGACTGTGATAGGGCCTGGCCACCCCAGTGTGCCCTCTTCTGGTTAAACATGTTGCTGCAGGGAACCCTGCCTCAGTTTCCCTTTCCAAGGTGGGTCCCCTTAGCTTCCCCACACAGGTCAGTGACAGTGATGTGGGTTGGCTCTCTGACCAAGTCACTCAACAAATGTAACCTCTTGCAGGTGTGGTGTATTGAGGACTGTTGGAATTGCAAGCTATCGCTTCAAGAGGAGGAGAGTTTGGGTCCTGCTTCCAGGCCTGGGGCTCTGGAGGGATGTGTGGGCTCTGGGTCTAGCAGCAGGGTCTGCAGAGAGCCAGCCTGGAGAAAGGTGGGGTGAGGTGGGCCTCACTGCCAGAGGGAGCAGCCAGCTTTTGTCTCTGTTTTTGGTTCCTGTGTGTTCTGGAGAAATAAAGTCATGTTACATTGCAACTGTCAGGTGAGGGCATTTATGTGTTGATCTAAAAACTTCACTCCAACAGAACTGACCAGAACTGCACTGCTCTGTACAAAGTGCAAGCTGGTCTCCATAGTGGAAGAGAAGGTTCAAGGTCTGGAGCAACAGGTATCGACCCTGCGTTGCATAAGAGAAACTGAAGATTTCCTGGACAGACGTCAGGATGTGCTTCTACGGGCACAAGGTTCTGAAGATTCAGAGCAGGCTGCACATCGGGGACAGGAGGATGGTGAAGAAATTTGGCATCATGTGACCTCCAGAAGAAGAAAGGGGAACGTCCATGTACCAGCAACGCCGGTACAGGTAAGTAACCGTTTTCACGTTCTCTCCACAGGTACTAATGCGGAGAGTGGACCAGATGATACGTCTGAGGGAAGGGAGCAGAAGGAGACTCCGCCAATTGGAAGACATGGGATGCGCTGTCCTAGGATTGGGGGTTCCACGACCACCGCTCCCAAGAGAAGGAGGTGGGTGCTGGTGGTCGGGGACTCTCTTCTCAGGGGGACTGAGTTATCTATCTGCTGCTCCGACCAGGAAAACTGAGAAGTCTGCTGCTTGCCAGGAGCTAAAATTCGCGATGTGACAGAGAGACTGCCAAGGCTCATCAAGCCCTCGGATTGCTACCCCTTCCTGCTTCTCCATGTGGGCACCAATGATACTGCCAAGAATGACCTTGAATGGATCACTGCAGACTACGTGGTTCTGGGAAGAAGGATAAAGGAGTTTGAGGCGCAAGTGGTCTTCTCGTCCATCCTCCCCGTGGAAGGAAAAGGCCGGGGTAGAGACCGTCGAATCGTGGAAGTCAATGAATGGCTACGCAGGTGGTGTCGGAGAGAAGGCTTTGGATTCTTTGACCATGGGATGGTGTTCCAAGAAGGAGGAGTGCTGGGCAGAGACGGGCTCCATCTTACGAAGAGAGGGAAGAGCATCTTCGCAAGCAGGCTGGCAAACCTAGTGAGGAGGGCTTTAAACTAGGTTCACTGGGGGAAGGAGACCAAAGCCCTGAGGTAAGTGGGGAAGTGGGACACCGGGAGGAGGCACGAGGAGGAGTGCGTGAGAGGGGAGGGCTCCTGCCTCATACTGAGAAAGAGGGGCAATCACCGGGTTATCTCAAGTGCCTATACACAAATGCAAGAAGCCTGAGAAACAAGCAGGGAGAACTGGAAGTCCTGGCAAAGTCAAGGAATTATGATGTGATTGGAATAACAGAGACTTGGTGGGATAACTCACATGACTGGAGTACTGTCATGGATGGATATAAGCTGTTCAGGAAGGACAGGAAGGGCAGAAAAGGTGGGGGAGTTGCACTGTATGTAAGGGAGAAGTATGACTGCTCAGAGCTCAAGTATGAAACTGCAGAAAAACCTCAGAGTCTCTGGACTAGGTTTAGAAGTGTGAGCAACAAGGGTGATGTCATGGTGGGAGTCTGCTGTAGACCACCGGGCCAGGGGGATGAGGCGGATGAGGCTTTCTGGCAACTCACAGTAGTTACTAGATGGCAGGCCCTGGTTCTCATGGGAGACTTCAATCACCCTGATATCTACTGGGAGAGCAATACAGCCATGCACAGACAATCCAGGAAGTTACTGGAAAATGTAGGGGACAATTTCCTGGTGCAAGTGCTGGAGGAACCAACTGGGGCAGAGCTCTTCTTGACCAGCTGCTCACAAACCGAGAAGAATTAGTAGGGGAAGCAAAAGTGGATGGGAACCTGGGAGGCAGTGACCATGAAATGGTCGAGTTCAGGATCCTAACACAAGGAAGAAAGGAGAGCAGCAGAATACAGACCCTGGACTTCAGAAAAAGCAGACTTTGACTCCCTCAGGGAACTGATGGGTAGGATCCCCTGGGAGAACAACATGAGGGGGAAAGGAGTCCAGGAGAGCTGGCTGTATTTTAAAGAATCCTTATTGAGGTTACAGGGACAAACCATCTCGATGTGTAGAAAGAATAGTAAATATGGCAGGCGACCAGCTTGGCTTAACAGTGAAATCCTTGCTGATCTTAAATACAAGAAAGAAGCTTACAAGTGGAAGATTGGACAAATGACCAGGGATGAGTATAAAAATATTGCTCGGGCATGCATGAGTGAAATCAGGAAGGCCAAATCACACCTGGAGTTGCAGCTAGCAAGAGATGTTAAGAGTAACAAGAAGGGTTTCTTCAGGTATGTTGGCAACAAGAAGAAAGTCAAGGAAAGTGTGGGCCCCTTACTGAATGAGGGAGGCAACCTAATGACAGAGGATGTGGAAAAAGCTAATGTACTCAATGCTTTTTTTGCCTCTGTCTTCACGAACAAGGTCAGCTCCCAGACTGCTGCACTGGGCAGCACAGCATGGGGAGGAGGTGACCAGCCCTCTGTGGAGAAAGAAGTGGTTCGGGACTATTTAGAAAAGCTGGACGTGCACAAGTCCATGGGGCCGGACGAGTTGCATCTGAGAGTGCTAAAGGAGTTGGCGGATGTGATTGCAGAGCCATTGGCCATTATCTTTGAAAACTCATGGCGATCGGGGGAAGTCCCGGATGACTGAAAAAAGGCTAATGTAGTGCCAATCTTTAAAAAGGGAAGCAGGAGGATCCTGGGAACTACAGGCCAGTCAGCCTCACCTCAGTCCCTGGAAAAATCATGGAGCAGGTCCTCAAGGAATCAATTCTGAAGCACTTAGAGGAGAGGAAAGTGACCAGGAACAGTCAGCATGGATTCACCAAGGGCAAGTCATGCCTGACTAATCTAATTGCCTTCTATGACGAGATAACTGGCTCTGTGGATGAAGGGAAAGCAGTAGACGTGTTGTTCCTTGACTTTAGCAAAGCTTTTGACACGGTCTCCGACAGTATTCTTGTCAACAAGTTAAAGAAGTATGGGCTGGATGAATGGACTATACGGTGGATAGAAAGCTGGCTAGATTGTCGGGCTCAACGGGTAGTGATCAATGGCTCCATGTCTAGTCGGCAGCCGGTATCAAGTAGAGTGCCCCAGGGGTCGGTCCTGGGGCCGGTTTTGTTCAATATCTTCATAAGTGATCTGGAGGATGGTGTGGATTGCACCCTCAGCAATTTGCAGATGACACTAAACTGGGAGGAGTGGTAGATACGCTGGAGGGTAGGGATAGGATACAGAGGGACCTAGACAAATTGGAGGATTGGGCCAAAAGAAATCTGATGAGGTTCAACAAGGACAAGTGCAGAGTCCTGCACTTAGGACGGAAGAATCCAATGCACCGCTAGAGACTAGGGACCGAATGGCTCGGCAGCAGTTCTGCGGAAAAGGACCTAGGGGTTACAGTGGACGAGAAGTTGGATATGAGTCAACAGTGTGCCCTTGTTGCCAAGAAGGCCAATGGCATTTTGGGATGTATACGTAGGGGCATTGCCAGCAGATCGAGGGACATGATCGTTCCCCTCTATTCGACATTGGTGAGGCCTCATCTGGAGTACTGTGTCCAGTTTTGGGCCTCACACTACAAGAAGGATGTGGACAAATTGGAAAGCGTCCAGCGGAGGACAACAAAAATGATTAGGGGGCTGGAGCACATGACTTATGAGGAGAGGCTGAGGGAACTGGGATTGTTTAGTCTGCGGAAGAGAAGAATGAGGGGGGATTTGATAGCTGCTTTCAACTACCTGAAAGGGGGTTCTAAAGAGGATGGCTCTAGACTGTTCTCAATGGTAGCAGATGACAGAACAAGGAGTAATGGTCTCAAGTTGCAGTGAGGGAGGTTTAGGTTGGATATTAGGAAAAACTTTTTCACAAGGAGGATGGTGAAACACTGGAATGCGTTACCTAGGGAGGTGGTGGAATCTCCTTCCCTGGAAGTTTTTAAGGTCAGGCTTGACAAAGCCCTGGCTGGGATGATTTAGTCGGGGATCAGTCCTGCTTTGATCAGGGGGTTGGACTAGATGACCTCCTGAGGTCCCTTCCAAACCTGATATTCTATGATTCTATGGTCTTTGTTATGTGCACACGTGCAGAGAAGTGGGATAAAAACATAGTCTCCTCTTGCTGGAATGTGGCACCGCTTTAGAATTCAGAATGAGAACACACAAGAATTCAAAACCAGAGAGAGACAAACCAGGCTGCTCCCAAAGGCAGCGAGGTACAACTCATCCTACCTTCCTCTAGCTGGCTCTTTGCCCACTGATTCTCATCTCATGCTTCCCTACAAGGCCCCTGTCCTACAAGCGGGGCCAGGAAATCCCACTCACTTAAGGTGATAGCTTGCAATTCCAACACAGTCCTCAACACAGCACTGTCTTTTCAGAGCAGCCAGGCTCAGGGCTTCTCCCTGGGCCTCTCCACAGAATGCAAAACTGGAACCAAAATCCAGCGCTACTGAAGCATCATCTGCCCCTCTCTGGGCTTGATCCCCTTGGCCCATGGGGGCTCCTCTTCCAGAAAACCAACAGCCAGGAGTGGAGCCTATCCCTGGTGCCGGTGCCTCCCAGTGGCGTTAGCTCCGCTCATAGATTTCAAGGCTCGAAGGGACCGTTGTGATGGTCTAGTCCAGGGCTCTCAAACGTGTGGCCCACAGAGTTCTTTGCGGCAGTCGCTAAGCTCCCCACTTCCCCCCACATCCACGTGCTGCTCCCTGCTCCTCTGCCTACCTCCAGGGAAGATATTGGGGGGTCTGAAGAGGAGGTTGAGGAGATATTGGGAGTTTCTGATGGGGGATGTCAGGGGCTTTCTGGGGTCAGATACTGGGGATCTCTGAGGGGGGATATTGGGGTTGCTGAGGAGGGAGGTTGGCGGTCTCTGAGGGGGGAGATTGGGGGGCTCTGAGGGGGGAGGTCGGGGGGATATTGGAGGTCTGAGGGGGGTATTTGGATCTCTGAGGGGGGAGATTGGGAAGATATTGGGGGCCTCTGAGGGGGGTGTCGCAGTTCCCTGAGGTGGGAGGTTGGAGAGATATTGGGGATTTCTGAGTGGGGACATCAGAGGGTTTCTGAGGTCAGATATTGGGGATCTCTGAGGGGGGAGGCTGGGAAGATATTGGGGCCTCTGAGAGGGGAGGTTGGGGAGATATTGGTGGGCTCTGAGGAGGATATCAGGGGGCTGTTGGGGGTGTTTCTCGGGGGCATCTGAGGAGGTTTTCATGGATACCTTTGCCCAGGGTAGGGGAGGGTTGGGGCATCACAACACAGGTGGGGTGTAGATGGGGGCGGGGAGGGACCCAATGCAGGGAGGGCTGTGTCTGTGATTTGGAAGAAAGGGGGGAGTTTTACTTGTCCCCACACACTCCCTCCACCTCCCTCTTCTGTTCCCCACCGGAGCTGGGTGAGTTCATTCTCACGGACACTGGTGTCATTTACGAGTGGTTATTAATTAGATTTGTGAGGATGCGGAGGCGGAGAGGGAGGGTAATAGCTGCAGGGAGCCCAGATCTGGCCCACGCTCCGGTGATCAGTAGGGACCTGGCAGGAGGGTACGGAGAGACATCAGGGTGAGGGGGGCTGAGTGAGGGATTGGGTCCAGCTCCCAGGGTCCCTGGGTGGGTAGCGATGGGGTGGGGTAGAGGGAGGCACTAACAAAAGCCCCTCTGGGATCTTTTCCAAAGTGATTTGCAGCTGGCGTTTGGCCAGAACTGGCAGGCTGAACACGGGATTTCCTCGAAAGCAGGGGAAATTTTCCAGCTGTTTAGTCTGTTACTGCACAGAGAGCGCACTGATAAAGTTTGCGGACGACACCAAGCGGGGAGGGGTTGCAAGTGCTTTGGAGGACAGGATGGAAATTCAAAACTATCTGGTCAAACGGGAGAAATGGTTGGAGGTAAATAGGATGAAATTCAATAAGGACAAATGCAAAGAACTCAACTTAGGAAGTTGCACACACACAATGGGCAAGGACGGCCTAGGAAGGAGAGCTGCAGACAGGGATCGGGGGGTCATCGTGGATCACAAGCTAAATATGAGTCAACAGTGTAACGCTGTCGCAAAAAAAGGCAGCATCCTTCTGGGATGTGTTGTGAGCAGGACTTGCAACTGGTCCTGGGCACAGGTCAGAAAGCCTAGGGTAAGCCGGAGGAGGGTCAGAAGCAGGCATAGCACAGAGCGGGGCTGGAGACCCCTGAGATGAATAAGAAGGAGGAGGAAAGAGGACGTCCTTTTGCACGCGCATAAGCCCAGTTGTCCCATACATACCAGTAATCCATCTGGGCTGGAGCTTTGTCCTCCAGGCTTTTCCGAAGCGCTGTTAATTTTTCCCCAGCAAAGGACCCATCCGGTGGCCATTCAAGAGGTGTTTGAGTTGTTAGTGCTGGCCACTCAACCTTGCACAAGATTACAGCTCTCTTTTTACCTAACCCATGGGTACCAGAAATTGTATGTAATGGTCAGTGAAGTGCCCAGTGCAGAGAGAGTGCCCCGGAGTGGGGACACCCTAGCCCCTGTCCTAGGTGACCACAGCAGGGTTGGGGGTCGAGCCCCCCAGGAATCCTGGGCCCAGCCTTGTCAGGGTTACGAGGACTCTGCCAGGCAGGAGAGTGGAAGGGGAGTCCTCAAGGGCAAGGAGGCCACTGGGTAAAGGAAGTGGGAGCGAGGACTCAGATCCTTTCGCTACCCACTTCACTGGGGTGGTGCAGAAGCCAGGAAAGTTCCCCACAAGAGCAGGACTATTCCATCGCTCACAGGTGGGCAGTTCACACCTCTCAGAGTTACTAATGATGGTTAAACCAGTGCAACCCCCTGGGGGGAAGGTCTCATTCTGGTTTAAGAGCCACGTATTATGGTTTACCTTCGATCTGCTCCGAATGGGTTTAGGGTGAACTGAAAGAAGGTGCGTCCACACAGGGGTCTCCACTGGTTTGACTGAACTGATGCAAGTTTGTGTGTGGACAAGGCTGGAGATGCTGAAATCAGACACTTCATTCAGTAACTGATCATTATTGAAATTGCGGTCGCGACATTAAGACACCTGTTCCCAGTGACTCTTGATGTTCAGTCTCACCCAGGGAATTCAAGGGGTTTCAAAAACAGATTTTGAGGTGGAAGAAAACTCACCAGGGAAATATAAACTGAGCCCGTTTTCCAGAGCTCGCTGAGGAAGCTGCCCTTTCTGAAGGTAAGGCAGCCCGTTGTTTTCAGCCTCAACTCTGCTGGGCCAGACACGGAACTGAGGTGTCTCCAGTCGCCCCCGTTACCCCTCACCCCAGTGAGCAAGGGGCCGGAGGCAGGACCCACAGCAGCTCCCGCATCAGGGGGACAATGCTGAGAATGGAGGATCCTACGTCCTGCCCTGCATTGGGCATCTGGGTTAACAACAAACAGCACGTAAAATAGGGAGTTTAGTCTTTAACAAACAAGGGATAGATTGATGCTTGGCGAGTGCAGTTGATATGGAAACTTCCCAAACCCACCTCATCTAAACTCTGCCGGTGCCCCTCACTCCTGAGCCGCAGCCCCTGCTAGCCCAGCCCTGGGATCTCCTCCCCCATGCATGGCGTGTGCACCCCCCATTCGGGGAAGCTAGCCCTGGCCCCGCCTCTTCCACCCAAGGCCCTGCCCCCACTCTGCCCCCCACCCACCTGCTCTCACCAGCTGGCCCACTGAAGGAGCCCAGGCCTGAGCTGAGCCCGAGACGCCCAGAGGAGCTCTATATCCCGCCACGGCCTGGCCCTGGGGCAACGGTGGGGACCATTAGCAGCAGTTTGGGGAGGCTTAGCCTGCCCCAGTCTCCATTACCCACCACCCCTGGCCTCCCCACGGCTCTGCTGTGCTGCGGATCAGCAGGTTTCCGGTGATGGCTGTGGCAGGATTCCCTGTTTTGTAATGTAGTGTTGTTCTCATCAGTTTTACTTCCCCCTCGGGGAGAAAAGCAATGCATTTGTTCAGAAAAAAAACACAAATCTGCTGGATAAAACAGACTTTGGACAGAGTTTGAAATTTAAACCATGACAGGCTGCTTTTCTCATGCTGTCCTGGTATTAACAGCTCTACCCTGGTGTGTTTTTGTTTCTTTTTGTTTTGTGTGTGTGCCTAGGCACCGACTCCGTGGGTGCTCTGGGGCAGGAGCACTCATGAGGAAAAATTAGTGGGTGCTCTGCATCCACCAGCAGCCGAGCTTCCTTCCCCACTACCCCACCTCCCCTCCACCTTCTCCCCTGAGCATGCCGTGTCCCCGTTTCTATTGTAAACATTGGATCGTGTGGTGTGGTCAGGGTGAAAGCTGGAGGCATGTAGGTAGGAATAGCGGTCAGTACGTTTCTGGTATAGGGTGGTGTTTATGTGACTATCATTTATTAGCACTGTAGGGTCCAGGAAGTGGATCTCTTGTGTGGGCTGGTCCAGGCTGAGGTTGATGGTGGGATGGAAATTGTTGAAATCATGGTGGAATTCCTCAAGGGCTTCTTTTCCATGGGCCCAGATGATGAAGATGTCATCAATATAGCGCAAGTAGAGTAGGGGCATTAGGGGACGAGAGCTGAGGAAGTGTTGTTCTAAGTCAGCCATAAAAATGTTGGCATCCTGTGGGGCCCTGCGGGTACCCATAGCAGTGCCGCTGATCTGAAGGTATACATTGTCCCCAAATGTGAAATAGTTATGGGTAAGGACAAAGTCACAAAGTTCAGCCACCAGGTTAGCCGTGACATTATCGGGGATAGTGTTCCTGACGGCTTGTAGTCCATCTTTGTGTGGAATGTTGGTGTAGAGGGCTTCTACATCCATAGTGGCCAGGATGGTGTTATCAGGAAGATCACCGATGGATTGTAGTTTCCTCAGGAAGTCAGTGGTGTCTCGAAGGTAGCTGGGAGTGCTGGTAGCGTAGGGCCTGAGGAGGGAGTCTACATAGCCAGACAATCCTGCTGTCAGGGTGCCAATGCCTGAGATGATGGGGCGCCCAGGAGTTCCAGGTTTATGGATCTTGGGTAGCAGATAGAATATCCCAGGTCGGGGTTCCAGGGGTGTGTCTGTGCGGATTTGATCTTGTGCTTTTTCAGGGAGTTTCTTGAGCAAATGCTGCAGTTTATTTTGGTAATGCTCAGTGGGATCAGAGGGTAATGGCTTGTAGAAAGTGGTGTTGATCCATTGTCTAAAGCCAAGCTCTGCGATACAACCGCATTTGCTCCAACCCCTCAGACAGAGACAAACACCTACAAGATCTCTATCAAGCATTCTTACAACTACAATACCCACCTGCTGAAGTGAAGAAACAGATTGACAGAGCCAGAAGTGTTCCCAGAAGTCACCTACTAAAGGACAGGCCTAACAAAGAAAATAACAGAACGCCACTAGCCATCACCTACAGCCCCCGACTAAAACCTTTCCAACGCATTATCAAGGATCTACAACCTATGCTGAAGGACGACCCATCACTCTCACAAATCTTGGGAGACAGGCCAGTCCTTACCTACAGACAGCCCCCCAACCTGAAGCAAATACTCACCAGCAACCACACACCACACAACAGAACCACTAACCCAGGAACCTATCCTTGCAACAAAGCCCGTTGCCAACTGTGCCCACATATCTATTCAGAGGACACCATCATAGGGCCTAATCACATCAGCCACACTATCAGAGGCTCGTTCACCTGCACATCTACCAATATGATATATGCCATCATGTGCCAGCAATGCCCCTCTGCCATGTACATTAGTCAAACTGGACAGTCTCTACGTAAAAGAATAAATGGACATAAATCAGATGTCAAGAACTATAACATTCGTAAACCAGTCGGAGAACACTTCAGTCTCTCTGGTCACTCAATTTCTGATCTCAAAGTGACTATACTTCAACAAAAAAAACTTTGAAAACAGACTCCAACGAGAGACTGCTGAATTGGAATTAATTTGCAAATTGGATACAATTAACTTAGGCTTGAATAGAGACTGGGAATGGTTGATTCATTATAAAAAGTAACCTATTTCCCCTTGTTTATTCCTTCCACCCCTCCCCCCACTGTTCCTCAGACGTTCTTGTTAAACCCTGGATTTGTGCTGGAAATGGCCCACCTTGATTATCATACACATTGTGAGGAGAGTGATTACTTTAGATAAGCTATTACCAGCAGGAGAGTGGGGTGGGGGGAGAGAAAACCTTTTGTAGTGATAAACACCCATTTTTTCATGGTCTGTGTGTATAAAAACATCTTCTGTATTTTCCACTGAATGCATCCAATGAAGTGAGCTGTAGCTCACAAAAGCTTATGCTCAAATAAATTGGTTAGTCTCTAAGGTGCCACAAGTCCTCCTTTTCTTTTTGCGAATACAGACTAACACGGCTGTTACTCTGAAACCTTCCCCAAAAGTAGGGAACCTGAGGGGGACACTGAGCAGAGAGCCCCGGACAGCACCCACTGCTCCTCGAAAGCATCCAAGGAGCCAGCGGATGCGGCCAGAGGAACTCTGCCCGGATATGTGAGCTGATGGAAGAACAAAAAACAGGCCCCACAGTCACAGGGACCCCTCAGCCAACAGCCTCTCCCTGGTGTTATAAATGGCCACCTTGGCCATGACCAGGAGGAGGTGGACGAGGAGGTCCCTGGACTTCGTGGGGCCATGGATGGGGTGTGCATACGCAAACAAGTACGGGGAAAAGTGCAGCCAGAACCGCAATGAGAGGTTCTGGAGGAGCCGGAAGAGGGGATGCAGCCTGGCGCAGCGAAGATACGAAATCGGACCGGCTGCAACTCACACAGCCAGCTCGGGGTACAGAAAGGAGGGGTCCGGGAGGGCTCAAGGGGCAGGGGCCCCTGGAGCTTTGTCACTAGCTGTGTTGAAATCCCCCAGGGCAGGGCAGGGGTATTTCTCCACCATGGCTAATAGGGTATCCACAAGCTCCTTCATGAGTCCCTGAGTGCCAATGAGCCCTTGTTGACCTGGCTGTTGTTGGAATGGGGAGCTGGCTGGCAGGGGGAGGGTAGAGATACACATGGGGCCCTTTTCATGGCAGCATGTCCCAGCACACACAGGGACAAGCCTTGTCCAGCACTGGGCATCCTGGATAACAGCACTGGGAGCATTCCCCCTCACTGCCCAGTGTGGATGGGTAAAGCATTGGACCTGGGGTCTCTTTCTGGATCCTCCACCCGCCTCCTGGGTGACTTGGGGAAGTTGCTTCATGTCACCGTGCCTCAGTTTCCCTCTATGTAGAGTGGGGATAATGACACTGATCTCCACTGTAATGTGCTGTGAGCTGTGGGACTGGGAAGGGCGATGGCAGAGCCAGGGGTTGGTCCTCCTGCCCTGGCTGCACTGCTGCAATAACATGAGGCGAACGCTTAATTATTTAACACTTATATTGTGGTGGATGCCTCGGGACCAAGCAGGCAAGGGCAGTGGAGGGTGGAGGCTTGGTTTGCATGAATCCACTTTTTGAGGGGGAAGGATCAGAACATAGATTTTCCCTGCCACTTTCTGACTCTTCAAATTTTTGCCAGTTGGGAACAAGTTGCCAAGTGTGGGAAATGGGGTGTGGAAACTGGACTTTTTCACGCCTTTTTCCTGGTGGCAGATGGTGTGAAAAGCGGGTCCCTGCCCCCGTCTGGGTCATAACTCTGGGAAACGGTTTCCCTTACCTGCTCAGGCTCCTCCCAGTAGACAAAAGAGGAATTGTTTTTTGATAGGGATAGAGAAAATTTAAATGATATTTTTGGTTTAAATATCCCCACCCAATCCTCCCTCAAAGACCCCCAATAGCCCCCTTTTGGGGTCTCTTAGGGAGGTACTGAGGGGATATGGGCTTTCTAAGGGGAGGCAATGGAGAGATATGGGGGTGATATTTGGGGGTGAAGCTTCTGTTCCCCATCCCGATAGGGGCATTCACCCTTCCAATGTCCCTGTTGCCCACAGGCATAACATTCACCCAGTCCAGTCCGGGAGGGTATATAAGCCCTCAGAAAAACTTGCTCCCACATATTGCGGCTCTGTTCTTTCTCCACACTTACTGTGTCTCAAACAGTCTTTCAAATTCCCCTTGTATCAGGGTAGCTGTCAGACAGTCTCGGACAGTCCCCTTCCCTCAGGGGCAACCGAATGCCCGCATTCTCCACCACGTGCGGCGGGGTTCGACTCACCACTGCGGTGCCCCCTGCTGGCTGTCCTGGGGATTAGCTCTGTTCGGCAGTGTGCCCTCTTCCGGTGATGTCTTGCCACCAGCACTTCTGCTCCTGGACCCAAGTCGCTCCAAGAACCATGGTGTCCAGGGTGCTTGTTGCCTTCAGCCTGCAAGGCAGCCAGTTCTCCTCCCTCCTCAAGCTCCAGCAAGTGACTGTAGCTGCTCTGCCCTGCAGCTCTTCTTATATAGTCCAGCCGGGCCCTGATTGGCTGCTCCTCGCACCCCCTCTCTGATTGGCTGCCTTCTGCGCAGCCTGCCTAGGGCTCTATTAACCCCTTATGGGCCAGTGTGTGGCAGATGCCTCAACACCCACTGATATCACAAGTGATGCAATATGAATAATGATATTTTAAGTGACACTTTAACAACGTGCTGCTGCATGTCCCTGCAGTGAGACTAATTTTAACATTTCTGTTGGAAAGTTGATGCTCGGTTACAATGCGGTGGTACAAACAGCATGGAAAGAAGGGAACTGAAAACAAAGAGCAAACCCATTTTGCAGAACAACCAGCGTTTTTAATGGAAAGTTTCTGTCTAATTTTTTTTAAGGAAAATTTTTGAAAAAATTCTAAACATTTTCACCAAAAATTCTGTTTTTCAAAACAGGCGAAATTTCTGACATTTTAAAAATGTGTTTGAAAAACATTCTAAGCAGTGTCAATCTCTCAGATAGGCCTTACAAACGGAGGTCAGTATCCTGATCCCTGTTTTATAGAAAGGGAAACTGAGGCACAGAGAGATTCCATTACTTACCCAAACTCTCACAGGGAGTTAAACTAAAAGCAGAGAATAAAACCAAGATCTTTCATTCCTACATTATTCACTTGCCAACACTGCTCCCTCAAGCCAAGTTATCACATCTAATGATTTCGTTAACACCAGTGGAGAAGGACTTACTCTCAGAGAAGCACACATTTGGCAGCTACAGGTTTGATTGAACATCTGAAGAGCTGGGGCTTCTACGGATTTCATGTAGATGTTCAGTCTGTCTGTAATTATATTGACTCTCAAGGCTCAGCCAGTAGGAACACAGGAATGCTGTACAGCAGGCAGATCCCTGCCATTTCATTGGCTGTCGCCAGAATGAGCCATCCCTCTGCCTTAAGTTACGTAGTCACCAGAAAATATTGAAACCCAGACAGGTGAAGGTTAGGTATTTGGTAGTTTACAGCCAATACATCTTGACAGTGGTTTTCTTGGGGTGTCTTTAGTTCACAATGTGGTTATTTAAGAAGCAGCTCAGAGGGGTTTCCTGGGCCATTTTGTTCTACTAATTCTCATTTACTTTCACTTTTACTAATTCTACCCTGCCTATAAAAATCCTCTTTTAACTTTTCTCTCTTGATCCAGTCTTTTTCTTACTTCTAGATACTACAGAGGGAAGAACGTAGGGCCAAATTTTTCAAAAGCTTTGGGCAGGTGAACGAATATAGGGCCTGGTCTACACTAGAGTTAGGTTGATGCAAGCCAGCTTATGTTGACCTCACTAAACAAATGTCTACACTACAGTTTTGCTCCTGCTGATGTAACTCACCCGCTACACTGACTTGATAACTCTACCTCCACGAGCAATGTGGAGTTTAGTCGACGTAGCTAGATCGAGGCAGTGTCCGTGTAGACACTGTGTTACTTACATCGACTTTCGTGGCCTCCAGGAGGTGTCCCACAATGCCCCACCTTGACCGCTCTGATCACAGTTTTGATCTTCACTGCCCAGCGGCCAGGTACGCACAAAGGTGAAACTAAGCCAGTGCGCCCTGGTGTGGCGCCCCGGTAAGAGAGTAGCCAGCTGGGGGCGGGGCTCTGGATGCTGCTGGCCACTGTACACGGGTGGGCCCGAGCCAGCACCCACAGCCCCTGGGCAGCGCGGCCACAGCACACCCAGGCTCCAGCCCCGAGGATCTGGCAGCCGGGCAGCGTGGTCCTTGCCACCCTCACCAGCGCTGAGCTCCCCCAAACTTGCAAAGTGGACAGTACCCGTAAGAAATTTAAGTTACTTTAACCCCCAGGTACGCAGGAACGTGCCCCTGCCCATTTAAAGCGCCATGAAATTTTGAAATTGCATTTCCTGTTTGCCCAGTGTGGAGAGCTCCGCCTAGCCACTCTCGAGCACACCTAGCACCTGCCCAGCTGAGCACGCCGGCTCCACGCTGCAGACGTCTGTGGGGAGAAGAGGCTGTGCACGCAGAGCTGTGATCCAGCTGTAGAAACGTTGACATCTACAGGCAGACGGCTTGGGGCATGGGGGAGAAGATACAAGAGGGACCCGCAGCGGTGCCGCGTGAAAGCCAAGGAGCTGCGGCAGGTGTACCAGAGGGCAGGGGAGGCCAACCATCGCTCCGGTGTGGAGCTGCGGAGCTGCTGCCATCCTCCATGGAGACCTCACCACCACCCCCAAGAGCCCCCTGGGTACTTCGGGGGAGCACGAGTCACAGGCATGTGAACAGCGAGGAGGAGGCAATGGAAGAGGAGGAGGAGCATAGGGGACAGGGATCCAGAGGTGCCGTGAGCCAGGACATGTTTTTAACTCCTGGGCACTCCAGCCAGTCCTTATGGTCCAGCATGGGTGAACCTGCTGCTGGGGCAGGAACTTCTGGTAAATATGAGAGTTTGCTTTGAAATTTTCAGGGATGGAACCCCCCAAGTAGCAGGACACGTCTGTTGATTTACTCTTTCTTACTCAGGCTACGAGAGGTAGTGAAACCACCAGTAGCGGCAGAGCAGCTCTCTGCTTCTCGTTCCCCTGCAGAGTTAGGCAGCGGGCACCACACGGAACACTTTGTTTATGTGCACAGGGATGTCCCGTGATTCCTCCACTGAGATCCCGATGAAACGTTCCCGGAGAGAGTCTGCAAGTTGCAAGTTTCCACAGAGTGATCGTCACTTGCTTCTCCACTGTCGCGGCAGCTCTCAGTTTGGTGTCCCTGTGCCAGAGGGCTGGGGCGAGCTCTGCACACAGATCTAGGAATGTGGCCTTGTGCATCCAAATGTTCTGCCGTCACCGCTCGTCATCCCAAACGTGCCTGAAGATGCGATCCCATCAGTCAGTCATTTTTCTCGGGCCCAGAGCTGATGATCTGCCATCTGCAGCTGCTCCGTGAACACCACCACCAACTTTGAATTGTTTCTTTCTATGTCCTGCAGCAACCTGTCCTCCAAGGAATCGTCATGTTCCCCGCAGCTCCTCGGGCGGCTCTGCAAATACAGCAGGGTCAGGAGCCCCGTGCTCACAAGGCTTACCCCAATAGTACATAGCTGTGGGGGATCCAGGCTTCTCACGCAGATGGCGGACAGCAAGGAGGGACATGCAGGTGTGCAGGGAGTTTTGAAAAGAGGTGTGAAACATTATGGGATGCAGATGAAATGATGGGATGGAGAGCACTGCATTATGGGACGTTAAAATCATGTTCCCAGTCATTCCTGTGTGACTTGTTTGGCCCCATGAGGCATTGGAAAACCTTCCCAAAGCACCCTGCACTAGATGGTGCCGAGTTGCATAGTGGGATAGCTAGCTATGGTGCACTGCTCTCTGAGGACGCGCACCGTCGATCCATGGAACACAGTGTGGACACGCAAAAGCAATTTAATTACTGTGGCGGCTGTTTCTTGGTATAACATAGGTCAACATAATTTTGTAGTGTAGACATGGCCTAGATCATTCAAACTGGTGTTTGCTATAAGAGTAATCAGGTAATTAGTTATTAGTCCAGTTTGTTATGATTAGCTTTGGCGTTTTAGGCAGATTAAAGGTGTCTGTGTAAGATAGAAGGGGTTGTTTTCTTGCTAGTTAAAACCACAGACCTGGTTTGAGCTAGTGAAACTGCTGAGAGGAAATAGACGAGAGAAGCAGTTCCTTGCTGACAAACAAGTGCCCCAAGGCACACAATGCGAACAGGATGAAAAGCAGGAAGTTTTCGCTGAGCAGGTCCGTCGGTAGCCCAAGATGACAGAACACCTAGTAAATATGGTGGGTCCTCTCTTAGCGCTACTTTAAGTAATCAGCTGTTAGTTTATATCAGGGGTCTCAAACTCCATTTACCTTAGGGCCAGCTCCACTCCTCAAATCCTCCCAGCGGGCCAATCATGTCACTGAAGAAGTGTTCAGAAAAGAAAACGTTTATATTGTATTTTTTTATTTGAAATTTCTCAGAAATAGTAAAACTGTCATAAAACTTGATACAATTCTTCGCCTGCCTGAGAGTTTTCAGTGTTTCGTTGATGTTTGGCCTCAGTGACTGAGCAGTTGAAACCTTCAGGCTTGCATCAAGGTGGGCTTCAGACAGTTGTGTTCGGGATTTTGACTTGTTTATATTCATTGTGGGAAAAAGTGACCCCCCCTCCATGGCTGACTCTGCCCGGCGACTAGTGATGGTATCTCTGTCCCTCTCCCCCAGCCAATGGGAGCTGCGGGGGAAGGCACCTGCAGCAGACATTGACCGCAGCGTGGCTCCATGAGTCTCTCCTCCGTGGGCCACAGTTGGGCGGTTCTCGGGCCGCAGATGCCCCGCGGGCCAGGACTTTGAGACCCCTGGTTTATATCATGTGTTGTTGGGTTTATAGTTATGCTTAATAGCACATATGTGATGTATTACTCTGGCCAAGCAGAGCAGCCTTTCGGAAAGAAACATGCTTTCGGCTAAATGTCAATTCAGAGCCTTATTCATAGAAAAGGATCCAAATGTCCAACAGCAGGTAAAAGGGTTTTAAAGGAGCTGCTCAGACACCGGGGGATTGTTTCTGTGGAATATTTTTGACTTTTTGGGAAAAAAAATGGAAACCTGAAATTTCTGAGCTGAAAACCAAAAAGAACAGTCACTTAGCATACAGCTGGTCCCAGGTGGAGATATGCCGAGTAACCCACTTGGAGCGTCTCTGGGGTGAAAGGAGGTGAGGAGAAAGTCTGAAGGGCTGGGTCCCGTCTGGCACAGTCTCAGGGTAACTGCACCTTTAATCCGCTCCGTGGCCTGCTGTAGAAATGCCTGTTTGGGTCTCAGGCCTCCAGCTGTCAGCTCTCTCTGGGCAGGGAGAGGGCTGCACGGCACTCGGGGAACTACACACCCATCGGCTGGCTGTGGGTTTCTGGGCTGGGACAGCAAAGAAGCACTTGAGACACTCAGGATTACAAGGAGGGTGGTGACACCACCCTGAATTGACCCCCCAAAATGTGACATTTTCCTGGGGGGCCTGGGATCCCGCTCACAATTAGGCCAAGATTTTGACAAGTAAGTTACGGTGCTGGGATTTCAGAAAGTGCTCAGCAAATCAGCTCTCTCCATTTGGGCACCCCAAATCACTCATCGCTTTGGAAAACCCTAGCCCTGGTCTCTGTGTTATAGGGGGTCTGGTGCAGGTCCTGTAGCAAGAAATGCCGGGCAACGGAAGGTTGGGGACGGTCTGTTCGCTCCTCTTTTTCTAGTGTGTTCTGGTTTTTATCCCATGCCCATCACCGTGGTGTTGAGCGCTCTTTGGTCATGTCTCCCCCTCGGGCTCGAATTCACCAGCAAAATGCAGAGAGCTGAGACAATGAAATACCCTGACAGTGACTTAGGGTATGTCTACACTACGGAATAAGGTCGAATTTATAGAAGTCGGTTTTTTAGAAATCGGTTTTATATAGTCGAGTGTGTGTGTCCCCACAGAAAATGCTCTAAGTGCATTAAGTGCATTAACTCGGCGGAGTGCTTCCACAGTACCGAGGCTAGCGTCGACTGCCGGAGCGTTGCACTGTGGGTAGCTATCCCACAGTTCCCGCAGTCTCCGCTGCCCATTGGAATTCTGGGTTGAGATCCCAATGCCTGATGGGGCTAAAACATTGTCGCGGGTGGTTCTGGGTACATATCGTCAGGCCCCCGTTCCCTCCCTCCCTCCGTGAAAGCAAGGGCAGACAATCGTTTCGCGCCTTTTTTCCTGAGTTACCTGTGCAGACGCCATACCACGGCAAGCATGGAGCCCGCTCAGGTAACCGTCACCCTATGTCTCCTGGGTGCTGGCAGACGCGGTACGGCATTGCTACACAGTAGCAGCAACCCATTGCCTTCTGGCAGCAGACGGTACAGTCCAACTGGTAGCCGTCATCGTCGTGTCCGAGGTGCTCCTGGCAACGTCAGCTGGGAGCGCCTGGGCAGACATGGGTGCAGGGACTAAATTTGGAGTGACTTGACCAGGTCATTCTCTTTAGTCCTGCAGTCAGTCCTATTGAACCGTCTTATGGTGAGCGGGCAGGCGATACAGACTGCTAGCAGTCGTACTGTACCATCTTCTGTCGAGCAGCCCTGAGATGTGGATGGCATGCAGTCCTTCTGCACCGTCTGCTGCCAGCCAGAGATGTAAAAGATAGATGGAGTGGGTCAGAACAAGAAATAGACCAGATTTGTTTTGTACTCATTTGCCTCCTCCCCTGTCTAGGGGACTCATTCCTCTAGGTCACACTGCAGTCACTCACAGAGAAGGTGCAGCGGGGTAAATCTAGCCATGTGTCAATCAGAGGCCAGGCTAACCTCCTTGTTCCAATAAGAACGATAACTTAGGTGCACCATTTCTTATTGGAACCCTCCGTGAAGTCCTGCCTGAAATACTCCTTGATGTAAAGACACCCCCTTTGTTGATTTTAGCTCCCTGAAGCCAACCCTGTAAGCCGTGTCGTCAGTCGCCCCTCCCTCCATCAGAGCAATGGCAGACAATCGTTCCGCGCCTTTTTTCTGTGCGGACACCATACCAAGGCAAGCATGGAGGCCACTCAGCTCACTTGGGTAATTAGGAGCACATTAAACACCACACGCATTATCCAGCAGTATATGCAGCACCAGAACCTGGCATAGCCATACCGGGCGAGTAGGCGACGTCAGCGCGGTGACGGGAGTGATGAGGACATGGACACAGACTTCTCTGAAAGCATGGGCCCTGCCAATGCATGCATCATGGTGCTAATGGGGCAGGTTCATGCCGTGGAACGCTGATTCTGGGCTCGGGAAACAAGCACAGACTGGTGGGACCGCATAGTGTTGCAGGTCTGGGACGATTCCCAGTGGCTGTGAAACTTTCGCATGCGTAAGGGCACTTTCATGGAACTTTGTGACTTGCTTTCCCCTGCCCTGAAGCGCATGAATACCAAGATGAGAGCAGCCCTCACAGTTGAGAAGCGAGTGGAGATAGCCCTGTGGAAGCTTGCAACGCCAGACAGCTACTGGTCAGTTGGGAATCAATTTGGAGTGGGCAAATCTACTGTGGGGGCTGCTGTGATGCAAGTAGCCCACGCAATCAAAGATCTCCTGATATCAAGGGTAGTGACCCTGGGAAATATGCAGGTCATAGTGGATGGCTTTGCTGCAATGGGATTGCCTAACTGTGCTGGGGCCATAGACGGAACCCATATCCCTATCTTGGCACCGGAGCACCAAGCCGCCGAGTACATAAACCGCAAGGGGTACTTTTCGATAGTGCTGCAAGCTCTGGTGGATCACAAGGGACGTTTCACCAACATCAACGTGGGATGGCCGGGAAAGGTGCATGATGCTCGCATCTTCAGGAACTCTGGTCTGTTTCAAAAGCTGCAGGAAGGGACTTTATTTCCAGACCAGAAAATAACTGTTGGGGATGTTGAAATGCCTATAATTATCCTTGGGGACCCAGCCTACCCCTTAATGCCATGGCTCATGAAGCCGTACACAGGCAGCCTGGACAGTAGTCAGGAGCTGTTCAACTACAGGCTGAGCAAGTGCAGAATGGTGGTAGAATGTGCATTTGGACGTTTAAAGGGGCGCTGGCGCAGTTTACTGACTCGCTTAGACCTCAGCGAAACCAATATTCCCACTGTTATTACTGCTTGCTGTGTGCTCCACAATATCTGTGAGAGTAAGGGGGAGACGTTTATGGCGGGGTGGGAGGTTGAGGCAAATCGCCTGGCTGCTGGTTACACGCAGCCAGACACCAGGGCGGTTAGAAGAGCACAGGAGGACGCGGTACGCATCAGAGAAGCTTTGAAAACCAATTTCATGACTGGCCAGGCTACGGTGTGAAAGTTCTGTTTGTTTCTCCTTGATGAAACCCCCTGCCCCTTGGTTCACTCTACTTCCCTGTAAGCTAACCACCCGCCCCTCCTCCCTTCAATCACCGCTTGCAGAGGCAATAAAGTCATTGTTGCTTCACATTCATGCATTCTTTATTCATTCATCACACAAATAGGGGGATGACTACCAAGGTAGCCCAGGAGGGGTGGGGGAGGAGGGAAGGAAAATGCCACACAGCACTTTAAGCACAGCACTTTAAAAGTTTACAACTTTAAAATTTATTGAATGACAGCCTTCTTTTTTTTGGGCAATCCTCTGTGGTGGAGTGGCTGGTTGGCCGGAGGCCCCCCCACCACGTTCTTGGGCGTCTGGGTGTGGAGGCTATGGAACTTGGGGAGGAGGGCGGTTGGTTACAGAGGGGCAGCAGTGGCAGTCTGTGCTCCAGCTGCCTTTGCTGCAGCTCAACCATACACTGGAGCATACTGGTTTGGTCCTGCAGCAGCCTCAGCATTGAATCCTGCCTCCTCTCATCATGCTGCCGCCACATTTGAGCTTCAGCCCTGTCTTCCGCCCGCCACTTACTCTCTTCAGCCCGCCACTTACTCTCTTCAGCCCGCCACCTCTCCTCCCGGTCATTTTGTGCTTTCCTGCACTCTGACATTATTTGCCTCCACGCATTCGTCTGTGCTCTGTCAGTGTGGGAGGACAGCATGAGCTCGGAGAACATTTCATCGCGAGTGCATTTTTTTTTCTTTCTAAGCTTCACTAGCCTCTGGGACGGAGAAGATCCTGTGATCATTGAAACACATGCAGCTGGTGGAGAAAAAAAAAGGGACAGCGGTATTTTAAAAGACACATTTTATAAAACTGTGACTACACTCTTTCAGGGTAAACCTTGCTGTTAACATTACATACATAGCACATGTGCTTTCGTTACAAGGTCGCATTTTGCCTCCCCCCACAGCGTGGCTACCCCCTCAACCTTCCCCCCTCCCTGTGGCTAACAGCGGGGAACATTTCTGTTTAGCCACAGGCAAACAGCCCAGCAGGAATGGGCTCCTCTGAGTGTCCCCTGAAGAAAAGCACTCTATTTCAACCAGGTGACCATGAATTATATCTCACTCTCCTGAGGATAACACAGAGAGATAAAGAACGGATGTTGTTTGAATGCCAGCAAACATACACTGCAATGCTTTGTTCTACAATGATTCCCGAGTACGTGTTACTGGCCTGGAGTGGTAAAGTGTCCTACCATGAAGGACGCAATAAGGCTGCCCTCCCCAGAAACCTTTTGCAAAGGCTTTAGGACTACATCTAGGAGAACCGCAAATGCCAGGGCAAAGTAATCCTTTCACATGCTTGCTTTTAAACCATGTATAGTATTTTAAAAGGTACACTCACCAGAGGTCCCTTCTCCACCTGCTGGGTCCAGGAGGCAGCCTTGGGTGGGTTCGGGGGGTACTGGCTCCAGGTCCAGGGTGAGAAACAGTTCCTGCCTGTCGGGAAAACCGGTTTCTCCGCTTGCTTGCTGTGAGCTATCTACAACCTCCTCATCAGCATCATCTTCTTCGTCCCCAAAACCTGCTTCCGTATTGCCTCCATCTCCATTGAAGGAGTCAAACAACACGGCTGGGGTAGTGGTGGCTGAACCCCCTAAAATGGCATGCAGCTCATCATAGAAGCGGCGTGTTTGGGGCTCTGACCTGGAGCAGCCGTTCGCCTCTCTGGTTTTCTGGTAGGCTTGCCTCAGCTCCTTCAGTTTCATGCAGCACTGCTTCGGGTCCCTGTTATGGCCTCTGTCCTTCATGCCCTGAGAGATTTTCACAAAGGTTTTGGCATTTTGAAAACTGGAACGGAGTTCTGATAGCACGGATTCCTTTCCCCAAACAGTGATCAGATCCCGTACCTCCCGTTCGGCCCATGCTGGAGCTCTTTTGCGATTCTGGGACTCCATCATGGTCACGTCTGCTGATGAGCTCTGCATGGTCACCTGCAGCTTGCCACGCTGGCCAAACAGGAAATGAGATTCAAAAGTTCGCAGTTCTTTTCCTGTCTACCTGGCCAGTGCATCTGAGTTGAGAGTGCTGTCCAGAGCGGTCATAATGGAGCACTCTGGGATAGCTCCCGGAGGCCAATACCATCGAATTGTGTCCACAGTAGCCCAAATTCGAGCCGGCAACGTCGATTTAAGCGCTAATCCACTTGTCAGGGGTGGAGTAAGGAAATCGATTTTAAGAGCCCTTTAAGTCGAAATAAAGGGCTTCATTGTGTGGACGGGTGCAGGTTTACATCGATTTAACGCTGCTAATTTCGACCTAAAGTCCTAGTGTAGACCAGGGCTTACACAGGGATGATGTTTGGAAGGGAGGGTCTTCTGAAGGACTGGCTGGGAAAACCCTCAATAGTTCAGGGAAACAGGTTCAATGTTGTTAGGGCAGGAGCCACCAGATGATGCTGTTAAGACGTCGTAAGTGTTTTTTTCTCAGGGCTTGGCTACACTTGCAGATGTAGAGCGCTATCCCACAAAGCCCCTCTTCCCATTCTGGCTCTTACAGCACCAAGGTCCCAACTGGAGACCAGTGACTTGTGTGCCATGGGTACTCACAAAAACTGGGTGCCAATACACTCAAATACAGCAGGAGGCTTTGGGCCTAGTCCGTGGGCATAAAAGAGTTTCACATCTTTATTTATGGGAAGACCCTGTAGCTGAAACTGACCATAAGACACTCATTGCCACTCCCAGCTCCCGCTTCCCCCCAGAATACAGAGGCTAGATGTTCAGTTCCAAATGCATCCTTTGCCCATTGCTCCCAAACCTGGGAGAGGCTGGCTGGCTGGTTGGCTGGTTGCAAACACACTCGCTGGAGCACTGGACACAAGTGCGGTGGAGCAAAGTTCAGAGCTAGATTTTGTACGTTGCTCAGAATTTTAAAAATCCCTTCCGGTCTCAGGCAAAATGCGGACCGGGATTGCCAGAGCTCCTGCTCGGGATGAAAGCCTGCAGAAAGTAACTGAGGCTGTTAGCACAGGGTGGCTGGGAGAGCAGATTCCCAGCCCCTATTGTCAATACAAGGGGAGCTCTCAGCACTAGATGGCATTTTGTTTAAAGCCACAGGAGGGCGATCCCCAAGGGGTTACAGAAAAATACATTAGAAAGGAGTCATGAAGATCAGTCGGGGATTGAAAAACCTCAGCCCTGGTCTACACTAGGAGTTTAGGCTGAATTTAGCAGCGTTAAATCGATGTAAATCTGCACCCGACAACACTATGAAGCCCTTTTTTTCTACTTAAAGGACTCTTAAAATCGATTTCCTTATTCCACCCCTGACAAGTGGATTAGAGCTTAAATTAGCCTTGCCGGGTTGCATTTGGGGTACTGTGGACACAATTAGATGGTATTGGCCTCCGGGAGCTATCCCAGAGTGCTCCATTGTGACTGCTCTGGACAGCACTCTCAACTCAGATGCACTGGCCAGGTAGACAGGAAAAGGCCTGCGAACTTTTGAATTTAAATTTCCTGTTTGGCCAGCATGGCAAGCTACAGGTAACCATGCAGAGCTCATCAGCAGACGTGACCATGCAGAGCTCATCAGCAGAGGTGAGCATGATGGAGTCCCAGAATCGCAAAAGAGCTCCAGCATGGACCGAATGGGAGGTACGGGATCTGATCGCTGTATGGGGAGAGGAATCCATGCTATCAGAACTCTGTTCCAGTTTTCGAAATGCCAAAACATTTGTCAAAATCTCCCAGGGCATGAAGGAGAGAGGCCATAACAGGGACCTGAAGCAGTGCCGCGTGAAACTTAAGGAGCTGAGGCAAGCCTACCAGCAGAGAGGCGAACGGCCGCTCTGGGTCAGAGCCCCAAACATGCCGCTTCTATGATGAGCTGCATGCCATTTTAGGGGGTTCAGCCACTACTACCCCAGCCGTGTTGTTTGACTCCTTCAATGGAGATCGAGGCAACACGGAAGCAGGTTTTGGGGATGAGGAAGATGAGGAGGAGGAGGTTATAGATAGCTCACAGCAAGCAAGTGGAGAAACCGGTTTTCCCGACAGGCAGGAACTGTTTCTCACCCTGGACCTGGAGCCAGTACCCCCCAAACCCATCCAAGGCTGCCTCCTGGACCTGACAGGCGGAGAAGGGACCTCCGGTGAGTGTACCTTTTAAAATACTATACATGGTTTAAAATCAAGTGTGTTTAATGAGTAATTTGCCCTGGCATTCGCGGCTCTCCTGGATGTACTCCCAAAGCCTTAGCAAAAGGTTTCTGGGGAGGGCAGCCTTATTGCGTCCTCCATGGTAGGACACTTTACCACTCCAGGCCAGTAGCACATACTCGGGAATCATTGTACAATAAAGCATTGCAGTGTATGTTTGCTGGCGTTCAAACAACATCCGTTCTTTATCTCTCTGTGTTATCCTCAGAAGAGTGAGATATCATTCATGGTCACCTGGTTGAAATAGGGTGCTTTTCTTCAGGGACACTCAGAGGAGCCCGTTCCTGCTGGGCTGTTTGCCTGTGGCTGAACACAAATGTTCTCCGCTGTTAGCCACGGGGAGGGTGGGGGGATGAGGGTTTAGCCACACGGTGGGGGGAGGCAAAATGCGACCTTGGAATGAAAGCACATGTGCTGTGTATGTAATGTTAACAGCAAGGTTTACCATGAAAGAGTGTACCCATTGTTCTATAAAATGTGTCTTTTTAAATACCACTGTCCCTTTTTTTTTCTCCACCAGCTGCATCTGTTTCAAGGATCACAGGATCTTCTCCTTCCCAGAGGCTAGTGAAGATTAGAAAGAGAAAAAAATGCACTCGTGATGAAATGTTCTCCGAGCTCATGCTGTCCGCCCACACTGACAGAGCACAGACGAATGCATGGAGGCAGACAATGTCAAAGTGCAGAAAATGACCGGGAGGAGAGGTGGTGGGCTGAAGAGAGTAAGTGGCGGGCTGAAGAGAGTAAGTGGCGGGCTGAAGACAGGGCTGAAGCTCAAATGTGGTGGCAGTGTGATGAGAGGAGGCAGGATTCAATGCTGAGGCTGCTGGAGGATCAAACCAATATGCTCCATCATATGGTTGAGCTGCAGCAAAGGCAGCAGGAGCACAGACCACTGCTACAGCCCTTGTGTAACCAGCCGCCCTCCTCCCCAAGTTCCATAGCCTCCACACCCAGATGCCCAAGAACGCGGTGGGGGGGCCTCCGGCCAACCAGCCACTCCACCACAGAGGATTGCCCAAGCAACAGAAGGCTGGCATTCAATAAGTTTTAAAGTTGTAAACTTTTGAAGTGCTGTGTGGCCTTGTCCTTCCCTCCTCCACCACCCCTCCTGGTGTTTCTCTCCTCCACCACCCCTCCTGGGCTACCTTGGTAGTTATCCCCCTATTTGTGTGATGAATGAATAAAGAATGCATGAATGTGAAGCAACAATGACTTTATTGCCTCTGCAAGTGGTGATCGAAGGGTGGTGGGGTGGGTGGTTAGCTTACAGGGAAGCAGAGTGAGCCAAGGGGCGGGGGGTTTCATGAAGGAGAAACAAACAGAACTTTCACACCGTAGCCTGTCCAGTCATGAAACTGGTTTTCAAAGCTTCTCTGATGCGCACTGCGCCCTCCTGTGCTCTTCTAACCACCCTGGTGTCTGGCTCTTTGAAACCAGCAGCCAGGCGATTTGCCTCAACCTCCCACCCCGCCATAAACGTCTCCCCCTTACTCTCACAGATATTGTGGAGCACACAGCAAGCAGTAATAACAGTGGGAATATTGGTTTTGCTGAGGTCTAAGCGAGTCAGTAAACTGCACCAGCGCGCTTTTAAACGTCCAAATGCACATTCTACCACCATTCTGCACTTGCTCAGCCTGTAGTTGAACAGCTCCTGACTACCGTCCAGGCTGCCTGTGTACGGCTTCATGAGCCATGGCATTAAGGGGTAGGCTGGGTCCCCAAGGATAATTATAGGCATTTCAACATCCCCAACGGTTATTTTCTGGTCTGGGAAGAAAGTCCCTTCCTACCGCTTTTGAAACAGACCAAAGTTCCTGAAAATGCAAGCATCATGTACCTTTCCCGGCCATCCCACATTGATGTTGGTGAAATGTGCCTTGTGATCCACCAGAGCTTTCAGCACTATTGAAAAGTACCCCTTGCAGTTTATGTGCTCGCCGGCTTGGTGCTCCGGTGCCAAGATAGGAATATGGGTTCCCGCTATGGCCCCAGCACAGTTAGGCAATCCCATTGCAGCAAAGCCATCCACTATGACCTGCACATTTCCCAGGGTCACTACCCTTAATATCAGCAGATCTTTGATTGCATGGGCTACTTGCATCACAGCAGCCCCCACAGTAGATTTGCCCACTCCAAATTGATTCCTGACTGACCGGTAGCTGTCTGGTGTTGCAAGCTTCCACAGGGCTATTGCCACTCACGTCTCAATGGTGAGGGCTGCTCTCATCTTGGTATTCTTGCGCTTCAGGGCAGGGAAAAGCAAGTCACAAAGTTCCATGAAAGTGCCTTTACACATGCGAAAGTTTCGCAGCCACTGGGAATCGTCCCAGACCTGCAACACTATGCGGTCCCACCAGTCTGTGCTTGTTTCCCGGGCCCAGAATCGGCATTCCACGGCATGAACCTGCCCCATTAGCACCATGATGCCCACATTGGCAGGGTCCATGCTTTGAGAGAAGTCTGTGTCCATGTCCTCATCACTCCCGTCACTGCGCTGACGTCGTCTACTCGCCCGGTATGGCTCTGCCAGGTTCTGGTGCTCCATATACTGCTGGATAATGTGTGTGGTGTTTAATGTGCTCCTAATTGCCAATGTGAGCTGAGCGGGCTCCATGCTTGCCGTGATATGGCGTCCACACAGGAAAAAGGTGCAGAACGATTGTCTGCCTTTGCTCTGACGGAGGGAGGGGCGACTGATGACATGGCTTACAGGATTGGCTTACAGGGAATTAAAATCAACAAAGGGGGTGGCTTTACATCAAGGAGTATTTCAGGCAGGACTTCACGGAGGGATGCGGGGGGGAGCAAATGAGTACAAAACAAATCTGGTCTATTTCTTGTTTTGATCCACTCCATCTATCTTTTACATCTTTGGCTGGCAGCAGACGGTGCAGGACTGCAAGCCATCCACATCTCCTGCCTGCCCGGCAAAAGATGGTACAATAGGACTGCGAGCCATCCATATTGCCTGTCTGCTCACCAAAAGATGGTAGAATAGGACTGGTTGCAGGACTAAAGAGAGTGACCTGGTCGAGTCACTTCTAATGTAGTCCCTGCACCCATGTCTGCCCAGGTGCTCCCAGCTGACGTGGCCAGGAGCACCTCGGGCATGACAATGATGGTTACCAGTACTATTGTACCATCTGCTGCCACAAGGCAATGGGTTGCTGCTGCTGTGTAGCAATGCCGTACCGCGTCTGCCGGCACGCAGGAGACATATGGTGACCGTGAGCTGAGCGGGCTCCATGCTTGCCGTGGTACGGCGTCTGCACAGGTAACTCAGGAAAAAAGGCGCGAAACGATTGTCTGCCATTGCTTTCACGGAAGGAGGGAGGGAATGGGGTCCTGACGATATGTACCCAGAACCACCCGTGACAATGTTTTTTGCCCCATCAGGCATTGGGATCTCAACCCAGAATTCCAATGGGCAGCGGAGACTGCGGGAACTGTGGGAAAGCTACCCACAGTGCAACACTCTGGAAGTCAACACTAGCCTCAGTACGGTGGAAGCACTCCGCCAAGTTAATGCACTTAATGCACTTAGAGCATTTTGTGTGGGGACACACACAAATCAACTATCTAAAAACAATTTCTAAAAAAACGACTTCTATAAATTCGACCTAATTTTGTAGTGTAGACATACCCTCAGAGAACGTCCAGAGCCCTTTTATGCTGGCCTCACATGAACAGCGACGTTGAGAAAGCTGTCGAGGGTTCCATATATGCCAAAAATACAGGCCAACTCACGCAAAAGAGCCCCTGTTAGTGGTGTGATGTTATCTGATTAAAATATGATCCTATAGATCATTGTTATAACCACTGTTATATATTTACTGCAAATCTTGTACAAAATGTGGCAAGTGAGGGGTCCATGGCAAGGTGATGATTTGCTGGTTATGATTATGCTCTCTGTACACATGTATCCTTTTTATATTTGAAGTATTGGCTGTATACCTGGATTTCAAATGTTTGCTCCTGGGGTAACACCCACAAAGTAGCGAGCCAGCACATCTCAAAGGAACTAGTCAAATTAAGTGGTTCATCAAGGGACACTTAGTTCACAGTGGACTATGGGAGATGCCCGTGATACACTGAATGGACTTTCCTGTGGACGTTCCAACTGAAATGGCCACTGCTGTGACGAAGGAAAATTAGGCATGGACGTGTGACTTGCCCATGTGCCTCCATCAGGAACAGCGCCAGCTTTCGCGGTGCCCCAGGCGGTGTGAAGGACGGAAGCTGCCGCTGAAACACCGCCGAGGACCCGGGCAGCCGAAGGTCGGAGCGTCGCTGCCGAAACGCCGCCGAGGGACCCAAAATGCCAACCCCGAAATCCTGGTGCTCTAGAGCTTGCGCCGGCCCTGGCCTCCATACTCCATCTTTACCTGTAATTTTCCACAGTGAGAACAATGGGCTTCCCTCCACATGGCAGAAGCTATAGAAGGCCCTGGAAACATCTGCATTTGGCCTCTTTCTTGCTCAAATCTCTGGACTTAGACGAATGGAAACATTCTAACCCAGGGACTGAGGTCCGTCCAATGATTTGGAAGCTGCCAGAGACTTGACTTAAGCCAGGAGTTTATTCCGTCACTGCTACAAGCCTGAACCAAGAACTTTGCCATTGCTGTATGTATTTGATTTGTTTAACTAATTTTCACCTTTCTTTCTTTCCTTTTATAAATAAACCTTTAGATAGTAGACACTAAAGGATTGGCGTGGTTGTTGGGTAAGATCTGACTTTTATATTGACCTGGGTGCGTGGCTGATCCTTTGGGAACAGAAGAACCCTTTGGTTGATGAGACTGGTTGTAAAGAACCGCTCATCTTTAAATCCAGCATTTTGGGGGGTAATACAAGGTCTGGAATGCCTCAGGAAACTGCTTTTATGCCTTCTTGTTAGCCAGTGTGGTGAAGCAGAAGTTTACTTTGGTTGCTGCGTTGGTGTATCTCATAGGAGAATAACCACCAGTTTTGCGGTGGCTCTGCCCCTTTGCTCAGCAGTTTGTCCAGGATTTGGTATTCTCAGTTGTGACCCACAAAGGCACGGTTATAGGTAGTTAACCGGAAAAGATTGGCCCCCGGGGCAAAGGAAGCCTAGATTTGTTTACACAGGCAGGAGAAAACAGCGTACTTGTCCTAGACTATAGTTCTCACCTCCCCGAGATAACCCTACGAGAAGACACTAGGGCTAAACGGGTGATGGCGCATATCAAACCTGTTTTTGCTAGACATGGTCTACCTGTCACGGTAATGTCTGACAGGGGCTGCAGTTCGGTGGCCATGAGGTTACGCAGTTTGCAGTGAAATTTGGGTTTAGAACGTAGCCACTCGTCCATGCTATCCCCCATCAAACAGGATGGTGGAGAACAGTGTCAAAAGTCTAAAGCCACGACTGAAAAGGACTGCCGAGTCAGACTCTGGTCTGTATTTAGCCCTATGAAATTACAGACTGGCCCCCGGGATGCAGGGGGTGTCCCCTGCTGCCATTCTGATCAACAGAAAACGGAGAAGAAAAATCCTTTCACTGCCAGACACGGACATCAGCAAGACAGTGGGGACTTGCCGACAGACGAGGCAGAACAAAGCAATCAGCATGATTTCGGATCCACTTCACAATGATGCAGTGGTTGCCCTGGGGTCATTTGAGGCTGTCACCCCAGGTGGAGACATACTACAGAAGAATAGGCAACACCTCCAAATCCCAGGGAAGGAGGGAGATAAGGGGCATCAAAGCAGCCGTCTTGCCTGAGAGGGTCTCAGACAGGCAACAAATACAAGAGAATGAGACAACAGAGCCGCAGGACAGGGTAAAACCAGAACACATGGGCCTGCTGCCTCCTGAGAGCAATGGTGCTGATGTCTCGGGGTAGCCCTGAGGTCCAAACGACAGCGCAGGGCACCTCCGAGACTAGCTGAACATTGCTAGGAACTTGATCCCTGACCTGATCTTGAAGGGGGGGTAGTTTGGGGTAAAATATCATTGATTTGCTAAGCGTGCTTCCAGGAAAAACAAAGGAAGTTCTTGAAGCTGCAACAGCAAGTAGGGGGAAATAAATTAAACGGTTTTTAGACTCTGCTATGTTCAAATGGGCATGGTTAAGGGCACTGGATGGGCTGAAAATGCAGCAGCTGCGGTCCTGGACACATCTGGGTGAAATAGGAAAAGGTGTTTAAAAGACGTGATTATCCAAGCTGTCGTTGGGACACCAGGAACAGAGACACAGGACAACGGGAGCGATGCTCTCCTCAGGGAGCCCAGAACCCTCAGCCCGTGAGCCCTCTGCCTCAGCAAGAGAGAGCGCTTTGCTGGTCCGCTCCCGGCCACCCCAGCCTGTCAGCCAGCCCCAAAAAACTCCTCAGGACTCTGCCAGCCCAAACCTTGCCTTGCCGGTAACATGCAGCGAAGCCCAGAGCTCCCCAGAGACTCTCACCCTCCCACTGGACACTCCTAGAAATTATTAAGTTCGCTGCCTAAAAAGAGAGAGAGCACACAGACAGGTCTGCTACAAGCTCACCATCTCTGCTATGGATCTGAACCTCAAGAACTGAACTCATGTCTGTCTGTATATTGATCTTCTCACCATACTCTGTCTCTCTTTTCTTTTTTAATAAATTTTAGTTTAGTTAATAAGAATTGGCTATATGCGTGTATTTTGGGTAAGATTTAAGTTATATATTGACCTGGATGTGTGGCTGATCCTTTGGGATGAAAAGAACCTTTTCTTTTATATGAGGGAATAAGAGATTTTCAGTAATCGTCATCATATTTGACATGGATACCTGGATGGAGGCCTGAGGCTGGGTACTTTAAGGGAACTGTGCTGTTTGGACTTCTGGGTAACCAGTGAGGTAATACAGAAGCTGTTTCATGCTGGCTTGGTAAATCTAAATATTGGAATATCCGCCAGCTTTGGGTATTGTCCCCCCGGTCTGTTTGCAATTCACCCTAATTGAGAGACCTCAGCTGGCTCCTACCAGGACCACGGTCACAAGCCATCAGAGAGATTCTGCGCCTCTCATTCCTTTATTCCCCTCTTGACCGTTCGGTCCATCTGGTACTGGGGCCTCCTATCTCTTATCTATTAGCATACCATATGTTAGGGGGCTTATTCCTCACCCGCTTACTTCCCTGGTCCTTCTCGCATGAACAGAGAGCAACAATACCTGAAGGTGCAAACAATTCGATGTTTATTGGGGTGAACTTCCAGCAAGCACGATTCCAATTTCCTTCCTTAGTGTCCTCCTTCCCAGCTCTGACACCACAGAGCCTTATACCTGTGTCCCTGTTCTCATTCCCCCCCTTAGCAAAACATGATTCCAATTTCCCCACCCCCATTCCTTGTTCCCATTTCCCCACCCCCCCACACACTGATTGACTGCAGACTATATAGTAAAACTTGAGTTCAGCTTAGCTATACCTTAACCAATCGTTTTCCTGAAATTTAACTAACCAATCCTAACGTATTGTAACATGATTATGTAACCAATTACATCCCACCACCTTAATTAGTTTACACCCAGCAAAATTAATTATGCAGCAGACAGGAACAATCACAGAACCAGACCGAGATTATACAGACAAACAATAGCAAAGTGGGAACTATAATGACAAAGCATTACAGAAGTGAGGATTTCGCAACTACATCTATAAAGAAATAAGGGTTTCCCAGCTGTGTCTATTGATAAGTGAGTTCTTACTGAACAGAAAACTATCAAACTAAGTTTCCTTTTACATCTTCTAGGCACTTCCCTTTCTCTGGAGGCGATGGGCACTATCAGGACAGGATTGTATCCTAACAGCCCAATGGCACCTTCTTTCGATGTGACCAGTTTGGAATGTGAGGAGGTGACCGGTCGCTTCCCAGCTTATGGCTGCCTCTGTCGCTTAGCCAAAGGCCTGAGCCTAAGCACAGGGCCTCAGACTGTCACAATGAGAGAAAAAAGAAAAGGAGGACTTGTGGCACCTTAGAGACTAACAAATTTATTTGAGCATAAGCTTTTGTGAGCTCCAGCTCACTTCATCGGATGCTCTTACACCGGCAGACAGTGATTTTGATTCTCTTTCTTTTATACCTTTAGAACTAGCCAAGTGATAAGAATACACCTAAATTCTTAGAGTCTGGGCCTTTACAGAGAGGCCTGAATATCTGTATCCTAACACCGTACATTCCTCCACTCACACAGAACAGTTTCAAAAACAAGACTTCTTACAGAGCAAAGCAGAGCTAAACAATCCTTAATAAAACAGTTCCTTCTTACTGCTACTAAAAATAAAATAAGACCAAAAACTGTTTCTTCTTACTAATTCCAAAACACGTTATACTAACAAAAATTAATACAAATATTACTATGTAAAATAATGATCATTTAAAACAATTTTCAAAGTCAGGCTTTCAGGCCTTCAGATGATCACAGTGGTCCCTTCTGTTTTTCAAATCTAAGAATCTCTAAATTGATCCAATAGTTAATTACCAACACTGTTTAAAAATATGCACCTTATTTCAAGTCTAAATCTGTCCAACTCATCAATGTCTTTCTGATGCTCCCCTCTAAACTCGTTGAGCTCCCACGCCCGTTAGATGAAGGGTCCCAAGACTTCGGGCTTGTCGGTCAGCTGGAGGTACGGTTCTGGGCTGCATCTCGTCAGCCTCACCTCCCATCTGAGCACCTCCAGCACCCGGTTCTTCAGGGAATTCTCTTCCTCAGTCAGGCACCAGTCGAATAAATTAACCGAATGCAGGAAGTAGCTGGGCAGGTGTCTCTTCTCCAGGCTGAACTCCAGCAGTTTTAGCAGGGTCCCCAGAGCATCCAGCTCCGTAGCCCAGTTCTCTGTCTCTGGGTTGAGGTAGGAAGCCCAAAAAAGAACCGTCTGCAAAAGAAACATGCAGCTCTAACCACTAGAGACTGCTACCCTCCCACAACAAGGGCTAGAACCCAGGAGTCCTGGCTCCTGGCCCCCCTCCCCTAACCCCCTCCCCTCCCAGAGCTGGGGAGAGAACTGTGGAATCCTGGCTCCCAGCCCCCCACTCCCCCAACCCACTAGATCTTTCTCCCCTACAACTGTGGATGCTCGCATCACCCTTCCCTCCCTGGCTGCCCCGTCTGAGTGACCTTCAGGTGGTAGGAGGTCAGGACTTTGCCGTAGCGTGGTATCCACTGCTTCATGTTGATTTTCTTTAGCTGCCGCAACGCCAGCCACCTGCACCCACCATCGGCGTCAATGTCCTTGAGGAGCTGGGTCTCAGCCAGGGAGAAGGTCAGCCTGGAGTGAGGTGGAGGGAAATGGGGCAGGGCTGAATGGGAGTACAGGGTCAGACAGGCCCCCATCCCAAACCTGCCCCGGGATGTCTGTGTGTGTCTGTCCATCCCTTCCTGCTGGAGGGGATGAGCCCTGCTCTGTGTGTATTTGTGTTGCCTTCTGCGGGAACAAATGAGATTTGCATTTTTACCTCCAGAATGAACCCTTGGCCACCAGATCGGTCCCAGTTTTGTCAATTTCCGTGATATTCCAGGTGGGTTTTCTCTGCTTAGCACCCTGCTCCCAGTCCCACCAGTCGGAAAGCCAGCTCAGATCCAGCTTCAGCCAATCCTTGGACACCTCCACTTTATTCCGGATGGTGGGCACCAGGTCTATAGACACAGGTCGGCCATTCACCTCTGCACTGAGCTGCACGGCTGAACACTTTGGTTTATTATTCATGTCCCTCAGTTTAACATTGCCTTGGAGAGGGCAAGACAGAGGAGTCGGAGTTAAAAGCAAACAGCTGACATAGGTCAAAGCTTTGCAGATCTGAGATGATGGAAGGGCAAAGGTCAAGGGAATGAGGGCCAAGATCCCAGGATGCCTGGGTTCTCTCCCAGCTCTGGGAAGGGACCAGAGTCTAGTGATTAGAGCACCAGGGCTGGGAGTCAGGACTCCTGGTTCTCTCCACAGCTCTGGGAGATGAGCAGGGTCTAATGATTAGAGCAGGGGAAGGGCTGGGAACCAGGACTCCTGGGTTCTAGCTCTGAGTGTCTGTGACATTGTGTGACTAACTTCATCTCCATGGGCACGTGGTGAGTTAGTGGAAGAACTGAGAATAGAAACCAGGAATCCTGACTCCCTAACCCCTAACTTTGGGAACTCCATTGTGCGGGAGAGATTATGAAGGAACAGTGAAAAATTTCTCACCCCTTAGCTCTGCCAATGCCCCTCAGTCCCAACCTGCAGCCCCCCGCTATCTCAGCTGTGGGCTTCCCGAACACACAGCTCTGCTGGTGCCCCTAACCCCCAACCAGCAGCCCGTACTATCCCAGACAGGGGCTCCCCCATCCCCACAGCTCTGTCATGCCCCTCAAACCCGACCCACAGCCCCCTTTTCAATGTATTTACTATTTTACCCTATGCAATTTAACAGTTTTCCCTTCTGTATTTCCCTCGTGCTTATAATTTCTCCACTTACAGAATCCCTTAATGGATGTAATTTCTACTTACTAACTCCGGGAACAAATTTTCTTCTCTCTAAAAACAGAGATGGGGCAAGGAAATGTTAGTTAAAATCTATGACACTCCAATTCTTGTATATAACACTGACCAAACAGACAAATCTGGAAGAAAATGATCAGTTTGCAAGAGAGTTGGAAGAAGTCGGATTTCTCTGTGTCTATATTAATAAGGCCTTGGCTAACTCATAGTAAGAACTATGGGTGTTGGAAGTGCTGAAATCAACACACACTGGAAATACGATCAGTTAGCCCTGTTCCACTCTCGACTGTTCCACTGTTTCACTTATGGGGATGATTTTTATCGCAGTATACAGTGGCAGATTTAGAGTTAGTGGGGCCCTGTGCTCAGCTTCATTTTTGGGGCCCCCCTGGGGACCCAGCCAAGAAAAAGAACATTCGCTCTTATCTCCCCCATCCCTGGTTTTCCTTCTTTTTTTCTTCATCCTCCTCCTGTATTATAAGCAATAGGAAGTAAATGGAAATAAAGTGAGGTACCTTCATTGTTTTCATTGTCTAACTCTTTTTCTACAGACCACTTGAAAACCGCAGAGGGTCTCGGAGGACCACTTACTGATCTTTCCAAATACTGTTTGTACCGGTAGCTAACGATTGTAAAGTGCTCTGGATAAGAGCGCTTTATTAAAAAAAAAAGTAAAAAAACATTGGGGTGCAGGGTCTGGCCAGGAGTTAGGATGTGGGAGGGGGCTCAGGGTTGGGGGTGGGGTCTGGGAGAGAGTTAGGGTGCAGGAGCAGACTGGGGGTTGGGGTGCAGGGTCTTGACAGGAGTTAGGATGTGGGAGGGGGCTCAGGGTTGGGGGTGGGGTCTAGGAGAGAGTTAGGGTGCAGGAGCAGGCTGGGGGTTGGGGTGCAGGGTCTTGACAGGAGTTAGGATGTGGGAGGGGGCTCAGGGTTGGGGGTGGGGTCTGGGAGAGAGTTAGGGTGCAGGAGCAGACTGGGGGTTGGGGTGCAGGGTCTTGACAGGAGTTAGGATGTGGGAGGGGGCTCAGGGCTGGGGGTGGGGTCTGGGAGAGAGTTAGGGTGCAGGAGCAGACTGGGGGTTGGGGTGCAGGGTCTTGACAGGAGTTAGGATGTGGGAGGGGGCTCAGGGTTGGGGGTGGGGTCTGGGAGAGAGTTAGGGTGCAGGAGCAGGCTGGGGGTTGGGGTGCAGGGTCTTGACAGGAGTTAGGGTGAGGGAAGGGGCTCAGGGCTGGGGCAGAGGGTTGCGCTGCGGAGCGCTCACCTGGGGCAGCTTCTGTTTGGTGTGAGGGGTGCAGGTGGGGATGGGGGGTGCAGGAGTCAGGGCAGGGGGTGCGGGTGGGGCTGGGTGTGGGTGGGGGGTACAGGAGTCAGGGAAGGGGGCTGGGGTATGTGTGTGTAGGGGGCAGTGCGTGGGGAGTGGGGGGGGGCTTGGGGCTGGGGCAGTCCCAGTTGCGGCCGCTGGGTTCCCTTACCTGACTGGCTGGTGGACACGTCCCTGTCCTGCCACTGCTCCTGTTCTCTGCCAAAGGGATCTGTGGAGGCAGCAGGTGAGAGTTGAGACCCCCCCTGGCCTGCCGCGTCCTTCCCCTGGCTTTTTTCTAGGGGCTGGGACTGCACCTTCCATAGGTGCCGACTTCCCCACTTTCCCCTGGGTGCTCGCCCCCTCCTCTGCCCCTGGCCCTGCCCCCACTCCACCCCTTCCATGAGGCCCCACCCCTGCCCCGCCCCCATTCCAACCCCTTCCCCAAATCCCCGCCCCGGCCCTGCCTTCTCCCCTGAGCGCGCCGTGTTCCTGCTCCTCCCTCTCCCTCCCGGAGCGTGCTAACGCTGCCAAACAGCTGTTTGGCGGCTGCCGGGTGGGAAGCGCTGGGAGGTAGGCAGAGGAGCAGGGACACGGTGCACTCAGAGGAGGGGAGCTTGGCTGCCGGTGGGTGCAGAGCACTCACTAATTCTTCCCCGTGGGTGCTCTAACCCCAGAGCACCCACGGAGTCGGCACCTATGGCACCTGCGCTGCCCGGCGTCCAGAGGAGCAGGGCAGCAGGACAGGCACGGACGGACGCCCCACCAGGGGAGCACACCCCCAGCCGGCCCGTCACCTGCCTGCCTCACCTGGCTGCCAGCGCCAGCCTGTAGCAGGAGTCTCGGGAGCCAGCAGGATCCCGGCTCACCGGCTGGGAGAGCACACCGCACGCCACGCCTCCAGCACGGCTCTTAAATGGCTCCCTTCCTGCTCTCCCACACAGCGCCCCCCCCGGCAGGGGGTGCTGGGCTGCCTGGCCCTGGGCCCCCTGTGGTTGGGGGGCCCCGTGCAAGGGCACTTGTGTGTTTCATTGTAAATCTGCCTCTGCCAGTATAGGAAAATCCTTACAACCCCTGCTCGGATGGGTGCTGTTCTACCAATATTAAAGGGCTGTCGCGCTTGGCAAGGAATTGACTGGAGCTACAGCAACACAAGCCCGGTGGAAATGGAATTAAGAACATCCTCAGGACATGGATATAAAAGCACAACGGTTACCCAGTGCAAGGTGGTGTTATGCCCTTTACCAAGGTCGCTCGGGTGCACCTCTTTGGCAAACTGCTTGGGAAGTTAAAGAATGAGTTTCCCTTTATCTGAAGTTTGTCTCAGAAAGAGTTTCTGGCCAGTGACACAACAGCAGGTGGAAAAAAGAAAAAAACCTAAAAAATGTTCACCAATAGATCTGCCGGGGTTTAGTTCGCCATAGCTACGGCACTCATGGGTGTGACGCTGTATGAAATATGGGAGACATTTTAGGATGTTATTACCAATACAGTGTTATAAAATTGCAAGGAATCTGACCAGATATGCCATGTAAGGTATCAGTGAAAATATTATAATTTGCCAAGTATGATAATCTTGTTTATACGTTTGTATCACCTTTGTATTATGAGTTATAGATAGGTGGGGTAGATCTGTATTTCCAAATCTGTGCTGTGGGTCAGGGTGACACCCCCAGACAGATTGGCACCAGCCGTGTCTGGACTGTTTGATGGCCCATCCAGGGTCGTCAGCTGTACCATGGACCCATTGAAAGGAGCCGGGGATACACCTATGACTCAGCAAGGCAGGCAGGGACAGGCCTATGGACAGAACTCTAAGGCCTCCAAGCCATGTGCTGGGCAGCTTGTGTTTGGGACACAGGAAGTACAGGCCACATGGCAAAAGGAATATAAAAGGCAGCCCCATCTTCTCCATTTTGTCTTCATTCCTACTTCTTACCTCTGGAGGGACTTTGCTACAAATGAAGCTCTGAACAAAGGACTGACTGACCCATCCCAGCAGTGGGTGATTCCAGAGGGACTTTCTAGCCAGCAAACTCCCCAGTGCTGCAAAGAATCTGATCTATGGACTTGGAAATCTCTGTATGTATCTGAGGGCTTTACCATATCACATCGCTCTTCCTGTTCTTTTTATAATAAACATTTAGTTTTAGACACTGAAGGACTGGCCGGCAGGTTGGTATTTTGGGTAAGATCCAAACTAATATCAGCCTGGCAGCGTGGCTGGCCCTTTGGGGTCGGAAGAACATTTTGTAGATGTGAGCAGAGTTTTTAGATAACTTCTCACCTTACTGGACCTCGGTGCTGATTGGGAGCCAGAGAACTGGGATGCAGTGTATTGCTTTTTATTTTTATTTTTTTACTTCTCGATAACCAGTGTCGGGGGTGCGGGGTGGGGGGGCGGAATCAGAAGCTCAGTTTGTGACTGGTTGGGAGGTTTAACTTCAGTGTTACCCACCATTTTGGGGAGTATCTGCTCTGCCTTTTGCAGCCTGCCCTGACCTTGGCATTTCCAGTGAGGGCTAACCCGGGCACCCCGGGTCACAACAGGTACGGAGTATTCAGACCCCTGAGTGCCACAGCTATTTAAGCTACACTTTTAAGTGTAGACAGGACTGTACAGACCTCAGTCTGTTTACTTTATCAAAAAGAAGATTAAGAGGTTGTGACGTTGCCCTTGATATGCATCTGAAGAAGTGGGGTTTTTACCCACGAAAGCTTATGCCCTAATAAATCGGTTAGTCTTTAAGGTGCCACCGGACTCCTCGTTGTTTTTGTGGATACAGACTAACACGGCTCCCCCCGATGTATGAAAATATGGTTAAGAATATGAATATGCTATAACTGAGATATGCTTTGTGCGAGATGGTTTATGTAAGATATCATTGGAAAAGTTACGAGTTACTGAATATGATTATCCTATCTGTATGAATGTATCGTTTTCGTATCTGGAGTTAGGAATATTGGCCTGTGTATCTGTATTTCATATTTGCTGCTTTGGGTCTCTCCCACTGCTAACATTTCAGGTATAACAATGGAAAAGCCAGACAGCGCTATGGGCTGTCAGCAAAGACAATGGAGTGTGGAAAGGCTTGGCCTTGTGGACGTTGCATACTGCTACTGACTCATGAATGACAGTTATACTAACCAATACTGTGGTCTGCTGTACTTTTCCCTGAGGAGTGGGGGGAATCCCCCCAGCAAGTTAAAGAAGTATGGGCTGGATGAATGGACAATAAGGTGGATAGAAAGCTGGTTAGATTGTCGGGCTCAATGGGTAGTGATCAACGGCTCCATGTCTAGTTGGCAGCCGGTATCAAGTGGAGTGCTCCAAGAGTCGGTCCTGGGGCCAGTTTTCTTCAACATCTTTATTAGTGATCTGGAGGATGGGATGGATTGCACCCTCAGCAAGTTCGCGGATGACACTAAGCTGGTGGGAGAGGTAGATACGCTGGAGGGTAGGGATAGGGTCCAGAGTGACCTAGACAAATTAGAGGATTGGGCCAAAAGAAATCTGATGAGGTTCAACAAGGACAAGTGCAGAGTCCTGCACTCAGGATGGAAGAATCCCATGCACCACTACAGGCTGGGGACTGACTGGCTAAGCAGCAGTTCTGCAGAAAAGGACCTGGGGATTACCTTGGATGAGAAGCTGGATATGAGTCAGCAGGGTGCCCTTGTTGCCAAGAAGGCCAACGGCATATCGGGCTGTATTAGTAGGAGCACTGCCAGCAGATCAAGGGACGTGACCGTTCCCCTCTATTCAGCACTGGTGAGGCCGCACCTGGAGTATTGTGTCCGGTTTTGGTCCCCCCACTACAGAAGGGATGTGGACAAATTGGAGAGAGTCCAGCAGAAGGCAACGAAAATGATCAGGGGGTTGGGGCACATGACTTATGAGGAGAGGCTGAGGGAACTGGGGTTATTTAGTCTGCAGAAGAGAAGAGTGAGGGGGGATTTGATAGCAGCCTTCAACTGCCTGAAGGGGGGTTCCCAAGAGGATGGAGCTCGGCTGGCTCAGTGGTAGCAGATGACAGAACAAGGAGTAATGGTCTCAAGTTGCAGTGGGGGAGGTCTAGGTTGGATATTAGGAAACACTATTTCACTAGGAGGGTGGTGAAACACTGGAATGTGTTACCTAGGGATGTGGTGGAATCTCCTTCCTTAGAGGTTTTTAAGATCAGGCTTGATAAAGCCCTGGCTGAGATGATTTAGTTGGGGCTTGGTTCTGCTTTGAGCAGGGGGTGGGACTAGATGACCTCCTGAGGTCCCTTCCAACCCTGATATTCGATGATTCTATGAATCAAACAAAGGGTTCCCGCCCTATGGAAATTCTATATAAGGCGGGGGAGAAAAACAATCATTGTCTTCACCCCTGCCTCCCTACCCAAGAGACACTGGAAAACACCGGGGAACAAAAGACTGGACTGAGGGAGGGAACCGCTGCTGACCCAGGCTGGAAAGATTTGTCTGGCCTGTGAAAGATTCTGCCTGGAGCAATATTTAGGGTGAGAAATATTCGTTGTAGCCAATTTCTGTAGTAATTTCTAACTGGGGGGAGGGGAGGCGGGGAGCTGTGCATACCTTCCTTCACATTGAGGAAGGAGGCAAACTTCATATAACTCTGGGTTTGTACCCCCGGGGGGGGAACATCTGGGTGCTGTGGTAAGTCCTTTAAGCTGAGCATTCCCAGAGCTGATCTCAGTGTCTGTATCTTCTGCAGCTAGCAGTGGCCCCAGGGCCATCCTTACCCATACGCAAAGTACGCAGCTGCGTCGGGAACCAGGAAATGTGGGGCACCAAATTCCCCAAAATGTCCTGGTGCCCTACGCAGCTGCATGTTGCTCCAGCGGCCAACCCGATCCCCTGGCCGGCTGAGTTGGCCAGGAAAGCGGTCCCTGCTCCGCCTCTTCCCACCCCTGCTCCACGCCTGCCCCGCCCCCACTCCACCCCTTCCCCTGAGCTATGTCCTGGGGGCCTCCAGCACGTGTCAGGCCCGCCCTGCACTCACCGGGCTGGGAGAAGTGGAGCAACCCAGCCCCAACCCGCGCCCCTGGCTCGTGCTGGGGGGGCAGTTTCCTCCCCCTGCCCCCCAAGCCTGCTCCTGCCCCCCACAGACCTTGGGCGCAGCCCCCACCCCCATGGGGGGGGAGAGGGGCTGCGTAGGGCACCACAATGTCTAGGGATGGCCCTGGGTGGCCCTGCCTGTGTGCTTTGCTGGAGGAGGCTGGAGAGGGACCTTCATGGGGAGAAAATCCCAGGTACTAACAGGCTCTTCAATGTAGCAGAGAGAAGCAGAACAAGACCCAATGGCTGGAAGTTAAAGACAGACCAAGTCAAATAAGAAATAAGGCACCAATTGTTAACAGTGAGGGTCATTAACCACAGAACAGACTCCACAGGGCAGTGGTGGATTCTCCATCTCTTGATGGCTTCCAGCCAGGCCTGGCTGCCTTTTTGGAAGATGCGTTAGCCAAACACAAGTTATTGGGGCTCAGTACAAGAGGAACTGGGTGAAATTCTCTGGCCTGGGTTCTACAGGAGGTCAGACTACATGAGCTACTGGACCCTTCTGGCCTTAAACCCTAGGAATTTCCCCTAAATGTATAGACCATGGCTGGTGGAAACATTCCCAAGTATTTTGCAAAACACCAAATATCTCCTGGCAAAAGTCTGTAGCAAGGAAAATGCTGCAGCCACATTTATAAATAATAATGATAATAACCAGTGTTGTTCCCCCTTTTGCCACAGCACTTAGCCAAAATTCGGGGTCCTGCGGGTTGCTCCAGTTTGGAGCAGAAATTGATGATGGAATCTGGTATTTTTGGGAATGTACCAAGTCCCGTTCCACTGAACTCAAGAGGAACCAAACAACCGGAGACAGTTTCCTTGCTCAGAGCCCCAAGAATCTTTCAGACAGCACAGTGCCCAAAAGCTCGCTCTCTCGGCGTTTCTCACAATACTGTCACCAGCTTCCTTTCCAAGCTCTCAATTTCCCTCCTTGTGCTGTGTCACTCATACGCACACAAACCTTAGCCAAAACAATGGCCAGCAAAGCCCCTTCACCCATGTTGTTCAAATTCCTGACCACATTCACATATCCCTTTGTTTTGGGCAGTGACATGTGCTTGACTATCTTACAACTATCTTAAATGAAGGGTGGTGGTTAACCCTACGGCAGTATTGGCTTCCGGGAGCCGCTAAAGGGATGGGGGCTCCATAACTTTACATCTCCCTTCCCCACCTCTTAAAATCCATAGCCATCAGCAACTGAATGGCGGTTTTTATATTCTACAACTCTTTTCTTTTAATTTCATACCATTATGGATGTTGCTCCATTGCCATACTTTCTACAAAATCCTAACAAGCTGACCAGGAGAGGCTGCCTTTCTGAGAACTGATGAAATTATGGACTTGCTAAAACAAGTCTCAAGTGAACAGACTGTCTGGAGAAAAATAGCTAAAGGTATAACTGAGATAAAAAAATATGACCAGTACACTTTGAGCTGATTTGCAAGGATTGGCATCAAGACTTGAGGAGGCAGAGAACAGAATCTCTTTGTTAGAAGACACAGTGATTATGAATATAATCTAAGAGCAACAGGAAAGGGCCATGAAAGCACAGCAGGAGAAGGTTAATGATCTTGAGGGAAGATCAAGGAGAAACAATCTGAGATTTGTGGGTCTCCTAGAGTGGCTGGAAAAAGGGAGACTTTTGTCTGTACCCCCCGATCAGAACTTGGACACTGACAGAGCCCACTGCACCCTTGCACCAAAACCCCCTCCAAATGCAAAACCCTGGCCATAATTGTACAATTTTTGAAATAAATAGAAGGTTGATGATTTCGCCAGATTACAGCAAGGACACGGTGGAAAAGAGGCATAAATTCAGTAGATCAAGAGCCCTAGCCAAAGGGTTGGGTTTGGATGGCTTCGTTTCCTTCCCGGATGCTTTCAAAATTAAAAGGGAAAACAAGATGCTTCGTTTTAGGACAGCCCCCTTATTGCATTCCAGTTCTCTGGCTCCCGACCAGCAAATATGTCCAGCCCTGTCCCGCCAGAGCTGCTGAGGCCTGGGAGAGGCACCTCTCACCCACCCCCGAGCTGCTGCAGCGAGAGAGGGCTGGGGGGGAGTCCTCTCTCCCCGCCTCAGCTCTGGGGCAGCCTGCACCCCAAACCCCACACCCCCGTCCCCCGCCCCAGAACCCGCACCCCTCCCAGCACCCCTCCCAACTCTCTGCCCCAGCCCTGAGCCCCTCCCAAACTCCTCATCTCCAGCCCCACCCCAGAGCCCACACCCCCCAGTGAGAGCTCTCACCCACCGCACCCCAACCCCCTGCCTCAGCCCTGAGCCCCTCCCACACGCCAAACCCCTCAGCCCACCCCGAACCCACCCCAGCCACCCATCACCTCCATACTGGTGCATATAAAATTCATTCCGCACATGGACGTAGAAAATTAGAGGGAACACTGCTGCTCACTATATAAAATGTTCTTTGGATCCCCAAAGGGCCAGCCACATTGCCAGGTCGATATTAGTTTGGATCTTACCCAAAATACCAACCTGCCGGCCAGTCCTTTAGTGTCTAACATTAAATGTTTATTATAAAAGAAAAGAAAGAGAAGAGAGATGTTAAATGGTTACGGCAGTCAGATACATACATATGATTTCAGAGTTTGCTAGCTTGAAAGTCCCTCTGAAACATATCCAAAGCTTAGATGGGTCAGTCAATCCTTTGTTCAGAGCTTCAGTGTGTAGAGAAGTGAATCCAGAGGTGGGAAGTAGGATTGAAGACAAAATGGAGAAACTGCAGCTGCCTTTTATGTCCTTTGCCATGTGGCCTGTATTCAGGGCCACCCGGGGGGGCAGGGGGGGCAAGTGGGGCAATTTGCCCCAGGCCCCGGGCCCCACAGGGGCCCCCACGAGAGTTTTCGGTGGCACGTCAGCAGTGGGTCCTTCAGTGCCGCCAAACACACCCGGAGCAAGTGAAGGACCCGCCGCCAAAGTGCCCTGAAGACCTGGAGTAGAAGGACCCCCGCCACCGAAGACCCCAGGCCCCCGGCATCCTCTGGGCGGCCCTGTCTGTACGTTCTCTGTCCCCAACACAAGCTCACGGCACAGGGGCATGGAGAAGCCCCGCAGTCCCCTGTGCACAGGCCTGTCCCTACGTGTCCTGCTAGCTCCTAGGCAAAGCCCCTGGCTTCTTTCCCTGGGTTTATTATGTAGCTGATTGCCCTTGATGGACCATTAAGCAAGCTAGATATTGCTGATGCCAATCCAGCTGGGGGTGTCACCCAGAAACACAGCACGAGTTTGAAATACAAATATACCACCCATCTTTGTAACTCACCGTGCAGAGATGATACATACTTATAAAGGGGATTCTCAGACTTAGTGACTCGTAACTTTTCCATCGACAGACACCTTACACGATACACTTCGTATCAGCTCTGTAGCAATTAAACAACAGTGGTAGCAACAATTACTGTACTACTCAAGACAGGTAAGGATGTGCCAGAGTGCAAGACCCATAAACCCATCTCTTTAATCAATAGGGTTATAAAAATACTTTCAAAAATACGGGCTAAGAGGCTTGACAGAGCCATGAGGGATGGTTCACTCCAGTCAGGTGGGATTTATTAAAAAAGATAGAAAAAGATCACACACATCGGTTGACTCGTCTTCCGGCATTTCATCAGCCCTAGCAATCCCCATGCAACCCTTTCACTGGGTGCAGAGACGGCCCATGACAGAGTGAGCTGGCAGAAGCCTTTTCATACCCTGGATAAATTTGGGTTGAGGCAAAAACTCCTTTATTTCCTGGATAAAGCTGTCATGTTCCAATTCCAACTCTCCTGCCCTACCGAACTGCACAACGTCCCCTCTTGGATCTGTCTGAGGTGACTAGACAGGGAAGCCCCCTCCCCCCATTCCTGTCCAATCCAGCATTACAATCACTTGCAGTACTAATTAGGGAACACCGAGGTCTTCAAGGGATCAAATCAGTGACTCAGCAGACAAAAAGCCTTCTCGAAGCAGACAACATCCTCCTGTCTATTACAAATCCAGATCAACCTATTCCAATATCCTACAAACCTCGGCTATCTTGGCATCCTGTTCCCTAAGGAAATTAAAAACATCAATCGATCATGCAGATTTCAAGAGATGGCAGGCAGTGCCTCCCTGCCTTTGGGGAGAAATAAACACACTCACAGTGACTGCCCTTCCCAGAGCCTTATTATTTGGAATTCTCTCCCTAGCCATCTTCCTCCCTTTTATTTTTACCAAATCGACAACATGTGCAGGTCCCTTGGTGGGGTTCAGGTAACAAGCCCCGGATCCCCTTACACAGATTGCAGCTCCCTGTCAAAACAGGTGCTTTTAGATCTCCTAACTTTAAATGTTACCACCTGGCAATAATTCTTAGCCAAGCAGCGCAGTGGCTCATCCCCTCCATGCCGTAGACCCCCGGATTGGCTCCAGCGGGAAGCAGGATTGTTGTTTCTTTACCCCTTTCCAATGCACTGCACTCAGATTACTACCGATCCCCTAAAGAACAATTACCAGCGACTGTGGCAGCCAGACATCCTTGGCGTACGGTGACCACTCCATTTAAAAATCACCCTCTCAAAAATAGAAAGGTCTCTATCTGAGGTACCTCAAAACTCTCTCTAATGGGCAACCCCATCATTTGGCCAGATTGGATTTTGACCATCAGTCAAGTTATTGAAAACGGCACCTTCCTCTCTTACAATATTAAAAGAAAGGTCCGGTCTGGGGACTAAGAAGGAGTAGCAATACATTCAACTCAAACATGCCGCCTCCCAGCTGTCTCCCCAGATGCCCTGACCCACCTGAACTGCTTTCATTTCTCCACATATTACCCAGAATGCCAAGACCTACGGCAACATGAGATGTTTGGCCAACAAATTCGAATTAAACAGATTCCCTAAAAAAGAAATAGAAGGAGGAACTAGGCCAATTATTCTCTGCTAACCAATGGAAACAAACAAAGTGCCCTAAACTGCTCCTTGGGCCCCGGTTAAGATTAATCCATCAGAAAATCGTGTAGTGGATGCACTGGACCCTTCTCCGGCTGTTCAGAACCCGTGCCGCTAAGTCAGATAAATGCCGGCTCTGAGATTCAGCTAACTTAACCCAAATGCCAGGGTAAGGTTCCTACACCTGTAGGCTTGGGGCAGAACTTAATTGAAGAGTTCATTTTTCCCAGCAAATAACATTGTTTAACAAGCTTACCATGTACTTTTAACCCTAAGGGATGTTAATGGGAAGCTGAAGAAAGCTGTAATACAAATAACTGATTTTAACCATCCGTACTACGTATAATTTAATATTTCAAGTGTAGTTAAGATTAGGTAGCAAAAGGTTACTGATAGCTTCTGTTTGTTATATATTTACGTATTTTAAATGTAATAAAAAGTTTATAGAAAAAACAGCAAATCTGTGGCAGTATTTACCATCGTCCTGATTGGTTTAACCAATTGACGCAGTAATAGTGAATTAATATTCACAAGGAAACTTACCGTCAGCTAGAGCTTCCTGGACACACCGGCAGAATTCTGTCATTACATAATGTGGACAAAGGCTATTCTCCGGCTCTGGCTGAAAAGGGGTGAAATAAGACATCTTTAGATGCTTTAATCCAAATCAAGAGGAAGCTGAAGATCTGTTTTATATTTTACCTAAACCAATGGGCTTTGGTTGACGTGCCTGGGAAATCTCAGCTCAGTTTACAAAGGCTGATTCACGTCCGTTTTCCTTTGTAGAAGTGGCAGACTGGGTCATAAACTTATAGCATCAGGCTTCTGAGCAGGGGGCTGGACAGTCCAGCTCTGGGGTCGTGGGCTGGGCTAGCAGGGAGTGAGGTTTTGAATTTCCTATATGATCTCACTTACCGTCTGGTGCACCATCACCTTGTCCCCGCAGAGATTCGCCGGCACCGGGGTCTTAGAGCTCCGGCAGACAGGCAGACAACCTTTCTGGGTGTCCAGTTTGCAGAACTGGCAGCTCGTAAGGATCAGGTTGGTGTTGTAATGGATGGGGACCAGGAAGTCGTAGTCGAGGCTGCAGGACTGTGCCTGGACATGGAGGTCCTGGGCTCGGCTGCCCACCAGGATGGCTTCCCCCGTGAACAGGTTATGGGACTTACTCACTTCAGCGATGATCCTCTTGACCAGAGCATCAACCGGCTTCCTTATCTCCTGCCATATGAGATAGACAACGGCCGCCTGGGAGGAGATATGATAGAAAGCCTCGTTCTTTTCCATTTCTCCTGACCCTCGGGCCCCACCCTGGGATTCGCCAGACATCCCCGCGGGGCCCAGGTGGCTCCTGGCAGGGCTGAGCCCTCCTCAGGCACTGGGGGAAACTCTAGTCGTTCAGCTCTGCACTTCCTGTAAAGGTACCTGCAAACCTGGCCGTTTCCTGCCCGGGGCTGAGCTGCTGGGGGAGGCTGTTTGCCAGCTATTTATACCAGAAGCACCTTTCACAACTGACTTACTGGAAATGATAATAGGATAGTGAAAGCATGAGTCATTAGGAGACAACTTCCACTTCTCTCAGGCTCACAGACTCGTAGTAATCTGAAGGGACCCCTGTGATCATCTGCTGAAAAGTCCTGTATAACACAGGCCAGTGGACTGTCCTGAATTCGTTCTTGTTTGAACCTAACCCTAGTTCATATTGGCAGGCTGTCTGGAGCGGCTCAAGAGCGTGAGCACCAACCTCAGGGCAGACTGCTAACGAGCGGGACAGAACCCCCAAATTGGCTGTCGGTTCGACATTGCGATCTCACCGACCAGCTGCCAAGTGTGAATTCCTCCGGTGCTACAGTTAGACCAGCCGTCACATGGCATCACAGACAGTCCCTCTGGGCACGCAGCTGTATCTTGTCACCCACACACGCCTGCCTTTGTGATGGACGCTCTGTCCCCAAAATCACAAAAACATTCAGGTTCCTCCTGAGCCCAAAGGACCGATCACTGACCCCAGGTCAATGGCCCCCTCGAGCTGTGTTCTTAGTTGCAAGGCCCACGAGACACTGGCTCCCCGTGGATCTCCAGAGGCGGGGCAGGCTCCCAGCCCTGACCCCCCTCCCAGAGCCAGCAGTCTGAACCCCCTCCTACACCCCATACTCCTGCCCCAGCCCTGACCCCCCTTCCCGAGCCGGCACCCCAGACCCCCTCCTACATCCCAGACCCATTCCCCAGCCCTCACCCCCCTCCCAGACCCAGCATCCCAGACCCCCTCCTACACCCCCTACCCCTACCCCAGCCCTGACCCCCCTCCCGGAGCCAGACCGTATATATTATGTGTAGCACGGTAGGTGTAATATGGTAATACCCAATCATGGCCGAGGACCCCCAAGGTGCCAGGCATTTGTATGAAATAGGGGTGCCGGGAGAGTCCGAGTGACTCCTCATCAGACGCCTTCAGAAAACCTCGGCAGGGCGATCCAGTCTGGGACAGCAGGGGGAACGGATCCGCCACGAGTCGGGGGCTCCCCCCGGGCAAGTAGGGATGCAAGCAGGAGAATGTCAAGGAGGCGACAGGGGTCTCCGCTGGCTCTCTAGGGCCGGGCGTGGGACGGCTGTGAAGAGGAGAGAGGAGCCTGCGGCGTGGGTAGAACCAGCACTCAGCAAGGACTGTCGGCCTCAGCCCACGGTGGGACCCAGCCAAAGTCACTGGGCCCAACTCTCCTAGGCCATGGGCTAGAAAATGACCCTGCTGCAGGCAACAGGGCATCCCGGTCAGGCCTGAGGGGGAAATGACCTGCTAGAGTTAATGATTCCCCTCATGCCGGGACTTCCCGTAAGGAGAAAGTGAAAGGGAAGGCACTGCCGGGCGTGGCAGGAGGGGGGAAGGAGGAGGGGAGGGAGAAGGGACGAGAGATGATCTTTCTGTGCAAGGGTGCCGCAGGTGGGGTTTAACCACTAAACAGGGGCGTCTCGAGTAGGAGCAGAGAGCTGATTCTCCCTATGGATTTCGCCCTTTTGCGACTGCTGCTGGAATCCTGAGTCCAGTTCTGGTGTCCACAGGTCAAGCAGGCTGTTGGTAAACTGGAGAGGGGTCAGAGAAGAGCCACGAGAACGATTAAAGGGTTAGAAACCTGCCTTAGAGTGAGAGACTCCAGGAGCTCGATCTATTTACTTTAAGGTTAAGGGATGATTTGATCCCCATCTATAATTACTGGCATGGGGAACAGGAATTTGATAATAGGGGGCTCTTCAATCTGGCAGGGAAAGGTCTGACACGATCCAGTGGCTGGAAGTTGGAGCTAGACAAATTCAGACTGGGAATAAGGCACAAAGTTATAGCAGTGAGGGGAACTCACCATTGGAACAACTTACCAAGGGCTGTGGTGGATTCTCCTTCACTGGCAGGTTTTAAATCAAGACGGGATATTTTTCTAAAAGCTCTGCTGCAGTTCAGCCAGGAATTAAAGGACAGCTGTTCTCTGGTCTGTGTGATCCAGGAGCTCAGACTAGATGATCATGGGGATGGGGGGAAGGGTCCCTTCTGGACTTGGAATCTATGAAAGGGAACTTACACTCGTGCAAGTCCCTGCACTTTGAAAGCCCCTTGCTCTGAGCCACTATTGTGGGTGTGTTTATTGAACTCCTTGGCATGACACCTCGTTGAGTTAACAAAACTTCCCGCTGTGATCTCAGCTTGTACCTAACTCAAATGTCATGAGATCGGCTTGACAGCAAGTGGTTAAAAAAATAATAAATTTGGGGTTCTTTCTATTTGCCTTCTGGAATTTGAGCCTTTCGGGGTCACGTTTTCAATTCCTTCTCCACATCTCGGACGGCTAAGAAATGTAGCTTTTAGTTAGGGAGTGGGAGGAAAGGGAGATTCTCCCATGATCACAGGACTCCATGAGCTGGGGCTTTCAGAAAAACAGAGTTGGCAACACAGGCCTCTTCTTTGCAACCTCTTCTCAGCTCCATATTGAGATCCGGAAGCCCCCTCTGTCTGTCTGGAACAGCTTCCTCAGGGCATGTGATATGATCAGCCCTAGTACCTCTATCTGATGGTGGGTCCCATCAGAGGGAGTGCGATCCACCGTTTCACGGAGGTCACTGCCCATCAGGAGAGCATCTCCCTTGCCTGGAGTATGGGAGCAGCCAGTCCCGAGATGGGCCCACTCTGCCGTGTTTCCTTTTCGTCATGTCTGTATGGAACTGAGGGAGCAGCTGTGGCCTCAGGATAGCCTGTGTGGACTCTGAGGGCCACCAGCTGCCAACAGTCCACATGAAAGGTGGATTGATTGTATGAGTACAAACCTAGATGCTGTTGATTAATTTTGAAAAATTCCTGCAGCAAGATTCTTGCTTACGTGGTACCAGCCTTTGGCTAAATAACTCCAAAGTTGAATGCTGATATGACTGTCAGTGCCCGGAGTGGGTGCCACCTCGTTAGTTGCACATGTATGACGAAGTGGGACTGTTCTTCATGTTTCCTCTGAATATTGTGGGGGTGCCTCAGTTTCCCCTATGCAGTTCTTCAGTATCTAGGTGGTGGGGTAAGGGTGTATGATCGTTGCAGAGCCCTAGAGGGCAGGTGTGTGCAGGGGTCTGGACACAGACAATGGCCAACACCCTGTTTCCTGGCCACTGATGGCCTGGGCCCTTCCCCCCTGCAAGGTGAGAGCTAAAGGGTTGGAGAACAAAGGAATCAGGTGACCTCCTGGCCCGGGAAAGGCACAAAGCCCAGAGGAGGGGGGGCTGGAGGGAGTTTCAGTTTGGGGCTGGCTGGGGACATGGAGTGAAGGGCAGACGGGGTTGTCTGGCTCGCTGCCCCCCAAAATGGACTTGGCTGAGGGGTCCTGTTCTCTGCACCTACAAGCTCTGTGTTAGACCATGTTCCTGTTGTCTAATAAACCTTCTGTTTTACTGGCTGGCTGAGAGTCACGTCTGACTGCGAAGTTGGGGTGCAGGACCCTCTGGCTTCCCCAGGACCCCGCCTGGGCGGACTCGCTGTGGGAAGCGCCCGGAGGGGCAGAGGAGGCTGAATGCTCCGAGGTCAGACCCAGGAAGGGGGAAGCTCTGTGAGCTGTGTGTCCTGCAGACAGGCTGCTCCCCGAGAGGAGACTTCCCCAGAGTCCTGCCTGGCTTCGTAGGGAGCGGTTCCAGAGCATCACCCAGGCACTCCATGACAACTGGTGGCAGAAGTGGGATGTACTGCACCCTGCGGATGGCGCTTCCTGCAGTAAGTGACGGGGGAGCAGTAAAACGAAGGGGGATTGACGAGGACCAGGCGTGCTGAAGGCTCAGAGAGGAGCGGTTTGGGGGGGGCGGTTAACCCCTGGGAGTGTGTGACCAGCGAGAAGGACTGTGCAGTAATGGGGTCCCCCTGGGGACTGCGGTGAGCAGTTTCAGGGGCGGAGGAGCCTGTGGCTTGGCCCTGGGAGAGAGAAGGACTTTGGCAGTAACAGGGTCCCCCGGGGAATTGCAGCGAGCGGTCCCAGGGGCGGAGGAGTCTGCAGCTGGACCCTGGCAAAGAGGGGGTGACCTCGAGAAGGGCTGGCACGCTAGGGGTTCTCCCTGGAAACCGTGGGGAGCTGAGAACACACAGGCCTGTGAGTCCACAACAACTTGGGAAGAGCGGAGTGATGGCCTGTCCCCGTCTCCTTAAGAAGGACATTGTAACCCTGTGCAGAAAGAGAGGGTTGAGCATTGGAAAGTTCACCAAAGCACAGTTCATCGTGCAGCTGGAGGAGGATGACCGCTCTAAGGAACAGATTCCTGACCCCAGATGGGGCTACAGCAGGATCTGGGAGCAGCTGGAGTAGTAGCCAGGCATCGCCAGGACTCCTGTCCCCGACCAGACGAGGGTCTTCACGATCGGGTTCCCCATCGGGGGATCGGAGACAGACGGTATTGGAGCTGAGTCCGAGAGAGCAAGAGGACCGTGGGAGACAGCGAGAGCCCGAGAAAGAGCGGCAGAAGCACCAGCAGCATGAACTGGCAGTGGGGGAGTGGAGAGGCCTAGGGGACCCCCCAGGGGTGAGTGGGGATAGACCCCGGGGGGCCAGTTCCGCAGGGAGCCTCGAGACTAAATTGCTGCCCCTGGTTAAGGAGGGGGGGATGTAGATGCCACCTCACTGCCTTTGAGCAGGCTGGCGATTTGAACCGGGGGACCCTGCGGAAAAGCCCCGGTGTCTAGCTCCCTTGCTGGGTCCCAAGGCCACAGACTCCGTCAGCCAGATGGGTGGGGAAGTGGACAAGCTCCCACTCCTGGTCCCAACCTATCTGTCTGTGTGGAGTTTCCTGGGGCCAGGCCCCTCGGACCCCCAGTGGGAGCGGGAGGTGATGGTCAATGGGGAGACGTTCCTGGGGTGGCGAGATCCTGGGACAGAGAGAACTGGTGTCAGGCCCTGGGTGGTGCAGCCTCAGATGCCGAGGGCCTGTGTGAGCTGGGTGAGGGTCCCAGGGACGAAGCCCCTCGCCCTGCCTATGGCCCAGATCCCTGTGCAGACCCAGGAGGGGTGGGGCTGGCTGGTCGTTGGGCTTCTCCAGCATATCAGCTGCGAGACCCTGTTGTGGGGTGACTGTGTCTCTTTGGACAGGATCCAGGCCCTGCTCCTGTAACAGCCGAGGGTTTGAATTTGAATCCAGGGAACCAATCGGTGGAGAGGGAAATGGTCCGTGAAAATGCAGATGACCTGGCTGGCGGTGGGGAGGAGCAGCTAGGCTCAGGCTACCTGCCTGCCTGTAACCAGACCCCTGGGGCTGGGTGGGACAGAGAGATGCTCCCTGCCCCCTTGCACACCGGAGAGGGGGCTCACGCTGGCTCTGATGCTGTGAGGAAAGCAGGGAGCTCGCTGCCTACCCCCACTGGGACAGCAAGGGCAGCGCTGAGCACAGTGGGAGCTGAGACCCCAGCTGAGTGGGGGGAGACACAGGCAGGGCAGGGGATCTGTGGGGAGTGGCAAGGTGCTTGGTAAGGAGCCTGGATGAGCCTAGGCAGCCTTGTGAGCTGATGGCTGTGTCTAGTCAGCAGGGTGGGAAGGCGAGGAGAGTGGAAGATGAGAGTCCCTGGACCTTACCTCTTAGCTGGGTGGAGAATTGGGACAGGGAAGGAAACGTGTCTGTGTCTGTCAGGGGTATTGACTTGCCCATGGAGGGAGCAACCCTGGTCTCCAAGCAGTTGTCTGTGACCAGCCCTGTGTGCTGGGACAAGGGGAATGAGATCCCAAGCTGTGTGTCTGGGAAAGGAGAAAGTGTGTCCGGCTCTTCTTGGTCTGTGGAGCAGGCAGAAGGGGCCTTTCAGCCTGTGATGGCCGAGGGTCGTGCCGTTGTCTCAGAGCTGGTTCTGGATTCAGCTAAAGCCCAGGAAGGGAATGGTCCTAAGTTTGTGTCTGCTCGGGAGAATGGCCCTGTAACTAGGTCGCATCCAGTTAGGGTCTATGGGTAAAATCCCAGAGACCAGACAATTCAGGTGCTTGTATTTTGCCCGTTGCTAGTGTGTTGTTGGGAAAGGGTGCAGCAACTCTGTCTAATCAGGGTGAGATCCTAGCCAGGCCACAAGGAGAGCAGAAAGGTGATTTGATTGTGTTACCTACTGAGGGTGTGGAAACCTGTAGCAAGAAGGAAAAGATTCCTGAACTTGTGTGTGGCAAAGGGAAGGAGAATGCTTCTGACCTTTTATCTAGGAAGTCTGTGAGTTTGCCTCAAAGGGGATTGTGTAGGAATCCGCCAGATGGGCCAGAGGTGATTCTGGATGTAAGGGAGACCCAGAAAGAGTCTGTTGTTGCTCAGGAAAGTGTTCCTCTAGAGCAAGCCCTAGGTGAAGAGGGTAAGGGCAGAATTTCTGTGAGGGGTGAATTGTTGCATAGAAAAGCCCTAGGGAAAGGAATCATAGAATCATAGAATCATAGAATATCAGGGTTGGAAGGGACCCCTGAAGGTCATCTAGTCCAACCCCCTGCTCGAAGCAGGACCAATTCCCAGTTAAATCATCCCAGCCAGGGCTTTGTCAAGCCTGACCTTAAAAACCTCTAAGGAAGGAGATTCTACCATCTCCCTAGGTAACACATTCCAGTGTTTCACCACCCTCTTAGTGAAAAAGTTTTTCCTAATATCCAATCTAAACCTCCCCCACTGCAACTTGAGACCATTACTCCTCGTTCTGTCATCTGCTACCACTGAGAACAGTCTAGAGCCATCCTCTTTGGAACCCCCTTTCAGGTAGTTGAAAGCAGCTATCAAATCCCCCCTCATTCTTCTCTTCTGCAGACTAAACAATCCCAGCTCCCTCAGCCTCTCCTCATAAGTCATGTGTTCTAGACCCCTAATCATTTTTGTTGCCCTTCGCTGGACTCTCTCCAATTTATCCACATCCTTCTTGTAGTGTGGGGCCCAAAACTGGACACAGTACTCCAGATGAGGCCTCACCAATGTCGAATAGAGGGGAACGATCACGTCCCTCGATCTGCTCGCTATGCCCCTACTTATACATCGCAAAATACCATTGGCCTTCTTGGCAACAAGGGCACACTGCTGACTCATATTCAGCTTCTCGTCCACTGTCACGCCTAGGTCCTTTTCCGCAGAACTGCTGCCTAGCCATTCGGTCCCTAGTCTCTAGCGGTGCATTGGATTCTTCCATCCTAAGTGCAAGGACCCCGCACTTATCCTTATTGAACCTCATCAGATTTCTTTTGGCCCAATCCTCCAATTTGTCTAGGTCCTTCTGTATCCTATCCCTCCCCTCCAGCGTATCTACCACTCCTCCCAGTTTAGTATCATCCGCAAATTTGCTGAGAGTGCAATCCACACCATCCTCCAGATCATTTATGAAGATATTGAACAAAACCGGCCCCAGGACCGACCCTTGGGGCACTCCACTTGATACCGGCTGCCAACTAGACATGGAGCCATTGATCACTACCCGTTGAGCCCAACAATCTAGCCAGCTTTCTACCCACCTTATAGTGCATTCATCCAGCCCATACTTCCTTAACTTGCTGACAAGAATACTGTGGGAGACAGTGTCAAAAGCTTTGCTAAAGTCAAGAAACAATACATCCACTGCTTTCCCTTCGTCCACAGAACCAGTAATCTCATCATAAAAGGCGATTAGATTAGTCAGGCATGACCTTCCCTTGGTGAATCCATGCTGGCTGTTCCTGATCACTTTCCTCTCATGCAAGTGCATCAGGATTGATTCTTTGAGGACCTGCTCCATGACTAAAGTCCTCCTTTTCCAGGGACTGAGGTGAGGCTGACTGGCCTGTAGTTCCCAGAATCCTCCTTCTTCCCTTTTTTAAAGATTGGCACTACATTAGCCTTTTTCCAGTCATCCGGGACTTCCCCGGTTCGCCACGAGTTTTCAAAGATAATGGCCAATGGCTCTGCAATCACAGCCGCCAATTCCCTCAGCACTCTCGGATGCAACTTGTCCGGCCCCATGGACTTGTGCACGTCCAGCTTTTCTAAATAGTCCCTAACCACCTCTATCTCCACAGAGGGCTGGCCATCTCTTCCCCATTTTGGGATGCCCAGCGCAGCAATCTGGGAGCTGACCTTGTTCATGAAGACAGAGGCAAAAAAAGCATTGAGTACATTAGCTTTTTCCACATCCTCTGTCACTAGGTTGCCTCCCTCATTCAGTAAGGGGCCCACACTTTCCTTGGCTTTCTTCTTGTTACCAACATACCTGAAGAAACCCTTCTTGTTACTCTTGACATCTCTTGCTAGCTGCAGCTCCAAGTGCGATTTGGCCCTCCTGATATCATTCCTACATGCCCGAGCAATATTTTTATACTCTTCCCTGGTCATATGTCCAACCTTCCACTTCTTGTAAGCTTCTTTTTTATGTTTAAGATCCGCTAGGATTTCACCATTAAGCCAAGCTGGTCGCCTGCCATATTTACTATTCTTTCGACTCATCGGGATGGTTTGTCCCTGTAACCTCAACAGGGATTCCTCGAAATACAGCCAGCTCTCCTGGACTCCTTTCCCCTTCAAGTTAGTCCCCCAGGGGATCCTGGCCATCCGTTCCCTGAGGGAGTCGAAGTCTGCTTTCCTGAAGTCCAGGGTCCGTATCCTGCTGCTTACCTTTCTTCCCTGCGTCAGGATCCTGAACTCAACCAACTCATGGTCACTGCCTCCCAGATTCCCATCCACTTTTGCTTCCCCCACTAATTCTACCCGGTTTGTGAGCAGCAGGTCAAGAAAAGCGCGCCCCCTAGTTGGCTCCTCTAGCACTTGCGCCAGGAAATTGTCCCCTACGCTTTCCAAAAACTTCCTGGATTGTCTATGCACCACTGTATTGCTCTCCCTCCTCATGGAGTCTTTGCAAGCAGTTTACTGCAACTGAAGGGTGTGAAAGTGATTTAATCAAGAAAGTTTCAGTTCCTAACAGCCAGAAATTTTTGTTTGTGAATGGATCCACTGACTTTCCTGTTGAAGGATCCAGCGTGGAGAGCTTTGAGAAGGTCTCAGATGGAGTGAAAGCTGTTAAGAAAGTTAAACAGTCCTCTAACCAAGTGGCTGTGTTTGGCCAGCTTGTTGGGGTGACAAGGTTGTGGAGAAAGGGATGTCTCCATGCTGATTCTGTAAGTGAACAGTATGTGGCCCAGGTCAAGATGGGGGAAGATGGGGCTCTTAACCAAGAGAACCCGAATTGCAGCTCTCCAGACTGGAGCGCTGGGAGAAGACCCGATCACAGTTTGACCCCCGGGGGTTTTGGGGTGGCCAAAGGGCACGGGCCGCATTAACCTTCCCACATGTGGCCTGCGAATGCTATTGACCACCCCCGACCTAAGGGAGGGCGTGAAACTGGAAGGGCCTGGTGTAACTCCTACCAAGGAATGGGAAAGATGCTGGGGCATCCATGGGAACGTTGGTGGCTTCGAAGTTCCCCAGGTCACCGGCAAAAGTGACCCCGCTCAGTTCGGTCTCGAAGGGGGGAGAGATGTGACGGAGCGGGACTGTTCTTAATGTTTCCTCTGAATATTGTGGGGGTGCCTCAGTTTCCCCTATGCAGTTCTTAAGTATCTAGGGGGTGGGATAAGGGTGTATGATCATTGCAGAGCCCTAGAGGGCAGGTATGTGCAGGGGTCTGGACACAGAGGATGGGCGACACCCTGTTTCCTGGCCACTGATGGCCTGGGCCCTTCCCCCTGCCAGGTGAGAGCTAAAGGGTTGGAGAACAAAGGAATCCGGTGCCCTCCTGGCCCGGGAAAGGGACAAAGCCCAGAGGAGGAGGGGCTAGAGGGAGTTTTAGTTTGGGGCTGGCTGGGGACATGGAGTGAAGGGCAGACGTGGTTGTCTGGCTCACTGCCCCCCAGGGTCTGGTTCTCTGCACCTACAAGCTCTGTGTTAGACCGTGTTCCTGTCGTCTAATAAACCTCTGTTTCCCTGGCTGGCTGAGAGTCCTGTCTGACTGCGGAGTTGGGGTGCAGGACCCTCTGGCCCCCCCAGGACCCCGCCTGGGTGGACTCGCTGTGGGAAGCGCAGGGAGGGGCAGAGGATGCTGAATGCTCCGAGGTCAGAGCCAGGAAGGGGAAGCCGGGTGAGCTGTGTGTCCTGCAGACAGGCTGCTCACAGAAAGGAGACTCCCCCAGAGTCCTGACTGGCTCTGTAGGGAGCCGTCCCAGAGCATCGCCCGGGACCCCGGGACACTAGTGCCCATCTATAAACAGGGAAATAAGGACAACCCAGGAATTACAGACTAGTCACCTTAACTTCTGTACCCGGAAAGATAATGGAGCAAACAATTAAGCAATCAATTTGCAAACACCTAGAAGATAATAAGGTGATAGGTAACAGTGAGCAAGGATTTGTCAAGAACAAGTCATGACAGCTTTCTTTGACAGGGTAACAAGCCTTGTGGATGGGGGAAAGCAGTAGACGTGGTCTATCTTGACTTTAGTAAGGCTTTTGATACTGTCTCCCATGACCATCTCATAAACAAACTAGGGAAATGCAACCTAGATGGAGCTACTGTAAGGTGGGTGCAAAAATAGCTGGAAAACCGCTCCCAGAGAGTAGTTTTCAATGGTTTGCAGTCAGGCTGGAAGGGCAAATCGAATGGGGGTCCCACAGGGATCAGTTCTGGGTCTGGTTCTGGTCACGATATTCATCACTGATTTAGACAATGGCATAGAGAGTACACTGTTAAAGTTTGCAGACAATACCAAGCTGGGAGGGGTTGCAACAACCCAAGGAGATGATACAGCCTGAAACAACGGCTCTGAGATGTGTGAACCGCTCCAATCCCTGCAGTGGTGTTCCCCTCCCCAGTGCGGGAGAGCCTGTGATGTGGGTCAAGTTGCCCGTTCTCAGCTCCCCACCCCAGTCTCAGCAGTTTGTTCTTGCGGCATGCTCCCAGCAGGCCTGTTCTCGGCTCCCCCCGGCCCCCAGAAGAGCAGGGCTTCCCCAGATCCAGGCTCACATGGGGAGAAAGGAGAGGGGCTCAGACCTCCCCCCAGAAAGGGCAAGACCCCTGCATATCCCTGTTCCTACATGGGGGGCTGTGAGAGGGGCAGAGTTAAGGGTGTCACACTTTACATTTCCTGGTTTCCAGAGGTTTAAATTCAGCCACTCCCCATGTTTGCGAAGGACACGAGGCAGCACTGGGCCACCTTAACTCTGCCTTCACCAAGTTTTTTGGACAGTGAGTCATTTTTAATGAGGGTTGAGTTTCCAATGTCATCACATGACTCCAGGAGCCAGAGATCTAGGCAGGGGCTTATATTGCATCTGCCATCATCTGGCAAACTGGAATTGGAGCAGGGGGAGGGAAGAAGCAACAGACCACCATTAGAGAGGCAGCTGAGGGCATTGCTGATTAACCTGCCCAGGGATGTGCTGTTACTTCGAACCTATAAAACAAAGCCCTTACCGCAGCTGCCTTTTCCTCTTCCGTAGTTTCCTTTTCCAACTTTCTCTCCGCCTGTGAATTCTTTTTTCTGTTTCGAACTTGACTATTGCCAGAGCTGGATGAGTCTCGGGGAGGGTCAGAGTTGACACTACGGTTAGAGTGTGGAGGTGGATTTTGGGACCTGTTTCCATGACTTTGGCTGTTCGTGGAATTCTTGAATTCACACCCCGTTGGCGTGGCGGGCAGAGGAAGAGAGAGGAATTCCATTAGCAAAAGTAAAATGACATTTTCCATCATCTTTAGTGTTTTATTCTCATGGAAGACTCTGCAATTGGGCTGACAAAGTTTCTTCTTCCCTCTGTGGCAGGGTGACCAGATTTTCACAGTGAAAACCAGGACCGTTTGCCGCATAGGAAGAGGACAGATTTAGCCGGGGTCAGAGAGCTCTGAATGGGGCTGCGTTCACACTGACACACTGCTGGGAAAAGTTTCAATCCGGAGACAGAACCTGAGACATTCAGGAACAAGGAGGTACCAGACACAGAGACAAAAGCCCTGGGAGATTAGCCCTGAGAAAAGCCTAGAGAGGGGGGACAGAGGGCTGCCGGTCGGGAGTGGGGGGCACCAGCAGGGCTGGGGAGGGGGCAGGGCTGGGCTAGCGGGGGGCTGCGGCTCGGGAGTGAGGGGCACCGGCAGAGCTGGGGGGGTAGGGCTGGGCTGGCGGGGGGTGGGGGTCGGGGTGGAGGCTGGGCTGTCTCAGATACTTTCAGCCTCATCTGTCCGGCTCGGCGCTGCAGAGTCCGGACCGGCGAGTAGGTACTTACGACAACGCAGACCGCCACCAGCAGGGCTATGACAAGTACAGAGCCGAAGTAGATCAAAGGTACCGCAGCGTTTGTCACGTGCTCCTCACTGGGGCCCTGCCAGGGACAGGGAAGGATCGTTTTTAATTATCACTTCGTGTCACTTCTTACAACCCCGAAAGCCGTAATTCTAGGGCTGCAGAGTCCAGCCCTCGAAAGCTACGAAATGAGAGAATTCATGGTGCCCATGAAGAGAGGGAGGGATCTGGGGGTCTGGATAAGAGAAGAGGGGGGAGGGGGCAGGACCCAGGACAGGGGGCAGAGAGGAGCAGTGGGGAGGGGGGGATGGAGCAGGGGGGAGGGGCAGGGAGGGAGGGCGGAGAGGAGCAGTGGGGTGGCGTGGGGATGGAGCAGGGGGGTATTGGGTACTTACCCCTCCTCTCTCAGCACCCTGGGCACTGGCCAGGGTGGCCTGGATTGCGGAGATCAGGAATGCGGCCCAGTGCCCCCATGGAAAGCGCCGCATTGTGCTGGGGGGAGAGAGGAGCGGAGTGAGAACCAGAGGGGCGTCTGTGGGCGTATGTGACGAAGTGGAAATGTTCTTAAGGTTTTCTCTGAATACTGTGTGTGTGCCTCAGTTTCCCCCAGGCATTTCTTAAGGATCCAGGTAGTGGGATCAGGGGGTGAGATTGTTGCAGAGCCCAAGAGGGCCAGTGTGATGGTGTCTGCACAGAGAATGGCCGACACCCTGTCTCCTGGTGGCCTGGTCCCCTCCCCTGCAAGGTGCCAACTGAAGGGGCTGGTGAGCAAAGAGATCAGGCGGCCTCCTGGCCCGGGACAGAGAGAAAGGTCACAGGGGATGGAGAATGTCAGTTTGGAGATGGCTGGGGAATCGGAGGGAGGCCCAGAATCAGGGTCTGGGCTCCGCGCCCCCCAAGACAGATCCGGCTGACGGGTCCTGTTCCCTGCACTTACAAGCTCTATGTTAGACCATGTTCCTGCCGCCTAATAAACCTTCCATGTTCCTGGCTGGCTGAGAGTCCCGGTGAATCGCAGGAAGTGGGGGGTGTAGGGCCCTGACTCCCCCACACTCTGTGACAGCATCTGACTGCCCGCTGGGGCTGATCCAGCCCCTCGGCCAAGGGATTCGCGTCACTATTCAGGGCAGGCAGGGAAACGTCTTCTTTTGGCCTGAGAACCCAGCACATCTTCCCTCCGGTCACAGCACATCACTGTGGGGGAGGCTGATCTGTCTGGGTGTTTCAGTGTAATCCGTTCCTTCGTTTAGGAGTTCAAGTGTGTTTTAATGTAGGACTTTTCCAGAATACTCGGTCTGATTTTTACACCAACAAGTGTCTGCCTTCCGTCCTTCACCCTGCGTATGTCCATTGTCTTTGTCCCCTAACTTTCCCAGTATATTCACAATTTTCCCTTCCTCAAAAAGCACCGTTTCCCATAACTCCCTGTGGGGACTTGTGCTGTTGGTCTCAGTACAGGTGGCCACGTCACTGGGGCAGGAGAGGGCTAGAAAAGTCACCGGCCATTTCTCATTATTTCCCCTGGGGCTGAAGCCACCGTCTGGCCCCATTTCGGTGACGTGGTCAGCAGGGTCTGAACTCTAGATCTTCAAACCCCTTCTGTGACTTGTGCAGTAACAAGAGTGACTGTTACTCCTCTGTGTAGACCACAAAGGGGGATGTGAAACACTCACACGCGGCCCGATTCCCTCTCCCAGGGGGCTGCATTCCACGTGCACCCCATCAATTCCCACGGGGCAGCACTGTGCAAGCAGACACCCAAACACACACACAGCCCCGATGCCTGCAGGGGGCAGTGCTGGGTACACACCCCCACACACACTCACATTATTTGCCCGCGGGTTACACAACCACTTGCCGACAGCAGTAACTGGCCGGGTCCCATTGCAGGGAGAGGTGAGGGGTGGAGAGTTGCCGTGTGCAGCGATGACAAAGGATGGCTGGGGAGGAGCAGAGGATGGGCCTGTAGATTAAGGGGCACTTGGCCTTGGAGGGGATTTACAGCTCTCTGGCAGGGGGCAGATTTGTACCTATTAGGGCACAAATTTTGCACCAAGATGCGTGAACAGGAACTTAGGCCAGGGGTTCGTGCAACAAATTTTTTGGTGGCCTCAGAGTGCGGCCACCAACTCTTTTTCCTAAAATTATTTAATTTTCCTAAAGTTAATAAAGTAATATGCACATATATACCTCCAAACCATTGTGATTTATTTATGTAAGATTTGGGGGGGTTTTTTTTGCAGACTCAATCATAAAAATCACACACAGTTCTCTCTATTCTTTACTGGACCTAACAGAATAGAAATGCAGATCAGGTGCTCTGCACGTTCTTGTCTTTTTTACTATTGTTTCTTTTGCTTTTTCGGTAAACGTGGTTGTCTGCATAACAATTCTGAAGTACATTTAAAAATGCTTTGACATAATAGAAGTCCAAATACTAATGAAAAGCGGATCTGGGTGGCTTGGGTCTGGGGAGGGGATGGGAAGGGAGGCAGGGCTGCGGCTGGCCTGGGGCTCCTCCGGGCAGCTGTGCGGGGGGCAGGTCTCAGGACTTCGACCAGCCCTGGGTCCCTCCGGCCGTGGGGGGTGGAGACACTCAGGGCTTCTCTGGGTTGGGGGCTTACGGCTCCAGGTGCAGGGGGTCTCAGGGCTCCAGCTGCCAGGGGTGGGAGCACAGGTGGAAGGGATGCAGTCGGGGCTAGCATCCCAAAAGGGGGACTCCACCCGCTGTCCATGCACCCACCGCTCACGTCCTCACCTCCTGCCCCCCTCCTGTCTCCCTCCTCCCTCCCCCACCCACTTCCTGTCTCCCTCCTCCCTCCCCCACCCACTTCCTGTCTCCCTCCTCCCTCCCCCACCCACCGCTCGCCTCCTGTCTCCCTCCTCCCTCCCCCACCCACTTCCTGTCTCCCTCCTCCCTCCCCCACCCACCACTCGCCTCCTGTCTCCCTCCTCCCTCCCCCACCCACTTCCTGTCTCCCTCCTCCCTCCCCCACCCGCCGCTCGCCTCCTATCTCCCTCCTCGCACCCGGGGCCGGGCTGCACGGAAGCCCCGCTTGCCTGTGGCTGTGGCTGGGTGCCCCCGGCTGGCTGGGGGCGCGGGGAGGGGGCAAGGTTCAGCCCAAGTTCACTCATCAGACGCGAGGGCAAACTTTTCTTCCAGCGGCCCCCGGCCCAAGGACGACTTGCCCAAACTCCTCCAGCGAGTTAAAGTCAAAGCCAAGAGAAACCCAAGATATTTCATTCCTGCTCTAGTCACTAGCCAACGCTGCTCCCTCATGGCCCGTTCTCTCATCTAGCGACTGGTCACCCCCATGGAGGAGGACTGACTTACCCGCCGAGAACCAGGCCCTTAGTCGCCGAGAGCCAAGGGCTATTCTGCAGCTGCAGGACTGAGTAAAGATCGGAAGCGCTGGGGCTGGTCCAGGTTTGATGTCGCTGTTCAGTCTGTCGGTACTTATACTGAGTGTGGAAAGTCCCAGCCCGGCTACCTCATTGGCTATCAGCGAACTAACCACCCCACTACCTCCCGTCTCAAATCACGTAGTCACGAGACCATGGAAAATATTCAAGCAATACCATATTTGGTAGTTTGTGGTCAATAAATCTTGACAGTAGTTATCTCACAATCTGGCTATTTAACAAGCTGCAACTCTCATCCACTTTCACTTTCACGAATGCTACTGTGCCCATAAAAATCCCCTTTTAATTTTTCCTTCTTGGCCCAGCCTTGATCTTATCTCTGGACTCTGAAGAGGGAAAAACTTAAGGCCAGAATTCTCCAAAGTGTTAGGCAGGTAAAAGGGTTTTTGATGGAGCTGGTCAGAAATTGGTGGATTTTTCCTGTGGAATATTTTGACATTTTGGGAAAAAAAATCTAAACTGAAATTTCTGAGCTGAAAACCAGAAGGAATAGTCACTTCGCGTACAGTTGTCACAGTTGGAGACATGCCAAGCAATCCCCTTGGAGCGTCTCTGGGGTGAAAGGAGGTGAGGAGAAAGTCTGAAGAGCTGGGTCCCGTCTGGCACAGTCTCAGGGTAACTGCACCTTTGATCCGCTCCGTGGCCTGCTGTAGAAATGCCTGTTTGGGTCTCAGGCCTCCAGCTGTCAGCTCTCTCTGGGCAGGGGCCCGTGACCCACTCCCGTCTGACCGGAGGTTTTTGGCTGTGGCCCCCTGTAGTTCACTGGGATATCCCCAGCAGCCGGTCTGCCATCAGGCCAGCACCTGTGCCGTGGTTACTCTCCACAGACATGACAAGCGATTGACCAGTGACCCAGACGGTGTCTCCAAAGCAAGCTCACTTCTTCAGGAGAAAAGCCTCCAGGGAAAACACGGAGACAAGAAATGGATTTACAGGCACACTGTATGTACCGGAAATCCCCCAACCAGGGAGGCTAAAATCCCAACCCTTCCTCAGACTACTTGGGCCTGTTGGACCAAAAGTCCTGTCCGTTTGCTGGATCAGAAAGAGGCCACCAGGCTGGATAAACTCAGCCTTGTATAACAAAAGCCTTCAGTCTCTGGAAAACCTAGCCTGAGCCAGCCCATACAAGCCTCTCCGGCGGGTGGTGGCTCTCTGGAGCTGTTAACAATCCCGGGGTAATCACCACCCCACACTGGTGTTAGTTCCTGGAGGAGCCGTTAACCTCCCCCATGGAGCAGAAGATAATCATACAAACCAGTCATAGATTTCCTAGCGTGGTTCCCCAAGATACGGCCTGGCGTTGCAATATCTGTCGCACTGTCCGGGGGGTAGAGCAGGTTCTGGAGACATCTCGAGTGTGAAGCTTCTTTCCCCCGGAGAAAGGTGCGGCTCTGGGAAGAATTCAAGGGGAATCCTGAGACCACCCGGGAGATGAGTTGGTCTCATCACCACCTTGTCCCTGTGGGGTGACGTGTAGAGCAACCCAGCCGTGAGGGCCTGGATCTCACTGACTCTGCATGCCAGCGTGAAGGCAACTAGGAAGACCCACAGGGGAGCTCAGCCATTACCGGTACAGGTTACTGCCCTTTGGACTCTCCGCGGCAGCAGGGGTGTTCACGAAGTGCCTGGTGGCAGGGCATCTAAGGAAGCTGGGACTTCACGGCTACCTGTACTTGGATGGCTGGCTGCTCACACGCCCCCATGAATCTGATACTTGCTGTGGGCCGGGTGGATGGCGGATAGGAAAGCAGGCGTCTGCCAGTCGAGAGCCACGATCCAGCCTGGAGGGAGACGGACTGGTGGAGGCAAACGTTTCCGTCCTGAACCTGAGGAAGTGCGTGTATTGGTTGAGTTTCCTCAGGTCTAGGATGGCTTGAAGACCCCCCACCCCGCCGCTTTCTTCTTCGGGATGAGGAGACACTAGGAGTAGAAACCCCTTCCTCTGATTTCCTGAGCCAGCACCTCCATGGCTCCCAGCTGGAGCAGCGAGTCCATTTCTGTTTGTAAAAGGCTCCTGGGAGAAGGGCCCCTGAAGAGGGATGAAGGGGGAGCGAGATGAACTGGATGATCTAGCCGTGGGTGACGACATCTAGCACCCGTTCGTTGGTGGCGATATCTCCCCATGTCTGATGGAACAAGGCGAGACAGCTTCCCAAAGAAGTGCTCACTTGATTGGTCTCAGTGCAGCTCTTGACCAACCTGGCAAATTTCCTGCTGTGTGGATGGAGCAACGTGCATGGCCACAGCCAACAAAGACTCATGTTCTCTGCTGTGTCTCGGATACTTCTTTGACAGCCCAGCTGGCTGGGTCTGGTTACAAACAAAACAAGACACACTTGCAAGTGACTAAAACTTAATTCGAGCAAGTTACAATCTTGGCCTAAGCAATTTCCTAACTTACATCAAGTTATCAGGATCTCTAGTGCTCCAGACCAGGGGACCCAACCTTCATTGGCTTGCAGGGTGTTGTACCTCATGGTGCCTCAGTAAGAGATGCCAAAATGTTTTTTTGCTTCTGCTTATGTTTCCCAAAACTCATCGTTTTGTCCCCAGAGTCAGGATGATCCCCTCCTGTTCTCCCCTTCCTGTTAACTTCCCACCCCACTGCTGATTCCTATGTAAACGGGGCTTCCATTGTTTTCATGTACATTGGAGACAGGTAGATAGCTGCCTTCCCTCTTGTCTGAGAGAGACCTGTTTCTCCCTTTCTTTCAACATACACTTTAAAGCATATCAGTGAGTATCCATAATTCTTCCTGTAGTTTAAATACAGACATTTCACAGTGATATTAATGTGACGGAGCAGGACTGTGCTTAATGTTTCCTCTGAGTATAGTGGAGGTGCCTCAGTTTCCCTGATGCAGTTCTTAAGTATCTCGGTGGTGGGATAAGGGTGCATGATCATTGCAGAGCCCTAGAGGGCAGGTGTGTGCAGGGGTCTGGACACAGAGAATGGCCGACACCCTGTTTCCTGGCAACTAATGGCCTGGCCCTTCCCCCCCATGCAAGGTGAGAGCTAAAGGGTTGGAGGACAAAGGAATAAGGTGACCTCCTGGCCCGGGAAAGGGACAAAGCCCAGAGGATGAGGCACTGGAGAGAGTCAGTTTGGGGCTGGCTGGGGACAAGGAGTGAAGAGCAGACGTGGTTGTCTGGCTCACTGTCCCCCCAAAATGAACCCAGCTGAGGGGTCCTGTTCTCTGCACCTACAAGCTCTGTTTTACACCATGTCCCTGTCGTCTAATAAACCTCTGTTTTACTGGCTGGCTGAGAGTCACGTCTGACTGTGAAGTTGGGGTGCAGGACCCTCTGGCTTCCCCAGGAGCCTGCCTGGGTGGACTCGCTGGGGAAAGCGCACGGAGGGGCAGAGGATGCTGAATGCTCCGAGGTCAGACCCAGGAAGGTGGAAGCCGGGTGAGCTGTGTGTCCTGCAGACAGGCTGCTCACAGAAAGGCAACTGCCCCAGAGTCCTGACTGGCTTCGTAGGGAGCAGTTCCAGAGCATCGCCCGGGGACTCCGTGACAACTGGTGGTAGCGGTGGGATCTACTGCACCCCGTGGATGGCGCTTCCTGCAGTAAGTGACTGGGGAGCAGTAAAACGAAGTGGGATTGACGAGGACCAGGTGTGCTGAAGGCTCAGAGAGCAGCGGTTTCGGGGGGCGGTTAACCCCTGGGAGTGTGTGACCAGCGAGAAGCACTTTTGCAGTAATAGGGTCCCCCGGGGGATTGCAGCGAGCGGTCCCAGGGGCGGAGGAGTCTGCAGCTCGACCCTGGCAAAGAGGTGGTGACCTCGAGAAGGGCTGGCACACTAGGGGTTCTCCCTGGAAACCGTGGGGAGCTGAGAGCACACAGGCCTGTGAGTCCACAACAACTTGGGAAGAGCGGAGCGATGGCCTGTCCCCGTCTCCTTAAGAAGGACATTGTAACCCGGTGCAGAAAGAGAGGGTTGAGCAGAGGAAAGTTCACCAAAGCACAGTTAATCGTGCAGCTGGAGGAGGATGACCGCTCTAAGGAACAGATTCCTGACCCCAAATGGGGCTACAGCAGGATCTGGGAGCAGCTGGAGTGGGAGCCAGGCATCGCCAAGACTCCTGTCCCCGACCAGATGAGGGTCTTCACTATCGGTTCCCCATCGGGGGATCGGAGACGGACGGGATTGGAGCTGAGTCCGAGAGAGCAAGAGGACCGTGGGAGACAGCGAGAGCCCGAGAAAGAGCTGCAGAAGCAGCAGCAGCATGAACTGGCGGTGGGGGAGCGGAGAGGCCTAGGGGACCTACCCGGGGTGAGTGAGGATAGACCCCGGGGGGCCAGTTCCGCAGGGAACCTTGAGACTAAATTGCTGCCCCTGGTTAAGGAGGGGGGGGATGTGGATGCCACCTCACTGCCTTTGAGCAGGGTGGTGATTTGAACCAGGGGGACCCTGCGGAAAAGCCCCAGTGTCTAGCTCCCTTGCTGGGTCCCAAGGCCATAGACTCCGTCAGCCAGATGGGTGGGGAGGTGGACAGGCTCCCACTCCTGGTCCCAACCTATATGTCTGGGTGGAGTTTCCTGCGGTCAGGCCCCTCGGACCCCCAGTGGGAGCGGAAGGGGATGGTCAATGGGGAGACGTTCCTGGGGTGGCGAGATCCTGGGACAGAGAGAACTGGTGTCAGGCCCTGGGTGGTGCAGCTTCAGGTGCCGAGGGGCTGTGTGAGCTGGGTGAGGGTCCCAGGGACGAAGCCCCTCGCCCTGCCTATGGCCCAGATCCCTGTGCAGACCCAGGAGGGGTGGGGCCGGCTGGTCGTTTGGGTTCTCCAGGATACGAGCTGCGAGACCCTGTTGTGGGGTGACTGTGTCTCTTTGGGACAGGATCCAGGCCCTGCTCCTGAAATGGCCGAGGGTTTGAATTTGAATCCAGGGAACCAATCGGCGGAGAGGGAAATGGTCAGTGAAAATGCAGATGACCTGGCTGGCAGCAGGGAGGAGCGGCTAGGCTCAGGCTACCTGCCTGCCTGTAACCAGACCCCTGGTGCTGGGTGGGACTGAGAGATGCTCCCCGCCCCCCTTGCACACCGGAGAGGGGGCTCCCGCTGGCTCTGATGCAGTGAGGAAAGCAGGGAGCTCGCTGCCTACCCCACTGGGACAGCAAGGGCAGCGCTGAGCAAGGGGGGAGCTGAGACCCCAGCTGAGTGGGGGAGACACAGGCAGGGCAGGGGATCTGTGGGGAGTGGCAAGGTGCTTGGTAAGGAAAGTTTGGATGAGCCTAGGCAGCCTTGTGAGCTGATGGCTGTGTCTAGTCAGCAGGGCGGGAAGGCGAGGAGAGTGGAAGATGAGTGTCCCTGGACCTTACCTGTTACCTGGGTGGAGAATTGGGACAGGGAAGGAAACGTGCCTGTGTCTGTCAGGGGTATTGACTTGCCTGTGGAGGGAGCTACCCCGGTCTCCAAGCAGTTGTCTGTGACTATCCTTGTGTGCTGGGACAAGGGGAATGAGATCCCAAGCTGGGTGTCTGGGAAAGAAGAAAGTGTGTCCGGCTCTTCTTTGTCTGTGGAGCAGACAGAAGGGGCCTTTCAGCCTGTGATGGTTGAGGGTGGTGCAGTTGTCTCAGAGTTGGTTCTGGATTCAGCTAAAGCCCAGGAAGGGAAGGTGCTAAGTTTGCGTCTGCTCGGGAGAATGGCCCTGTAACTCGGTCGCATCCAGTTAGTGTCTATGAAAAATCCCAGAGACCAGACAATTCTGGTGCTTGTATTTTGCCGGTTGCTAGTGTGTTGTTGGGAAAGGGTGGAGCAACTCTGTCTAATCAGGGTGAGATCCTAGCCAGGGCACAAGGAGAGCAGAAAGGTGATGTGATTGTGTTACCTACTGAGGGTGTGGAAACCTGTAGCAAGAAGGAAAAGATTCCTGAAATTGTGTGTGGCAAAGGGAAGGAGAATGCTTCTGACCTTTTATCTAGGGAGTCTGTAAGTTTTCCTGAAAGGGGATTGTGTAGGAATCCGCCGGATGGGCCAGAGGTGATTCTGGATGTAAGGGAGACCCAGAAAGAGTCTGTTGTTGCTCAGGAAAGTGTTCCTCTAGAGCAAGCCCTAGGTGAAGAGGCAGAATTTCTGTGAGGGGTGAATTGTTGCATAGAAAAGCCCCTAGGGAAGGGAATTCTCATGGAGTCTTTGCAAGCAGTTTCCTGCAACTGAAGGGTGTGAAAGTGATTTAATCAAGCAAGTTTCAGTTCCTAACAGCCAGACATTTTCGGTTGTGAATGGATCCGCTGACTTTCCTGTTGAAGGATCCAGCGTGGATAGCTTTGAGAAGGTCTCAGATGGAGTGAAAGCTGTTAAGAAAGTTAAACAGTCCTATAACCAAGTGGCTGTGTTTGGCCAGCCTGTTGGGGAGACAAGGTTGTGGAGAAAGGGATGTCTCCATGCTGGTTCTGTAAGTGAACAGTATGTGGCCCAGGTCAAGATGGGGGCTCTTAACCAAGAGAGGCCGAATTGCAGCCCTCCAGAATGGAGCGCCGGGAGAAGACCCAATCCCAGTTTGACCCTGGGGGTTTTGGGGGTGGTGAAAGGGCACAGGCCGCATAAACCTTCCCACATGCGGCCTGCAAATGCTATCAACCACCCCGACCTAAGGGAGGGTGTGAAACTGAAAGGGGTTAAAACTGGAAGGGCCTGGTGTAACTCACACCAAGGAACGGGAGAGATGCTGGGGCATCCATGGGAACGTTGGTGGGTTTGAACTTCCCCAGGTCACCGGCTAAAGAGACTTCACTCACTTTGGTCTCAAAGGGGAGAGAGATGTGATGGAGCGGGACTTTTCTTAATGTTTCCTCTGAATATTCTGGGGGTGCCTCAGTTTCCCCTATGCAGATCTTCAGTCTCTAGGTGGTGGGATAAGGGAGTATGATCATTGCAGAGCCCTAAAGGGCAGGTGTGTGCAGGGATCTGGACAGAGAGAACGGCCGACACCCTGTTTCCTGGCCACTGATGGCCTGGGCCCTTCCCCCCTGCAAGGTGAGAGCTAAAGGGTTGGAGAACAAAAGAATCCGGTGACCTCCTGGCCCAGGAAAGGGACAAAGCCCAGAGGAGGAGGGGCAGAAGTGGTTGTCTGGCTCACTGCCCCCCAGAATGGACCCAGCTGAGGGGTCCTGTTCTCTGCACCTACAAGCTCTGTGTTAGACCATGTTCCTGTCGTCTAATAAACCTTCTGTTTTACTGGCTGGCTGAGAGTCACGTCTGACTGCGGAGTTGGGGTGCAGGACCCTCTGGCTTCCCGAGGAGCCCCGCATGAGCGGACTCGCTGTGGGAAGCGCACGGAGGGGCAGAGGATGCTGAATGCTCTGAGGTCAGACCCAGGAAGGTGGAAGCTGTGTGAGCTGTGTGTCCTGCAGAGAGTCTGCTCACAGAGAGGAGATTCCCCCAGAGTCCTGACTGGCTTCACAGGGAGCAGTTCCAGAGCATCGCCCGGGGACTCCATGACAATTAATCACCAGTGTGTCACCAGCTTTCATAAGAGACTTCCTTGAGACACTTTTACATTACCCTGGGATGTCTGGACTCTGATCATCACACTGGCTGCTCCTGGAGGGTGGGCCAGGCTCAACTGAGCGTGAAACCCAGCTGGGTAGGAGCTGCGTGGTGATGATAAAGAAGAGAAGCACAGATCAGAAAGGGGGAGGGCTGCAAGGAGAATCATAGAACTGGAAGGGACCTCGTGAGGTCATCTAGTCCAGTCCCCTGCCCTCAAGGTAGAACTAAGTATTCTCTAGATCATCCCTGACAGGTGTTTGTCCAACCTGCTCTTAAAAATCCCCAATGATGAAGATTCCACAAGCTCCCGGGGCAATTGATTCCAGTGCTTAACCACCCGGACAGGTAGGAAGTTTTTCCTAAGGTCCAACCTAAACCGCCCTTGCTGCAATGTAAGCCCATTGCTTCTTGTCCTATCCTGAGAGGTTAAGGAGAACAATTTTTCTCCCTCCTCCCTCATTGTTCAGGACAATGGTGAACCAGATTGTGTGTCAATGAGCCATTAATGCCGTCTGATTATTGATGGCCCCTGCATGGTTGGAACTGAAAGGCTGGTTGTGGGTGTTCCCAAACTCACCACTTATTTCAGTAACTCATAGAGCAATACTTCGTAACTCCCCATCCAGTGACAGCTCATACAGTCCGACAGGGTCTTATTGTTCAACAGATCAAGACATGCAAAATGAGGGAGGGATAGCTCAGTGGTTTGAGCCTTGTCTTGGTAAACCCAGGGTTGTGAGTTCAATCCTTGAGGGGGCCATTTAGGGATCTGGGTCAAAAATTGGGGATTGGTCCTGCTTTGAGCAGGGGGTTGGACTAGATGACCTCCTGAGGTCCCTTCCAACCCTGAGACTCTATGATTTTATCCCTCACCAGGCGTACTTTGTGCAACACAGATCGTAATCATAGCACAGTGGTGAATATTGGGGTTCCAGGGTGCTCCTTACAGCTACAGAGCGTCACACCCTCCCGTAATCCCTGACTCCCTGTCCCAGATTTCCCACATCCCCACGTTGGCTCCTGTCCAGCAGTACCCTGACTCCAGGAACTTAGTGGCCAGGTATTAGTAAATATTGACCTGTGATGATGTTAAACTCTCCCACCCCCTGACCCAGCCCTGAACCCCCTCCTGCCCCCACAACCTCCTGCCCCAGCCTTGAGCCCTGTTCCACATCCTAAACCCATCATCCCCACCCCAGAGCCTTCACCCCCAGCCAGAACCCTTCCACACTCCAACCCCTTGCCCCAGCCCTGATCCCCCTCCCGCACCCTGCATCCCCTCCGGGAGCACACACCCCACACACACTCCCACACCTGAACACCCTGCCCCAGCTGGGTGAAAATGAATGAGTGAGCAAGAGTGGGGGAGAATGAGCAATGGAGGGAGGGGGTCTGGAGCCTCGGAGAATGGTGGGGCATTGGTGGGAGCAGGGGCGAGGCTTTGGGGCAGTGCAGGGGTTTTCAGTTTTCTGCCATCAGAAAGTTGGGCAACTCTACCTTTGTTCCCCCTCAGGCTAGAACCAGCTGTCAGCTCACCGGGGTCCTCTCTCCTTTGCCCTTTGTCCTTACACTGGTCCTAGTCGGCTGCCTTCCAACCTTCCTGCCCGAGCCACCACGTCACCAGCTGCTGGGGTCCCCTAGGGAAGGTCACCCCTGGTCCTCCGCAACAACCACCCCCTCCCACCTCATTGCACACCCACCATGGCTAATAGGGTATCCGCACGCTCCTTCATGAATCCCTGAGTGCCAGTGAGCCCTTGCCGACCTGGCTGTTGTTGGAGTCGGGGGCTGACTGGCTGAAAAGAGACGTGTGTGTGCATTTGTGTGAACAATGTCGCCATCTAGTGGCTGAAGCTCCCAGGGGTGATACAATTCCTGCCATAGGGAGTTCGGGGGGGCGGGTTACATCTTTATTGTGTGTGCCCACCTGCCCCTGCCACTGCTGGAGGGGATGAGCCCTGAGCAGTGTGGGAATATGGGCAACTGTGAATGACCTTGGCTTTTCCAGAGACAGGACACATTTTGGCCCAGATTCAGCAGAATACTGAGGCACATGCTTAACTGTAAGCGCTGGAGTAGTTCCACTGACTTCCAAGTTAAGCTTGCGCCCAAGGGGTTGTCTGAATGGGGGCTTGGATGTGATCACCTGCAACATTACCTGCTCCTGTGACAACATGCTGGGTCACGAGACATTAGCAAGAGACCCCATTAAATAACACAAAGTATATCTCCCGGAAGGAAGGGGTGAAGGTGGCAGCCCCTTTGTCCCTCCGTAAATCAACTAGTACTTCATTGTCCAGTCAATTCTTTGTTAAACTTATTCTTCAGCAAACATCTTACCTGCCAGAAGATTGACCAGCATCCTAGGAAAGAAAAACACACACACACACAAAGGCACTGAGTTCAGCTGGCTTCAGTGCGTGCTCGACCCCCATCTGTTCCCGGCCCCACCCAGACTCTACCCCTTCCCCGCCCCTTCCCACCCCTGCTCCGCCCCCATTCCAACCCCTTCCCCACATCCCCGCCCCAGTCCCGCCTTCTCCCCTGAGTGTGCCACGTTCCTGCTCCTCCCCACTCCCTCCCTCCCGGAGCTTGTTATGCCGCAAAATGGCTGTTTTGTGGCGGCAAGCACTGGGAGGTAGGCGGAGAAACGGGGATGGAGGTGAGGTGGGGAGGGGGGGTGGGGAAGGGAGCTTGGCTGCTGGTGGGTGCAGAGCACCCACTAATTTTTCCCCATGAGTGCTCCTGCCCCAGAGCACCCACGGAGTCAGTGCCTAGGCACACACACAAAACAAAAAGAATCAAAAACACACCAGGGTAGATCTGTTAATACCAGGACAGCATGAGAAAAGCAGCCTGTCATGGTTTAAATTTCAAACTCTGTCCAAAGTCTGTTTTATCCAGCAGATTTGTGTTTTTTGCTGAACAAATGCATCGCGTTTCCCTCCGAGGGGGAAGTAAAACTGAAGAGAACAACACTACAATTACAAAACAGGGAACCCTGCCACAGCCATCACCGGTAACCTGCTGATCCGCAGCACAGCAGAGCTGTGGGGAGGCCCAGGGTAGTGGGTAATGGAGGCTGGGGCAGGCTAAGCCTCCCCAAACCGCCGCTAATGGTCCCCACCGTCGCCCTGGGGCCAGGCCATGGTGGGACATAGAGCTCCTCTGGGCGTCTCGGGCTTGGCTCAGGCCAGGGCTCCTTCAATGGGCCAGCTGGTGAGAGCAGGTGGGTGGGGGGCAGAGTAGGGCAGGGCCTTGGGTGGAAGAGATGGGGCCGGGGCTAGCTTCCCCGAATGGGGGGTGCACACGCCATGCATGGGGGAGGAGATCCCAGGGCTGGGCTAGCAGGGGCTGCGGCTCGGGAGTGAGGGGCACCAGCAGAGTTTAGATGAGGTGGGTTTGGGAAGTTTCCATATCAACTGCACTCGCCAAGCATCAATCTATCCCTTGTTTGTTAAAGACTAAACTCCCTATTTTACGTGGTGTTTGTTGTTAACACAGACACCCAACACAGGGCAGGACGTAGGATCCTCCATTCTCAGCCTTGTCGCCCTGATGCGGGAGCTGCTGTGGGTCCTGCCTCCGGCCCCGCGCTCGCTCTGGTGAGGGATAACGGGGCGACTGGAGACACCTCAGTTCCGTGTCTGGCCCAGCAGAGTCGGGGCTGGAAACGACCGGCTCCCTTACCTTCAGAAAGGGCAGCTTCCTCAGCGAGCTCTGGAAAACGGGGCTCAGTTTATATTTCCCTGGTGAGTTTTCTTCCGCCTCAAAATCTGTTTCTCAAACCCCTTGAATTCCCTGGGTGAGACTGAACATCAAGAGTCACTGGGAACAGGCGTCTTAATGTCACGACCACAGTTTCAATAATGATCAGTTATTGAATGAAGTGTCTGATTTCAGCATCTCCAGCCTTGTCCACACACAAACTTGCATCGGTTCAGTCAAACCAGTGGAGACCCTGTGTGGACGTGCCTTATTTCAGTTCACCCTAAATCCATTAGGAGCAGATCGAAGGTAAACCACAATACGTGGCTCTTAAACCAGAATGAGAGCTTCCCCCCAGGGGGCTGCACTGGTTTAACCATCGTTAGTAACTCTGAGAGGTGTGAACTGCCCACCTGTGAGCGGTGGAATAGTCCTGCTCTTGTGGGGATCTTTCCTGGCTTCTGCACTACCCCAGTGAAGTGGGCCAGCGAAAGGATCTGAGTCCTCGTTCCCACTTCCTTTACCCAGTGGCCTCCCTGCCCTTGAGGACTCCCCTTCCCCTCTCCTGCCTGGCAGAGTCCTCGTAACCCCAACAAGGCTGGGCCCAGGATTCCTGGGGGGCTCAACCCCCAACCCTGCTGTGGTCACCTAGGACAGGGGCTAGGGTGTCCCCACTCCGGGGCACTCTCTCTGCACTGGGCACTTCACTGACCATTACATACAATTTCTGGTACCCATGTGTCAACGTTCCTCCCCCACTCTGAACTCTAGGGTACAGATGTGGGGACCTGCATGAAAAACCTCCTAAGCTTATCTTTACCAGCTTAGGTCAAAACTTCCCCAAGGTACAAAGTATTCCACCCGTGGTCCTTGGAATGGCCGCTACCACCACCAAACTAATACTGGTTACTGGGGAAGAGCTGTTTGGACGCGTCTTTCCCCCCAAAATACTTCCCAAAACCCTGCACCCCACTTCCTGGACAAGGTTTGGTAAAAAGCCTCACCAATTTGCCTAGGTGACTACAGACCCAGACCCTTGGATCTTAAGAACAATGAACAATCCTCCCAACACTTGCACCCCCCCTTTCCTGGGAAATGTTGGATAAAAAGCCTCACCAATTTGCATAGGTGACCACAGACCCAAACCCTTGGATCTGAGAACAATGAAAAAACATTCAGTTTTTTACAAGAAAACTTTTAATGGAAAATAGAAGTAAATAGAAATAAAGAAATCCCCCCTGTAAAATCAGGATGGTAGATATCTTACAGGGTAATTAGATTAAAAAAACATAGAGAACCCCTCTAGGCAAAATCTTAAGTTACAAAAAAGATACACAGACAGAAATAGTTATTCTATTCAGCACAATTCCTTTCTCAGCCATTTAAAGAAATCATAATCTAACACATACCTAGCTAGATTACTTACTAAAAGTTCTAAGACTCCATTCCTGGTCTATCCCTGGCCAAGACCAGCATACAGACTGACACAGACCCTTTGTTTCTCTCCCACCTCCCAGCTTTTGAAAGTATCTTGTCTCCTCATTGGTCATTTTGGTCAGGTGCCAGCGAGGTTACCTTTAGCTTCTTAACCCTTTACAGGTGAGAGGAGCTTTCCCCTGGCCAGGAGGGATTTCAAAGGGGTTTACCCTTCCCTTTATATTTATGACACCATGGGTTAGGTAAAAAGAAAGCTGTAATCTTGTGCAAGGTTGAGTGGCCAGCACTAACAACTCAAACACCTCTTGAATGGCCACCGGATGGGTCCTTTGCTGGGGAAAAATTAACAGTGCTTCGGAAAAGGCTGGAGGACAAAGCTCCAGCCCAGATGGATTATTGGTATGTATGGGACAACTGGGCTTATGCACTTGCAAAAGGACGTCCTCTTTCCTCCTCCTTTTCTTATTCATCTCAGGGGTCTCCAGCCCCACTCTCTGCTATGCCTGCTTCTGCCCCTCCTCCGGCTTACCCTTGGCTTTCTGACCTGTGCCCAGGACCAGTTGCAAGCCTTTAGACAGGACTTCCAAGCAGAAAAGGAAGCACTGGCTAAGCAAGTACCAGTCCTTCACAGACTTGTCAAAATTTCACCATTTGTGCTCAGCATATGCCATAACAGCAGTGTGTCTGCCATAAGAGGAAATTAAATAGTTAAACCACCAATTGGCCATGCGTTCTGTCCAGGTGACAAGCCTCACGGGGGAGGACTCGAGTAGCCCTTGTGATTGAGAATATTTAAGAGAAGAGAGCAGGAGGGCTGGGAGCTAGTTCAGAAGCCAACCCTCCTTGTGAAATTGGTAGTGGGACAAAGCTGGTGCTCATGGAAGGGACAGTTCAGAGAGAAAAACAGGATTGCGCCCAAGCAGGCAGGCAACAGATAGAAAGATTGGAAAACAGGTTAGAAACTTGGAGGGGATAGTGGAAAAAGAGGAGTAAATAATTACAGGAATGGGAAATGTAAATCCCGGAATAATGCTTGGAATGGTAAAATCTGAGTGGATTCGGTGTGGTTTTGGGAGATAAGTGAGTGATTTAAGAAAGGAAAGTGAGAAGTTAACTCTGTCATTGCTGGAGGGAATTAAGCAGTTGAACTTTGTGAAATACGAGAAAGAAAAAGAATTCTTGGTTTCTTTGCAGCCATTTTGAGGAAAATGGGGCCTTCTCCAAAGGAATGCAATTATACAGTGCTACTTAATTACTATCTTATCAGGCTCCAAGGGGCTACAATAGGTGGTGTCTTCCTTTTCAGGTCGCTGTGTGTTTGACAGCAGGAGTTAAAAGTAAAAGGCAATCAAAAGTCTGGTAAAGTTTATTGTGCCCTTTTTAAAGTAAGCATCTTTAAGCTGTGGATAGCTTTGGATCCAAAAGCAAGCCAGAAAGCATCTGTGTTAATGTAAATTACCTAACTGATAAGGTAGAAACCACTGAAACCTGGGCTGCCTATGAAACAAATACAAGAAAATATGGGTAATTCCTCTGTTTTGCCTGCCATTAACGAGGGTATTTGTATAAAAAGGAGATATTTTAAGCAAGGACTGACTGCCCAGAAGGGGTAGATCTATGTTCTTTTTGTTTTTCAGAAAATCAGAGAAAACTGATGCCAGCTGAAAAGCCATTCAACATCTCATGAATTTACTGGCACAATAGGATTTCTGTTCTGTGTTCTATGTGTCCTGTCTTGTGTTTGTCTTGTGGCCAGAATTGCTGTGTTTAATTTTTCATAGGAAAGTTTAGTTTAAAACTAAATAGAAGGGTTAAATCAAAATGCAGATACTTATTTTATTCAACTTGGAATACAAAGTGTTTGGATAATAACAGGACAAAGTGATATACTAAAGTTGAATACATTTGCTTAAGTAAGAAAAAGAAATGTTTTTGGCCAGATCTTTTAACTGAAAAAATTGTTGTTAAAATTCGCACACCAACAGTCTCTGGAAGTGAGGACATAGAAGGTTAACCCACTCCCCATATTATGCATGGGATCCTTCTGGCTACCCCAAATTTCTAGCCAGAGGGCTGGGGAGGGAGGAAAGCTATTGGACACCAGAGGTTGTACCAAGTGGACTCCTCAAAAGTGGGTGTGCTTGTCCTGGCTTGTTGCTCAAAAGCTCAGTAATAAAGTCATTTTCCTAGAAGGGTGTATGTGGCATATGTTTAACAAAAAGACTAAAGTGTTGTATAATGGGCAATGTACAAGTGTTCATTTTTGAACAAAGGAAAGTGAAAGTTTCCTTTGCAGGTTAATAGAAGCCAAGAAGGGGAGAAGAAAAAGAACGGAGGACGAGTTAATTCAACACTGTAGCTGGCAGGTTCGGTCCAAAGATAAGACGCTGGCCTACCCAAGGACACTACTCACAGCTAGCATTTGGCTGAGAGCCAGGAAAGAGGGGGCCTTGAATGTGCCCAAGCAGCACTGAGATCTGCAAAACATTGCCAGACCTTAATGAAATGAGTTAGGTCTCTGTATTTACAGGTGAAAGAAGTCCTGCTCCAAGGATCCTGAGCAAACCTGCCATTTGTTAAAACCAGGTGACTAGGTCTACAAAAAGGTCCATCAATGAAAGACTACTCTGGCCCCATGCTGGAAAGGCCCTTATTAAGTCCTGCTAATGACCAACACTGCTGTGAAGTGCCAAGGACTGACTGCCTGGACCCATGCTTCTTACTGCAAAAAGACCCCTCCACCTCAAGATGACTTCACTTGGACTACTCATCAGCCTGTCCCTCCTTCTGGGTTTTTTCTTTCCTCCTTTTGGACAGCAGGGAAAAGGACAAGGTGAAGTGCTAGTAACCTCTCCCTTGTCCACTGACAGAGCTATCCTGCATTCAGTATTTGCTAAAGAAACGAAAGCACGACAGGGTGACGTGCTCGTAACCTCTCCCCTGTAGAATGCAAAACCATGACTGTTCCAAGAGAGAAGAAGGAATGCCTGCTCTGCTGAAACCACCAAGATCCAGGGATTCCTGACTGCAAAAGACATTGAGAATTGGCCTTGGTGGTGAAGACGGAGCATTGTACATTGGCAGGGAGGGAGTTGTGGGATGTATTCTTGGGAATGTGGAGTGAAGGGGTGGGGTGGGTTTATTCCAGTGGCTGGAATCTGTGCTTGTGGGCAAGTATGAATACCAAAAATGCCTTACAGCCACAAATATTACTCCCACCATCTGCCACCACTCCTTTGCAGGTAAAGGTTCCTGGATCCATCAAAGCTACGTTAAGTTGGCGCTGGGACCCCCACCTGACCCTGACAAGCCATTGGACGAGCCACTTCATGACTGAACATCACGACCAACCCATGGACTGAGCTTTCCAGCTATTGGGACCTTTACAGCCCACCAGGACTTCTTGTGTTCCTGTTTATTGGACTTACATTGGTGGTAGTGTATTTTGTATGGTATAGAGGAGGATTCCGACATTGGTATGGTTTGCCTGGGGGTTCCTCTCCCTATTTCCAAGTCCTGTACAAGTATGGGATGGCAATAGCTTTTTGAATTTAACCCACGCCATAAAACAGGGTGTAAATCGAATGCAGTGTTGGATTTGTATTCATACCCCCACATATCTGGGTCAGGGGGTCCCGTTGGTAGGGGTACCTATCCCTCTTAATCAAACATTCCAAGCTAAGCTATGGGGAAACACTACATTCAACTGGAATGTTACAATCCAAAGATGGTCTATTGATATGGTGTCCCAGGGTAATAAAAACCAGCAGGATCTTATTAAAGGGAAAAAGGCAAAATGCCACATTTATTGTGAATACAGAAAGAATCAGAGTAAGCAGTTAGTTATTGCTATAACATTCAATTCAATCTCATATTTATTCACACATTCATTCACACACACACACACAGAGGTTCTGCAAGGTTGTTATCATAGTTAACAGCCTTAGCGTTGCTCATGCCAAGCCACTGGCCAGGTTGCCTGGACATGAGGAGGGAGCAGGGCCTTGTCAGATGCTCATCTGATGCTCCTGGAAGTTGGTTTGCAGAATCAGACCCCAAAGTTCTCACTTTCTAGAGTCCATTTTTATAGGAATTTCTTCCTAGGCCAGTCTATGGGAGTTGCTTCATCATGCTGTTGCTTAATCAATCAGCAGATAGCACATTCCTGACGGCTCCGTGCTGCCAGATGTTATCTTGTTCTTTGGTTCTCCCATACTTGAGGCTGTTGGGTGGATTCCAGTCTGCCCTCCGGGGATCCTCTGGTTATTTCCAAGTGACGACTTCTTCAGCCGATGGACACTGGGTTCTTAGGCTGGCACCTCCCTGATCATTCAGTTATTATCCACACCAAGCATCCATCCACATACATGCTCTATCTCTATTTTAATCACAATTGTTAACAAAGCGAGCTACAATAGGTGGTGTCTTCCTTTTCAGGTCGCTGTGTGTTCGACAGCAGGAGTTAAAAGTAAAAGGCAATCAAAAGTCTGATAAAATTTATTGTGCCCTTTTTAAAGTAAGCATCTTTAAGCTGTGGGTAGCTTTGGATCCAAAAGCAAGCCAGAAAGCATCTGTGTTAATGTAAATTACCTAACTTATAAGGTAGAAGCCACTGAAACCTGGGCTGCCTATGAAACAAATACAAGAAATGATGGGTAATTCCTCTGTTTTGCCTGCCATTAATGAGGGTATTTGTATAAAAAGGAGATATTTTAAGCAATGACTGACTGCCCAGAAGGTAACGCTGACTGCTCGAGCGTAATAAACTTAATATCTGTGGGAACTCTGCAGTTGTGGACTTTGTTTGTGTGCCTCAGCCGAGACTCGAACTGCGCGTGACCTATCAGGTATAATTTGCAACAGTGGCAGGGAACATCACAAACAGTGTCTCTGGAACGTCAGGGCAGTTCACAGTCTGTTCCTTGTAAGTCCCAGGCCCCATTTTCAGGCCCTGGCCGTGCTGCAGGGATGCTGTGGGTTGGACACTTGCTCTGGTGGTGGCCACACGCTCTCAGGCTCTCAGTGGTAGGACCCTTCTTCCCAGTGTCGCCCCTGCCCTGTCGGGGTTACGATCCAAGCCTGGCCTGCAGACCCCCTTGGCTGAGGCATCTCCCTGTGCTGGGCCCGCTGCCCAGGGACCCCCTCGCTCTCCCCAGCTGCTCATTGCACCCAGCTCTAGACTGCTCCGGCCCCAGCTCCACCACTCGGTCTCTGCACGGCTGCTGCTCTGCCTCCAGCTCCCTGGGCTGCTTCTCTGGCCCCTCTGGCTCTGGTTGCTGCAGCTCTGCTCCCAGGGCAAGTCTGCTCTCTCTGGGTCTGGCCCAGCTCTGCTCCCCAGCTCAGCTCGCACCCCTGCTTTCTCCTAGCTCGGCCCCACTCTGTCTGACCAAGGCAATTCCAGCTCACATGGAAGATGGGATCTCCCTGGCCTCCTGACTCTCTGATTAGCCTACCCGCCCTGTCATTCAGGCTGACCTGGAGCATTGGCCTCTCCCCATTGTTCCTGGGGGCTGTCAGTCTCAGGGTCCTGATTCCCCATCAACCCGTCCTCCTTTGAGTACTGGGAGCTAACAACTAAAACACCCCCACTGAATGTTAGTAAGGGGGCAACAGTCCCCTTACACACCCATGCCTGAGGTGTTAGCTCAAACGCCCAGTGCATGTTACAGGTCCCCTCTGTGGCCGGCCAGGGAGGATCTGATCTGTTACAGCCCTAGCCAGGGAGCTCCAACAATCCACATTTAAATAAAATGCCAAACTTCCAGCCTTTTGTTTCACACACACCAGAAGGAAAACAGCTAGAGCATTTGAAAGATAAAAAGTCAAGGAAGTCACATTTTTTAATCCCCTTCCCCATTTAGTTGGATAGAGTCATTTCAAAGGAAAATCCCTGGTTTTAGAGGGGATCAGACACGGTGTTGAATAATTTGGCTGGGAAAAGGAAGCTGGTTTATTTAGATGGCCACTTTTGCTTTAGTGTTCTTACCTCTCACTCTTCTTTTTGGAAAGCTGAACAGACCGAGCTCTTTCAGTCTCCCACTGCCAGGGATTTTCTCCAGCCCTCGGATCATCTTCGGGGCTGTTTTCTTCCCCCTCTTCAACCTTTCAACCTCCTCTTACAAAACACACACCCCAGCAGTGGGTGCACTAGTCCAGCATCAGTCTCCCAATGTCGTATGGCAGAGGGTAACTGCACGAGCACTTTGGAAGAGACCAAAAGGACTGAAGAGACAGTTTCCTTTTGGCCAAATAAAGAACCAGGCTAATGTATAGAGAGGCCATGTCAGTCCACGCTGAAATGAATTAAGTGTCCACATCCTCTGTGAAACAATAGCTCTGGAAGATAGTGACACTGTTCAACTTACAGAACGACCTACTAGGCTGAGAGAGCGAAGGTGCATTACTGTGATGGGGGCGTCCATGCTCTCAGTGATCAGAGTCCAGGTCATCTTCCACGGAGCTCCCCAGACCCAGGTCCGGCGTCTGAGTTGTGTGTATTACAGGGAGGCAGCTCTCTCCCTGTGGACATTGGGATCTGGTTCATACTCCAGATCACAGCCTTGGCTAAGATACCCAGCAATACACAGAGAGATGTAGGAGGGAGTCACCAGATGCAGAGGTAGGAGAACATGTCTCCTGCGTCCCTTACCTCGGTAAGTAACTCCACCACAAAAAACCCTTGAGACTCCTTGAAGACCTCCGCTATGCTCTGAATCAACCAGGATCCGTCCTGTTCATGTCGATAGGCGACGTGTCCTGGTGAATGGCCAGGTAATTAAGTTGTGGTGTCAGAGGGGAAACCCCTCCCCTCATAGCCTGGTATCCCCTCCCATTATAAATCAGGAGCTGGATTGATTTCATTACATAAGAACGGCCATACTGTGTGAGACCAAAGGTCCAGCTAGCCCAGTGTCCTGTCTGCCGACAGTGGCCAGTGCCAGGTGCCCCAGAGGGAATGAACAAAACAGGGAGTCATCCAGTGATCCTTCCCCTGTCGCCCATTCCCAGCTCCTGGCAAACAGAGGCTGGGGACAACACCCCTGTCCATCCTGGCTAATAGCCATTGATGGACCTCTCCTCCATGAATTTATCTAGTTCTTTTTTGAACCCTGTTATAGTCTTGGCCTTCACAACCTCCTCTGGCAAGGAGTTCCACAGGTTGACTGTGCGTTGTGTGAAGAAATACTTCCTTTTGTTTGTTTTAAATCTGCTGCCTGTTAATTTCATTGGGTGACCAATAGTTCTTGTGTAATAAGAAGGGGTAAATAACACTTCCTTATTCACTTTCTCCACACCAGTCATGATTTTATAGACTTGTATCATATCATCCCCATAAACCCGGTGTGACCCCTCCAACTTCACTCTGCCTTTCCCAGGGGAGAAGGAGGATCTAACCCTGGACCCAGTCATGGCCCATCCCCTGCTGGAGATCTCAGCGGACAGGAAGGAGGTGAAATGCAGGAGTTTCAGGAAGAATGTCAGCTCCAGCCTCAGCCAATTTGACACGGCCAACTGCGTGGCGGCCCGGCAGAGCTGCAGTGTGGGGCGGCATGACTGGGAGGTGTTTATGGGCCAGAAGACGCGCTGGAACCTCAGGCCTGGTGGAGAGACAGGGCAGATTGATCCAGAGGAAATCCCGGTGGTCAACCTTGGCTGAGGTCTTTGCCGAGGGCTATTGGTGCATCGGCTACAACCAGGAGAAGGCCAGGAAGTTGTACTGGGCATTTGACACCAACCCGATGCCTTTTGACTATAACCCCCACCCTCAGACCATCGGGGTCTATCTCGACTACGAGGCCCGGGAGGTCTCCTTCTACAACACCAATGGCCCCAATGCGCCGATCCGCCTGTACACCTTCCACACCGCCTTCTGCGGCACCCCCGTCTATCCCATCTTCGACCCCTGCTGGCACAACAAGGGGGGCAACACCCAGCCCCTCAAGAGCCTGTGACTTGCCAGCTCCCTATTAGGGACAAGGGGGTAGAGACCAAAGCAATCACAGCCTCCAATACCAGCGTAGCTATAAGGCCAGCTAGTTATGCCGCACACGTGGGTGGATAGTTGGGAAGTTGGGACCACACCAGGGACTTCGGATGTTAAAGTACGAGTCTCTTCTGCTCCAGATCCCAGATGCAGTTGCATGGCATGGCTGTTCTGGCTGCATCCAAACTCCTGTGCAGGAGAGACATTGAAAATACAGTGAGCTGAGACAATGAATGCCACAGCAGGCCCCTTCTGACACCCCATGCCCAGCGCTGACACCAGTGTCACCTCCTCTGCTGAGCAGCAGCTGAATTCAGGGCTTCACAGGCCAGCTGCCCAATGGAGGAGAAATCAGTGACCCAGAGCCTGGGTGTTTTCTCAATGCACCTTTATATTGCACCAGATACACCAGTCCTGGCACAGATGTGGGCACAAATGGCACACAGACAATCCCTTCGTTCAGAGATCTCAGCCCAAACATCAGTGTCTGGGGAATGCAGTCTAGTTAGAGAGACTGAGGCAGGAACAAACTCTCCTGCTGCTTGCAACAGTGCCCCCCAGAAAGCCTGCATCCTAAACTACCATCACCACAATTGTGAAATCCCCATCATTGGAGGCTTTTAAGAACAGGTTGGACAAACACCTGTCAGGCCTGGTCTAGATTTACTTGGCCCTATAACACAGAGACCAGGACTAGGATTTTCCAAAGCGACGAGTGATTTGGGGTGCCCAAATGGAGAGAGCTGATTTGCAGAGCACTTTCTGAAATCCCAGCACTGTAACTTACTTTTCAAAATCTTGGCCTAATTGTGAGCGGGATCCCAGCCCCCCAGGAGAGATCAAACATCCATTTTCTCTGTTTAGATTAGTGAAACCCCACTATGCATCTAATTCCTCTCTGCCCCACTAACCTGTCCCTTGTATTAATCATATTAACTTTCTCAGGAGCGTTTTGATTTGCTACGGGCTTTAGTACATGCGTGGCTAAGATTTTACAGGGCTTGTGCTTTTGATTTCACCTCAATGTGATTTTTATTTTGCTCAATAAAAAAAGATAATGGAATTCTCCATGGTTGCCTAGCATCCTGAATCCAGACCCGTTGTCTCCCTCCAGATCCCAGGGAATCCAGGGCTGGCTGAGTTTCTCTTAACCCCCTCCTCAATTTAATCCTCCCACTGCTGTGGACACATAGACACCGCTGAACACAGAGTCCTTCCACTCCATCTCCCTCCTGAATCCCGACTCCCCAGCCCAGGGTCGTCACCTTTCAGGTGGGTCAATTCAGACCAGGGAGAGGTGGTGTCAACACCTGCCTTTTAATCCTGAGTGTCTCAAGTGCTTCTCTGCTGTTCCAGCCGAGAAACCCACAGCCAGCCGACGGGCGTGTGGTTCCCCGAGTGCCGTGCAGCCCTGGATCGTTGCTTTGACTGCAGGAGCCTGCTTGTTACACCGTGGCCACACGCTGGTCTCCGCCAGCCTTGGTGACTACTTGCAGGGTGAGCCCAGCGCCCTCAGTGCTGAACTCCCCCAACTCGGCTGTCTTGAAGTGCCCAGCCCTCTCCGGGGCCACTCAGAGATGTAATAATGTCCCTCGCTCCCTTCTCTAGAGCAAAGCCCAGGATTTACCCCCAGCTGCTGCTGGAATGGAGCTTTGCACGTTCAGCACCGCTGGTGAGTTCGGGTACGTGCGAGAAAGACACAGTGGTTACAAGCAAATAAAAGAGAAATACGCTTCCGAGTGGTTCAGCGTAACTCAACAATCTACTGCCTGGGTCCCTATCGACAAAACAGGGATCATGATACTGACCTCCGTTTGTAAGGCCTACCTGAGAGATAAAGGCCTATCTGCTTGGAACGTTTTTCAAACACATTTTTAAAACGTCAGAAATTTCGCCTGTTTTGAAAAACAGAATTTTTGGTGAAAATATTTAAATTTTTTCAAAAATTTCCTTTGAAAAAATTAGACAGAAACTTTCCATTAAAAATGCTGGTTGTTTTGCAAAATAGGTTTGCTCTTTGTTTTCAGTTTCCTTTTGTTGTTTGTACCACCCCGTTGTAACTGAGCCTCAGCTTGTCAACAGAAATGTTGAATCAGTCTCACTGCAGGTACGCTAAGGACTGCATTAAGGAGGCTGTGTTGGTGAGTATCTGAGTGTGTGTTTGTTGTGAGTATCTGAGTGTTTGTATCTGAGTGTTTGTTGTGAGGAGAGTTTGACCGTGTGCTTGATTGGTGGTTTGAAAAGGGTGGGGAACTGGGAGTGCTTTGTTCTAGGTGAGCCTTAAGTGGGCCTGACTGTATAAAAAGCCAGTCAGCAGCGAACCAGCTGAGCAGCGAAGAGAAGGAGTTTGCCTGGGAGTTCGCTCGGGGAGAGCCCACTCAGGCTTACATCTTGCCGAAGTCTCTGAGTAATTACTACAACTCCTGAGGAAGCTCGTAGAAGGAAGGTAATATGGATAGGGGGTGTTCAGCTGTTGTGACCCACACTGGATGTGCCATGTTTGTCTTTCTTCCACAGGACAGAAGCGACTTTGTCTGTGCAAAGTGCAAGCTGGTCTCCATATTGGAAGAGAAGGTTCAAGGTCTGGAGCAACAAGTATCAACCCTGCGTTGCATAAGAGAAACTGAAGATTTCCTGGACAGACGTCAGGATGTGCTTCTACGGGCACAAGGTTCTGAAGATTCAGAGCAGGCTGCACATCGGGGACAGGAGGATGGTGAAGAAATTTGGCATCATGTGACCTCCAGAAGGAAAAAGGGGAACGTCCATGTACCAGCAAAGCCGGTACAGGTAAGTAACCGTTTTCATGTTCTCTCCACAGGTACTAATCTGGAGAGTGGACCAGATGATATGTCTGAGGGAAAGGAGCAGAAGGAGACTCCGCCGATTGGAAGGCATGAGATGCGCTGTCCTAGGGTTGGGAGTTCCACGACCACCGCTCCCAAGAGAAGAAGGTGGGTGGTGGTGGTCGGGGACTCTCTCCTCAGGGGGACTGAGTCATCTATCTGCCGCCCCGACCGGGAAAACCGAGAAGTCTGGTGCTTGCCAGAAGCTAAGATTCGCGATGTGACGGAGAGACTGCCCAGACTCATCGAGGCCTCGGATCGCTACCCCTTCCTGCTTCTCCATGTGGGCACCAATGATACTGCCAAGAATGACCTTGAGCGGATCACTGTGGACTACGTGGCTCTGGGAAGAAGGATAAAGGAGTTTGAGGCACAAGTGGTCTTCTCATCCATCCTCCCCGTGGAAGGACAAGGCCTGGGAAGAGACCGTCAAATCGTGGAAGTCAACGAATGGCTACGCAGGTGGTGTCGGAGAGAAGGCTTTGGATTCTTTGACCATGGGATGGTGTTCCAAGAAGGAGGAGTGCTAGGCAGAGACGGGCTCCACCTTACGAAGAGAGGGAAGTGCATCTTTGCGAGCAGGCTGGCTAACCTAGTGAGGAGGGCTTTAAACTAGGTTCACCGGGGGAGGAGACCAAAGCCCTGAGGTAAGTGGGGAAGTGGGACACCGGGAGGAAGCACGAGCAGGAGCGTCTGAGAGGGGAGGGCTCCTGCCTCATACTGAGAAAGAGGGGCGATCAGCGGGTTATCTCAAGTGCCTGTACACAAATGCAAGAAGCCTGGGAAACAAGCAGGGAGAACTGGAAGTCCTCGCAAAGTCAAGGAATTATGATGTGATTGGAATAACAGAGACTTGGTGGGATAACTCACATGACAGGAGTATTGTCATGGATGGATATAAGCTGTTCAGGAAGGACAGGCAGGGCAGAAAAGGTGGGGGAGTTGCATTGTATGTAAGAGAGCAGTGTGACTGCTCAGAGCTCAAGTATGAAACTGCAGAGAAACCTGAGAAAAGTCTCTGGATTAAGTTCAGAAGTGTGAGCAACAAGGGTGATGTCGTGGTGGGAGTCTGCTATAGACCACCGGACCAGGGGGATGAGGTGGACGAGGCTTTCTTCCGGCAACTCATAGATGTTACTAGATCACACACCCTGGTTCTCATGGGAGACTTCAATCACTCTGATATCTGCTGGGATAGCAATACAGCGGTGCACAGACAATCCAGAAAGTTTTTGGAAAATGTAGGGGACAATTTCCTGGTGCAAGTGCTGGAGGAACCAACTAGGGGCAGAGCTCTTCTTGACCTGCTGCTCACAAACCGAGAAGAATTAGTAGGGGAAGCAAAAGTGGATGGAAACCTGGGAGGCAGTGACCATGAGATGGTCAAGTTCAGGATCCTGACACAGGGAAGAAAGGAAAGCAGCAGTATACGGACCGTGGACTTAAGAAAAGCAGACTTTGACTCCCTCAGGGAACTGATCGGCAAGATCCCCTGGGAGAATAACATCAGGGGGAAAGGAGTCCAGGAAAGCTGGCTGTATTTTAAGAATTCTGATTGAGGTTACAGGGACAAACCATCCCAATGTGTAGAAAGAATAGTAAATATGGCAGGCGAACAGCTTGGCTTAACAGTGAAATCCTTGCTGATCTTAAATAAAAAAAGAAGCTTACAAGAAGTGGAAGATTGGACAAATGACCAGGGATGAGTATAAAAATATTCCTCGGGCATGCAGGAGTGAAATCAGGAAGGCCAAATCACACCTGGAGTTGCAGCTAGCAAGAGATGTTAAGAGTAACAAGAAGGGTTTCTTCAGGAATGTTAGCAACAAGAAGAAAGTCAAGGAAAGTGTGGGCCCCTTACTGAATGAGGGAGGCAACCTAGTGACAGAGGACGTGGAAAAAGCTAATGTACTCAATGCTTTTTTTGCCTCTGTCTTCACGAACAAGGTCAGCTCCCAGACTGCTGCATTGGGCAGCACAGCATGGGGAGGAGGTGACCAGCCCTCTGTGGAGAAAGAAGTGGTTCAGGACTATTTAGAAAAGCTGGACGAGCACAAGTCCATGGGGCCGGATGCGTTGCATCCGAGAATACTAAAGGAGTTGGCGGATGTGATTGCAGAGCCATTGGCCATTATCTTTGAAAACTCATGGCGATCGGGGAAAGTCCCGGAAGACTGGAAAAAGGCTAATGTAGTGGCCATCTTTAAAAAGGGAAGAAGGAGGATCCTGGGGACTACAGGCTAGTCAGCCTCACCTCAGTCCCTGGAAAAATCATGCAGCAGGTCCTCAAAGAATCAATCCTGATGCACTTGCATGAGAGGAAAGTGATCAGGAACAGCCAGCATGGATTCACCAAGGGAAGGTCATGCCTGACTAATCTAATCGCCTTTTATGATGAGATTACTGGTTCTGTGGATGAAGGGAAAGCAGTGGATGTGTTGTTCCTTGACTTTAGCAAAGCTTTTGACACGGTCTCCCACAGTATTCTTGCCAGCAAGTTAAAAAAGTATGGGCTGGATGAATGGACTATAAGGTGGATAGAAAGTTGGCTAGATTGTCGGGCTCAACAGGTAGTGATCAATGGCTCCATGTCTAGTTGGCAGCCGGTATCAAGTGGAGTGCCCCAAGGGTCGGTCCTGGGGCCGGTTTTGTTCAATATCTTCATAAATGATCTGGAGGATGGTGTGGATTGCACTCTCAGCAAGTTTGCGGATGACACTAAACTGGGAGGAGAGGTAGATACGCTGGAGGGTAGGGATAGGATACAGAGGGACCTTGACAAATTGGAGGATTGGGCCAAAAGAAATCTGATGAGGTTCAATAAGGACAAGTGCAGACTCCTGCACTTAGGATGGAAGAACCCAATGCACCGCTACAGACTAGGGACCAAGTGGCTAGGCAGCAGTTCTGTGGAAAAGGACCTAGGGGTTACAGTGGACGAGAAGCTGGATATGAGTCAACAGTGTGCCCTTGTTGCCAAGAAGGCCAATGGCATTTGGGGATGTATAAGTTGGGGCATTGCCAGCAGATCGAGGGACGTGATCGTCCCCCTCTATTCGACATTGGTGAGGCCTCATCTGGAGTACTGAGTCCAGTTTTGGGCCCCACACTACAAGAAAGATGTGGAAAAATTGGAAAGAGTCCACCGTGGGCGCTCTGATCTGGGTCGGGCGGTCTGTGCCATTCCCAGCACTGTTTTCAGTGGGGCCTTAGGTTCCACTATAATGCAAAGAAGAAATAATAGCCAAGAGATATGGATAGAAAAAGAGAAGCAGTCGGAGACGGAGAAATATTGATTGGCCAAATAGGGGGCCCTGGCTCGTGCCCCCAGGCAGGGAATCCCTCTGGCCTGCAGGCTCCTCAGCTGCAATTTGGGGTGGCTTGGAGCAGTGGAAGCTTTCTGGATGAATGAGAAGAGGAATTGGAAGCAGAGAAGAAGGAGGGTGTAATCGCAGCAGGGAGCCCAAATCTGGCCCACACTCCGGTGATCAGTAGGGACCCTGCAGCGGGGGTGCGGAGAGACATCAGGGTGAGGGGGGCTGAGTGAGGGATTGGGCCCATCTCTCAGGGTCCCCTGGTGGGTAGCGGTGGGGTGGAGTACAGGGAGGAGCCCAGGACTAACAAAAGCCCATTTGGGACTTTTCCAGAGCGATTTAGGGCTGGCGTTAGGCCAGAACTGGCAGGCTGAGCATGTGATTTTCTCGAAATGGGAGTGAAAGTAGGGGAAAATTTCCAGATATTTACAGTCTGTTATTGGCACAGAGAGCGCATTGATACGAGCTTGTGGACTACACCAAGCTGGGTGGAGTTGCAAGTGCTTTAGAGGATACGAGGAAAATTCAAAATGATCTGGACAAACTGGAGAAATGGTCTGAAGCCAATCGAATGAAATTAAATAAGGCCAAATGCAAAGTCCCCCACTTAGGAAGGAACAATCCGTTGCACGCATACAAAATGGGCAATGACTGCCTAGGAAGGAGAACTATGGACAGGGATCTGGGGGGTCACAGTGGATCACAAGCTAAATATGAGTCAACAGTGTAACGCTATTGCAAAACAAACAAACATCCTTCTGGGCTGTATCAGCAGGAGTGTTGTAAGCAGGACATGAGAAGTGATTCTTCCAGTCTTCTCTACACTGATTAGGCCTTAACTGGAGTATTGTGTCCAGTTCTGGGTGCCACATTTCAGGAAGGTTGTGGACAAATTGGAGAAAGTCCCGAAAAGAGCAACAACAATGATTAAAGGTCTAGAAAACATGACCTGTGAGGGAAGATTGAAAACACTGGGTTTGTTTACTCTAGAGAAGAGAAGACTGAGAGGGGAATGTGAGAACAGTTTTCAAGTACATAAAAGTTTGTTACAAGGAGGAGGGAGAAAAATTGTTCTCCTTAACCTCTCAGCATACGACAAGAAGAAATGCGCTTACATTGCAGCAAGGGTGGTTTAGGTTGGACCTTAGGAAAAACTTCCTACCTGTCTGGGTGGTTAAGCACTGGAATCAATAGCCCAGGGAGGTTGTGGAATCTCCATCATTAGGGATTTTTAAGAGCAGGTTGGACAACCACCTGTCAGGGACGGTCTAGAGAATACTTAGTTCTACCTTGAGGGCAGGGGACTGGACAAGATTACCTCACAAGGTCCCCAAGATCTCTGATTCTCCTTGCAGCCCTCCCCCTTTCTGATCTGTGCTTCTCTTCTTTATCATCATCACCACGCAGCTCCTCCCCAGCTGGGTTTCACCCTCTGTTGAGCCTGGCCCACCCTCCAGGAGCAGCCAGTGTGATGATCAGGGTCCAGACACCCCAGGGTAATGTAGAAGTGTCTCAAGAAAGTCTCTTATGAAAACTGGTGACACATTGGTGATTAATTGTCATGGAGTCCCCGGGCGATACTCTGCAACTGCTCCCTACGAAGCCAGTCAGGACTCTGGGGAAGTCTCCTCTCTGTGAGCAGACTGTCTGCAGGACCTACAGCTCACACACCTTCCCCCTTCCTGGGTCTGACCTCAGAGCATTCAGCATCCTCTGCCCCTCCGTGTGCTTCCCACAGCGAGTCCGCCCAGTCGGGGTCCTGGGGAAGCCAGAGGGTCCTGCACCCCAACTTCACAGTCAGACGTGACTCTCAGCCAGCCAGTAAAACAGAAGGTTTATTAGACGACAGGGACATGGTGTAAAACAGAGCTTGTAGGTGCAGAGAACAGGACCCCTCAGCTGGGTTCATTTTGGGGAGACAGTGAGCCAGACAACCACGCCTGCTCTTCACTCCTTGTCCCCAGCCAGCCCCAAACTGACTCTCTCCAGCGCCTCCTCCTCTGGGCTTTGTCCCTTTCCTGGGCCAGGAGGTCACCTTATTCCTTTGTCCTCCAACCCTTTAGCTCTCACCTTGCATGGGGGGGAAGGGCCAGGCCATTAGTTGCCATGAAACAGGGTGTCGGCCATTCTCTGTGTCCAGACCCCTGTACACACCTGCCCTCTAGGGCTCTGCAATGATCATACACCCTTATCCCACCAATTAGATACTTAAGAACTGCATCAGGGAAACTGAGGCACCTCCACTATATTCAGAGGAAACATGAAGAACAGTCCTGCTGCGTCACATTAATATCACTGTGAAATGTCTGTATTTAAACTACAGGAAGAATTATGGATACTAACTGATATGCTTTAAAGTGTATGTTGAAAGAAAGGGAGAAACAGGTCTCTCTCAGACAAGAGGGAAGGCAGCTATCTACCTGTCTCCAATGTACATGAAAACAATGGAAGCCCCGTTTACATAGGAATCAGCAGTGGGGTGGGAAGTCAACAGGAAGGGGAGAACAGGAGGGGATCATCCTGACTCTGGGGACAAAACGATGAGTTTTGGGAAACATAAGCAGAAGCAAAAAAACATTTTGGCATCTCTTACTGAGGCACCATGAGGTACAACACCCTGCAAGCCAATGAAGGTTGGGTCCCCTGTTCTGGAGCACTAGAGATGCTGATAACTTGATGTAAGTTAGGAAATTGCTTAGGCCAAGATTGTAACTTGCTCGAATTAAGTTTTAGTCACTTGCAAGCGTATCTTGTTTTGTTTGTAACCAGACCCAGCCAGCTGGGCTGTCAAAGAAGTATCCAAGACACAGCAGAGAACATGAGTCTTTGTTGGCTGTGGCCATGCACGTTGCTCCATCCACACGGCAGGAAATTTGCCAGGTTGGTCAAGAGCTGCACTGAGACCACTCAAGTGAGCACTTCTTTGGGAAGCTGTCTCGCCTCGTTCCATCAGACATGGGGGGATATCGCCACCAACAAATGGGTGCTAGATGTCGTCACCCACGGCTAGATCATCCAGTTCATCTCACTCCCCTATCATCCCTCTTCAGGGGCCCTTCTCCCAGGAGCCTTTTACAAACAGAAATGGCCTCGCTGCTCCACCTGGGAGCCATGGAGGAGCTGGCTCAGGAAATCAGAGGAAAGGGTTCATAGAATCATAGAAGGTTAGGGTTGGAAGGGACCTCAAGAGGTCATCTAGTCCAACCCCCTGCTTGAAGCAGGACCAATCCCCAATTTTTGCCCCATCCCTTAATGGCCCCCTCAAAGATTGAACTCACAACCCTGGGTTTAGCAGGCCAATGCTCAAACCACTGCACTATGTCTCCTCACCCTGAAGAAGAAAGTGGCGGGGTGGGGGGTCTTCAAGACCCGAGGAAACTCAACCAATACATGCACTGCCTCAGGTTCAGGATGGAAACGTTTGCCTCCACCAGTCCGTCTCCCTCCAGGCTGGATCGTGGCTCTCGACTGGCAGACGCCTGCTTTCCTATCCGCCATCCACCCGGCCCACAGCAAGTATCAGATTCATGGGGGCGCGTGAGCTGCCAGCCATCCAAGTACAGGTAGCCGTGAAGTCCCAGCTTCCTTAGATGTCCTGCCACCAGGCACTTCGTGAACACCCCTGCTGCTGCGGAGAGTCCAAAGGGCAGTAACCTGTACCGGTAATGGCTGAGCTCCCCTGTGGGTCTTCCTAGTTGCCTTCACGCTGGCATGCAGAGTCAGTGAGATCCAGGCCCTCACGGCTGGGTTGCTCTACACATCATCCCACAGGGACAAGGTGGTGATGAGACCAACTCATCTCCCGGGTGGTCTCAGGATTCCCCTTGAATTCTTCCCAGAGCCGCACCTTTCTCCGGGGGAAAGAAGCTTCACACTCGAGATGTCTCCAGAACTTGCTCTACCCCCCGGACAGTGCGGCAGATATTGCAACCCCAGGCCGTATCTTGGGGAACCACGCTATGAAATCTATGACTGGTTTGTATGATTATCTTCTGCTCCATGGGCTCCTCCAGGCTCCTCCAGGAACTAACACCAGTGTGGGGTGGTAATTACCCCGGGATTGTGAACAGCTCCAGAGAGCCACCACCCGCCGGAGAGGCTTGTATGGGCTGGCTCAGGCTAGGTTTTCCAGAGACTGAAGGCTTTTGTTATACAAGGCTGAGTTTATCCAGCCTCGTGGCCTCTTTCTGATCCAGCAAACGGACAGGACTTTTGGTCCAACAGGCCCAAGTAGTCTGAGGAAGGGTTGGGATTTTAGCCTCCCTGGTTGGGGGATTTCCGGTACATTCAGTGTGCCTGTAAATCCATTTCTTGTCTCCATGTTTTCTCTGGAGGCTTTTATCCTGAAGAAGTGAGCTTGCTTTGGAGACACCGTTTGGGTCACTGGTCAATCACTTGTCATGTCTGTGGAGAGTAACCACGGCACAGGTGCTGGCCTGATGGCAGACCGGCTGCTGGGGATATCCCAGTGAACTACAGGGGCCACAGCCAAAAACCTCCGGTCAGATGGGAGTGGGTCACGGGCCCCTGCCCAGAGAGAGCTGACAGCTGGAGGCCTGAGACCCAAACAGGCATTTCTACAGCAGGCCACGGAGCGGATCAAAGGTGCAGTTACCCTGAGACTGTGCCAGACGGGACTCAGCTCTTCAGACTTTCTCCTCACCTCCTTTCACCCCAGAGACGCTCCAAGGGGATTGCTTGACATGTCTCCAACCGTGACAACTGTACGCGAAGTGACTGTTCCCTTTGGTTTTCAGCTCCGAAATTTCAGTTAGATTTTTTTTCGCAAAATGTCAAAATATTCCACAGAAACAATCCCCCGGTTTCTGACCAGCTCCATCAAAAACCCTTTTACCTGCCTAACGCTTTGGAAAATTCTGGCCTTAAGTTTTCCCCTCTCTAGAGTCTAGAGGGAAGAAGAAGGCTGGGCCAAGAAGGAAAACTTAAAGGGGGATTTTTATGGGCAGGGTAGAATTAGTAAAAGTGAAAGTGACACCGGGGAAGAGTTAGCAGCTGGTTACACCAGTCACACTGTGAGATAACAACGTGACTTGAGGCAGAGGGGTGGCTCGTTCTGTGATAGCCAATGGGATTGCAGGGACCTGCATGCTGTACAGCACTCCTGCGCTCTTATTGGCTGGGACGGTATAATTCCAGTCGGTATAATTACAGACCGATGGAATATCTACACCGATGCAAGCCTCAGCCCTTCAGATCTTCCCTCGGCCCTGGGGCTGCAAGTGCCTGGCTCTCGGTGGGTAAGTCAGTCCTGCTCCATGGGGGTTACCAGTCGCTAGATGGGGGGAAGGATAGCTTGGTGGTTTGAGCGTTGGCCTGCTAAACCCAGGGTTGTGAGTTCAATCCTTGACGGGGCCATTTAGGGATCTGGGACAAAAACTGGGGATTGGTCCTGCTTTGAGCAGGGGGTTGCACTAGATACCTCCTGAGGTCCCTTCCAACCCTGAGATTCTATGATTCTATGAGAGAATGGGCCGTGAGGGAGCAGCGTTGGCTAGTGACTGGGGCAGGAATGAAAGGGTTTCTCTTGGCTTTGACTTTAACTCACTGGCGGAGTTTGGGCAAGTCGCCCTTGGGCCAGGGGACCACTGGAAGAAAAGTTTGCCCTCGCGTCTGATGAGTGAACTTGGGCTGCACCTCGCCCCCTACCCGTGCCCTGAGCCAGCCGGGGGCACCCAGCCATGGCCACAGGCAAGCGGGGCTTCCCTGGGAGGGGAGCCGTCCCTTCCCCGCTCCCTCCCCTTGTCTGGATTCATCCTGCTGGAGGGGTTTTCCCTCCCAGAAAGGAAGTTTTGTCTCCTCCCGTACTCACACACTCTGGTCAGCACCCCCTCCTCCCCCCATCAGGACGGATTGATTCCCTTCCCCTGGATCCACGCCCCCAGCCCGCTCCCTGGGAATTTCTCCCATCACATCCACCCCAGTCCCCTGGATCAGCTTCCAGCCAGGAGCCTCCTTCCCCGGGCAGCGCTAGGCAGGCAGGTAGCAGCCCAGCGAGCAGGGGCGGAAAGGGAAAGATAAATGTAAGCGGGGGAATTGTCCTGCTCTTGTGGGGAACTTTCCTGGCTTCTGCACTACCCCGGTGAAATCGGCTAGCCAAAGGATCTGAGTCCTTCCTCCCACTTCCTTCACCCAGTGTCCTCCCTGCCCTTGAGGACTCCCCTTCCACTCTCCTGTCTGGCAGAGTCCTCGTAACCCCGACAAGGCTGCCCCAGGATTCCTGGGGGCCTCGACCAACAACCCTGCTGCGGTCACCTAGGACAGGGGCTAGGGTGTCCCCACTCGGGGGTACTCTCTTTGCACTGGGCACTTCTTTGACCCACTGACCCTTACATACAATTTAAAGCAAATGCAAGTTATTTCATCAACAATTAATTTTAAAAAGAAGAAGGGAAAATGGGAAAGGTTAAAGGAAACACATCACCCCGCTCTGTGGCAGGGAACATCACAAACAGTGTCTCTGGAACGTCCGGGCAGTTCACAGTCTGCTCCTGGTAAGTCCCAGGCCTTCTTCCCCGGCCCTGGCCGTGCTGCGAGGATGCTGGGGGTTGGACACTTGCTCTGGTGGTGGCCACAAGCTCTCCGTGGTAGGACCCTTCTGCCCAGTCACCCCCGCCCTGTCAGGGTTATGATCCAAGCCTGGCCTGCAGAGCCCCTTGGCTAAGGTGTCTCCCTGTGCTGGGCCCGCTGCCCAGGGTCCCCCTTGCTCTCCCCAGCTGCTCACTGCATGTAGCTCCGGACTGCTCCAGCCCCAGCTCCACCACTCTGTCTCTGCTGCTCGGCCTCCAGCTCCCTGGGCTGCTTCTCTCCCCCCTCTGGCTCTGGTTGCTGCAGCTCTGCTCCCAGGGCAAGTCTGCTCTCTCTGGCCTGTGCCTCTGGTCCCTCTGGATCTGGTTGCTGCAGCTCTGCTCCCAGGGCAAGTCTGCTCTCTCTGGCCTGTGCCTCTGGTCCCTCTGGATCTGGCTCCCCAGCTTAGCTCAGGCCCCTGCTTTCTCCTTAGCTCAGCCCCACTCTGTCTGACCCAGGCAAATCCAGCTCACACAGAGGACGGGATCGCCCTGGCCTCCTGACTCCCTGATTAGCCTGCCCGCCCTGTCATTCAGGCTGACCTGGAGCATTGGCCTCTCCCCATTGCTCCTGGGGGCTGTCAGGCTCAGGGTCCTGATTCCCCATCAACCCTTCCCCCTCTTTAGTACTGGGAGCTAGCAACTAAAACTCCCCCTCTGAATGTTAGTAAGGGGGCAACAGTCCCCTTATATAAAGGAAAATAATGAAGCAGAAAGCAGCCTTTTAAAGCTTTGCTTTCGCTGATTGCAAACCCGGGAGCCAGTCACGTTCTCCAGCAGGACATTAAAGACAAACCAACCCCCCAAAAAAAGGCAGAAGCCCGAAGCCACCCAGCCCGGGAAAGCCCCCAAACTAGCAACGTGCTGCTTAAGGAAATGAAATGGCGATTACACACACACAGAAGACAGTCTGTGCTTGTTCCCCCCCTCGCCTTTGGCCATGTCCCACCAGCTGCTCCCCTCCCACAAACGTTGCAGTGTGTGTGAGTCCGCGAGCTTCAAAGCCGGGGGGGTGTGTCGGGGGGGTGCAGCCCTAAGGACTGGGAGGAGCTGGAGCACAGACACCTGCTGGGCTGGCAGCTGGGGGGAGAGGATGGGCACCCCCCCAAACTGACAGAGGGCCCCCCAAACACAGACAGCTTGCCCTAAAGGCAGGAAGGGGCAGAATGGAGAAAGCAGTGGGTGGGAGGCATTGGGGGTGCAGGGACAGTCAAAGAGCCAAGAGGTAATGATTAAATCCATCAGGGATTAACGTGGATGTGTGTTTACTAGGAATAAAGCAGAGGCAACAACATCCCCAGATCCACTTAGATCTTGTCAGTCAAATTGCCTGGATCAACTTGAGACGAGCCTTGGAACTTGAAATTGGCTATGGCTGCCCCGGTAGGTAGATTTTTCCTCTTTTTGCTCTAAGGATCGCGGCATAAGTATCCCCTCCCCGCCCCACCCCACTCACCCATTTCTTTTTTTAAAGTCGTAATTTGATCACTGGTCAGCATGAAGGGTGATACTAACTCAAGTGAATAAGGAAGAATAAATTGAATTAAAAAGACATGCATAGTCTGGGGTCACGTGTCCCTCAGGCTGGAGAATAGAAAAGCACGTCAGAGAAGTAGCGTAACTCAAGTCAACGTAACTTAGATCTACTTGCCGTGGGGTCCACACCGCACTGGGCTGATGGGAGAAACTCTCCCATTGACTCCCCTTACTCATCTCGTCCCAGTGGGGTACCAGAGTTGACATCCGAGGGATCAGTGGTCAATTTTGCGGGTCTTCACTAGAAGAAACTCCTGTGACCTCCTGGATAGCACTGGCCAGAGAATGTCCTTGAACCAATCCCTGTTTTTGAACAGATCTTTGGGAGAAACATTCCATCTAGATTTAAAAGTTGCCCGTCATGGAGAAGCGCCCTGCTTCTTCCCCTCTGTCCTTTATCCCCTCCCTCCTCTTCTTTACCTAGCTCCTCTCTCTGAAGTCAAGGAAGTGAATTTGGGAACCTAAAGAACGTTAATGAAGCTCCATCAGTCCAATTCTGAGGGAAAGTGGCAAATGGTGACCAAGAGCACCCAGAGCTAAGACCTGAACCCTCACAAAAGTGGGATTCACACCCATATGGAAGTCTCCTCATAGGTTTTCAAGGGTCAAGTTTTTTAAAATCCCCCCTCCTGCTTTGAAGCCAGGCTGGCTTAGCCGGTGAGTACGCATGTCAAATCTGCGAGGAATGGATTGCTTCTGGATTCACATCTCCAAATAGCGATCCACCTCAAGTGTTGTGTTTCCTTTGCGGAGAAACTCTATTTTTTTTCCCACTACATACATCCGATGAAGTGAGCTGTAGCTCACAAAAGCTTATGCTCAAATACATTTGTTAGTCTCTAAGGTGCCACAAGTCCTCCTGTTCCGTTTACGGATACAGACTAACACAGCCACTGCTCTGAAATCTATCAAACAACAGTATGAAGCCAGCGCATTTGCAATGACATTTGAAGACAAAACACCCTGTGCATGCGGGTAGGTCAGTAGAATGTTTTCCAAGAAAGCTTTCCAAGTTCCAATCTTTCCAGCTTAAAATTAAGAAAGCTTCAACTCTTTTTACAAAAGCACTCAAAGCTTCGTATGCCGTCTCCCGTCTTGTAGCAAAACCCAAGAAGCCGTACGCAATTGCAGAACATCTAATTCTGCTTGTCACTATGGTTCTTCCAGAAAACACTCTTGATAAAAAAGCAGCCGATACTCTCAGGAAAGTACCGTTACCAAGTGACACCGTGTGTCATAGAATTGAAGAAATGGCTGAGGACATTGTCTCTCAACTTGTAGAGAAACTTAAAATGCCAAAAACATTTGCCCTTCAGCTTGATGAGCCCCCCGGATATTAGTAGAGAAGCTCCACTGATTGCCACTGATATCAACGAGCACATACTGTTTTGCAAAAGTATAAAGGCAAACTCAACTGCAGAGGCCATTTTTAAAATAATTGAGTTTTCTTTCTTCTGAACATGATTTGAGTTGGAATTTATGCAAATTTGTCTGCACTGATGGGGCTGCTGCAATGACCGGGAGAGTGAATGGACTTGTAGCTAGGATCAGGAAAGAAAATCCTTACAGTGCACCCACTGCAAGGATCATACATGGAAGATGAGTTCTGAGCTTCCAGAAGTTTTGAATGATTCTGTCAAAATTGCCTGCTTCATCAATCCAGGCCACGCCATGCTCACCTGTTTCACATTCTTTGCAAAGAGATCGGGTCAGAACCTCAGCAACTGGTGCTTCACACAGAGTTTTGCTGGCCGTCAAGAGGGAACGTACTTGACAGATTGTTTGAATCATGCACAGAAGCTCACGTTTCTTTCTGATCATTCATCCCCTCTTGCCTCTGGTGTTTGACAGCACTGTGTGCTTAGCTCTACCGATATATTTAGCAGGCTGAATGACCTAAATTTGTCCATGCAAGGATGTGACACTAACATTCTGAATCTCTATGACCAAGTGAATACTTTTATCAAGAAAAATGAATTCTGCAAGTCCAAATATAGAGACAAAGACTTTACCTGTTTTCCACTGCTTCATGCATATGTCACTGATGTTAGCATAGGGGAAAATGAGCAGAGGAAAATTAAAGAAATAAAAGTAGATCTTTTTTTGGCTCACTTGACATCTGAGTTCAAGTCATATTTACCCAACATTCAACGCAGCTCCGCTCAACTCGACAGGGTAGGAAACCCATTCCTTTTGTCAGATGTGACCAGCACCTCTCTGCCAGTCAGCAAGGAGCTTCTTGAGCTGTCCTCAGGCTGTGGTCTGCAAAGGAAGTTTAGTGACTCCACGCTAACTCAGTTCCGGTGTTTAGTGCAGAAAGAGTATGCTCACCTTGGGAACCTTGGGCTCACAAGTGAAAAACAGGCTTACGTAAGTACAACATTTATATTCCAATCGATTTATTTTATAATTATATGGCAAAAATGAGAAAGTCAGCCATTTCTCAGTAACGGGGTGCTGTGACACTTTTGTATTTTTCTGTCTGATTTTGTCAGAAAGTAGTTTTCAAATGAGGTGAAACTTGGCAGTCAGCAAGACAAATCAGCCTCCTGAAAGGTGTCCAGTAGTCTGGAACGATTGAGAACCACTGATCTGGGTGCCTTCATGTGAATAGAGGACCATCAAGGTTTAACGACCCTCCTGTGTCACCATGCCTTGGAATTTCCCTCTGAGATGGAGGTAGAAGGACAGTAGGGAAGGCACAGACCAGGCTTACAATCAAAATGGAGATGGTAGCTGGATACATGCACACAGGGAGCTCCGAACGTCAATCCAAACTCATGAACTGTACATAGGTTCCGCAAATCATCACAGTCCCCCCTTCTCCCTTTGCCCACATGCCCTTGCCCATAGCTCTGGCTCATTTTAAGGTCCAGATACTGAAGTTTAGATAAAGCCCCGGTGCAACTTGATCACAGTTGGAACCTGAGTTAGTACATGAAGATGGTGAAAGATCTGCTTCTCTACCATCTGCTGTGTAAAGAACCAGACGTCTCGGAGTCATCTCCTGCTTTGGCGAGCTCCAGGACCGTTTCAGCTGTTCCTTCGCTCGCTGAACTGCGTTCTGATATTCTTCAATTCCCCGTTGACAAGGAAATGAGACAGAACCACTTGAGCCTATTTTCCTTTAGTCACAAATTCAATACGCCCAAGATCAATTTCCCTTCCTTGCTGGGAACAGGCTGTACAGGTCTGAGCCCCTTTAGACCAGTCTAGGGCATCCATAGTTAACACATCGCAATTTTTGTGCCTAGAGAGGAGCACAGCAGCAATATGAGCTCGGTCACCTCCGTCCAGCCCTGATTTTACCGAGGCTGTCAGAGCATGCTTTGCTGTGACCTCTCACACGCTTCCCGATGGGGATGGGCGTTCCCTCATTTTGTCATGTTTGGGTCGGTGGTGGTTGTAGCTGAAACACCTTAAAACTACTGTAGGACAGAGTATAGGGTAACAGACCAGGGCTCAGGCCACATGGGGTCTGTTCCCAACTCTGCTACTGACTATTTCTGTTGCCTTGGCCAAGTCATTTCCCCTCTCTGGTCCTTTGTTTCCCCTCCCGCTCTTTGTCTGCCATTTCTACTTTCTGTGAGCTCTTCGGGACAGTGACAGCTTCTCACTGAGTATCTGGGCAGCACCTGGCACCTGGGAGCCCAGGTCAGTGTAGCACCCGGTGCAACGGGCTGCAGTCTTGCTCAGGAGGTCTGTGCAACACCTAGTGTGATGGGGCCCCTATCTCAGTCAAGGAGGGTCTGTGGAGTGCCAGGGTCCCTGATCTTGCTCGGGGCGGGGGGGGGGGTCTGTGAAGTGCCCTGCCTTATGGAGGGCCCCAGTGTTGGTCAGGGTCTTTGTATAAAGCAATGGTGCCTGGAGAGACTTTCAACTGCCCTTCTGCTCTCCCACCAGAGCATTAAAATGTGGCCAAGGAAAAAAGCTACCAAGACTGGCCACAAGGACGTCATGGTACCAGGTGAGTGAGGACGACTAGCCAGAGACCAGCATCTGATCCTGCACAGAGCCAGCCAAGGGGGGAGCAGGGGCAAGAATGGAGGAGCTGGAGGGGAAAGTGGGGGGAGATAGAGAAGAGGAGGAGGGGGAGCTGGGGAACGTGAGGAGGGGGGAGCTAAAGGGGACAGAAGCCAGGCCTCAGCCCCCGCAACAGGTCACAGCTCCCCCCACCCTTGGAGCGGTGCAGGGGGAAATCTGGGGGGTTAGGCCTATAGGATCATCAGGGGTCTCCCGTGGGCTAGTTTGCACTCCCAGGATAAGCGGGGTGAGCGTGGGCAGCGACTCAGTTTCCCCCCTGCCCTTCAGTGCAGTCCTGGCTGTCACTGGGCAAGGGGAACGGTCCTGCTGAAATGACCCCCCCGCTGGCCGGAGCGCTGGGTAGAACAATCCTTAGGGTCTCTCGTCCCACAGGTCCCCAAAACACGTCCCAGACTGGTTATAACTTTGTGTTAGCAGGAGGGGCGCGCGTAAGACACAGGAGATAACTGTCCCACTCTACTCGGCGCTGGGGAGGCCCCAGCTGGAGAACTGTGTCCAGTCCTGGGTGCCGCGCTTTAGCAGAGATGTGGGCAAACTGGAGAGAGTTCAGAGGAGAGCAGCAAAACTGATGAGAGGTTCAGAAACGCTGACCTGTGAGGCAAGGTTAGAATAACTGGGCATGTTTAGTCTGGAGAGAAGTTGGAGCGGGGACCGGATGACAGTCTTCAGATATGTTACGGGCTGTTATATAGAGGACGGGGATCAATTGTTCTCCATGGCCACAGAAGGCAGGACAAGACGTAATGGGCTTAATTGGCACGAGGGCAATTTAGATTAGATATTAGGGGAAAGTTTCTCACTCTAAGAGCGGTTAAGCTCTGGAACTGGCTTCCAAAGGAGGTCGTGGGATGCCCGTGACGTAAGTTCCCTCTAAGCCGCATGGCCGTGCAGCAGGCTATCAAGGGCCGCACAGGGGGGGAGAGGTGCCTCTCCCCCGTCCCCGGGCTGCTGCAGTGAGAGAGCGCTGGGGGGAGTCCTCTCACCTTGGGGCAGCCTTGGGGCAGCCGGCACCCCAAACCCCTCATGTCCGCCCCCCCAGAGCCCAGCACCACAACCCTCTGCCCCAGCCCTGAGCCCCCTCCCGCACCCTGAACCTCTCATCCCCAGCTTCACCCCAGACCCCACATCCCCAGCCAGAGCCCTCACCCCCCCCAACCCTCTGCCCCAGTCCAGAGCCCCCTCCCACACTCCAAACCCCTCTGCCCCACCCCCACCGTCCATCACCTCCATATTGGTGCACATACAATTCATTCCGCACATGGACGTAGAAAATTAGAGGGAACATTGTCTGTCACTAGAGGTTTTTAGGAACAGGCTTCACGAACCCCTGTCAGGGCTGGTCTAGGGTTACCTGTCCCAGTCCCTGTGCAGAGGGCTGGTTTAGGTGACCTCCCAAGGTCCCTTCCCTCCCCACATTTCTAGGATTCTGTGATTCTGTAACAGGGATCCGTCAGCTGGCACTGAGATGCGGCCACCTCTGGAATGGGGCAGCTGTATATACACCCCACTGCCGGCCGCACAGCACCCTCTAGCGCGGTGTGACTGGGGTGTTGGGGCCAGCACCGACTGAAAGGGGAGAGCAGCCCTCACTGAGCCCCCTGCTGGGCTCCCTGCAGCACCACACCCCCTACTGCCCTGCTGAGTCCAATGGCAGAGTCCCTCCCAGTGCTTTCCAGGGAGATCTCCCCTCCAAACCGTGACCCGGGCCACAAAAATCAATAGCAGGCGATGGCTGCGATGGAAACAGCCATAAACCTGCAGAATAAAACCTTTCCTCTGACCCCCTCTGCCTTTCCCAGTGGAGAAGGAGGATCTAACCCTGGACCCAGACACAGCCCATCCCGAGCTGGAGATCTCAGCGGACGGGAAGGAGGTGAAATGCGGGAGTTTCAGGAACGTCAGCTCCAGTCCCAGCCAATTCGACATGGCCAACTGCGTGGTGGCCCGGCAGAGCTTCAGCGTGGGGCAGCACTACTGGGAGGTGTTCGTGGGCCAGAAGCCGCGCTGGAACCTGGGCATCGTCTCGGAGGAAGCGGAGAGACGGGGCAGATTGATCCAGAAGACCTCAGGGTCTGGTGAGGTCTGTGCCGAGGGCTACTGGCTGATCGGCTACAACAAGGAGAAGGCCGGGAAGCCATACTGGGCGTTTGACACCAACCAGATGCCCTTTGACTGTAGCCCCCACCCTGAGACCATCGGGGTCTATCTTGATTGCATGAGCGGGGAAGTGACCTTCTACAACCCCGATGACCCCGATAATTTGGTCCCCCTGTACTCCTTCTACAATGCTGCCTTCAAGAACGCCCCCGTCTACCCCATCTTCGACCCCTGCTGGCATGACAATGGGGGCAACGCCCAGCCCCTTAAAATCCTGTGAGTGGCTGATTTACTAGTGGGGGTGGGGACCAAAGCCATCCCAGCCTTGGGGCTACCAGCATATACCGCGGGCTAGCCAGCTTCACAGCACTGTTCTGAGAGCCACACTAACCTCACCCAGCGACAAGGCAAAACCGGCACGGTCAGCTGAGACAGGCCAGAGGGGTTGGGATGGGGCAGTGAAAAAGCAGCGAGCTGGGACCATGAGATACTCACTCACTACGGTATATTCACCCTCCTTCCCAGAGCTATTGGAGGGGGTTTCCCTTCAGCAACACCCCACCCCCACCAAGGCCCTTCCTCCCATGCGTTTGTCCTGAGTAGGGTAAAAAATGTTTCTTACTATCACAGTATCTAGGTTACCCCTTCCAGAGCCAGGGAAGGACCCCAGGAGTCTTGGCTCCCAGCCTCCCACCCCCACTCTAACCACTAGATCCCACTCCCCTCCAGCATTGGGGAGAGAATCCAGGAATGGATCCAGATTGCACCTGGTGTTGTCATTCTCACCGGAGCAAAGTGCACCTAAAACGCCATCCAGAGCATAAATGAAGGGACAAGCTCGTGGGGAGGGGTGAATTCTGCTCTCAGACAGGCCGATATATGTCACGAGTTACCCCATCAGGGAGCTCAGGGCTGATGCTGCTCAGTGCAAATGAGGAGTAACTGTTGGCCTCCCTGCAATGTAAAGCCAGCGTAAGAGCGAGGACAGTGAGATTCGGTGTTGACACTGGATTTGATTTACACTGATCCAGAATGCACTGGCTGCTGTATCCCTTTCTACCGCTGTCTGCAATCTGCTGTTGCCTCTCGCTGCTCCAGCCCAGGGCTTGTGCTTCTCTGAGGATTTTATTTTACTTTGCTCAATAAAGAAAAATATTTGCCATAATTCCCCAGAATCCTGAGTTGTGACTCAGTTTCTCCGTCCAGATCCCTGGGAATCTGGAGCCTGCTGAGACCTTTCCTCGGGTTAACCCTTGTGCTGCTGCAGATGTATACTGTGATGGGGTCCCCCGGGCACAACCTGGAACTGGGGTACCACTTTGCCCTCTTAACTCTCCACCCTGGGCTGTCTCTCACAGTGCTTTGCTAGTGACAAGGAGCAAACCCCTCCGGGCACTGTGATCACTCAGCCATCAGCATGTGGAGCCCCACACCCCGCTGAGTTGCATGAAGGCTCCCTGAGCCACTCACGAATCACACAGAGAAAGGCACCAGCCAATTCCCCCAGCTCCACAGCCTTGCACCCCAGAGCTGCACCATCTTGCCCAGTCCATCCCTCCCTCCATGTGGAGAGGACACGAACTAGCCTTTGTAGCCTGCAGGACCATCCCTACCTATTCTGGGGTCCTACGCAGCCCCCGCCCCCATGGGCATGGGGGGGTGAGGAACGGGCCCCAGGCCTCCGCAGGGGGGTGGGGGAGCAGGCCCCAGGCTTCTCCCTGGGCCTGTCCACAGAATGCAAAACTGGAACCAAAATCCAGCGCTACTGAAGCATCATCCGCCCCTCTCTGGGCTTGATCCCCTTGTCCCACGGGGGCTCCTCTTCCAGAAAACCAACAGCCAGGAGTGGAGCCTATCCCTGGTGCCGGTGCCTCCCAGCGGCGTTAGCTCCGCTCATAGATTTCAAGGCCCGAAGGGACAACTCTGGTGGTCTAGTCCAGGGCTCTCAAACATGTGGCCCATGGAGTTCTTTGCTGCAGTCGCTAAGTTCCACGCTTCCCCCCACATCCACGTGCTGCTCCCCGCTCCTCTGCCTACCTCCAGGGAAGATATTGGGGGGTCTGAAGAGGACGTTGAGGAGATATTGGGGGTCTCTGATGGGGGATGTCAGGGGGTTTCTGGGGTCGGATATTGGGGATCTCTGAGGGGGGAGGTTGGGGAGATATTGGGGGTCTCTGAGGGGGGATATTGGGGTTGCTGAGGAGGGAGGTTGGGGGTCTTTGAGGGGGGAGATTAGGGGTGCTCTGAGGGGGGATGTTGGAGAGATATTGGAGGTCTGAGGGGGTGGTATTCGGATCTCTGAGGGGGGAGATTGGGAAGATATTGGGGGCCTCTGAGGGGGGTGTTGCAGTTCCCTGAGGTGGGAGGTTGGAGAGATATTGGGGATTTCTGAGGGGGGACATCAGAGGGTTTCTGAGGTCAGATATTGGGGATCTCTGAGGGGGGAGGCTGGGAAGATATTGGGGGCCTCTGAGGGGAGAGGTTGGGAAGATATTGGGGGTCTCTGAGGGGGGTGTCACAGGTCTCTGAGGGAGAGTTTGGGGAGATAGTGGTGGGCTCTGAGGAGGATATCAGGGGGCTGTTGGGGGGGTTTCTTAGGGGCAACTGAGGAGGTTTTCATGGATACCTTTGCCCAGGGTAGGGGAGGGTCAGGGCATCACAACACAGGTGGGGTGTAGATGGGGGCAGGGAAGGGACCCAATGCGGGGAGGGCTGTGTCTGCAATTTGGAAGAAAGGGGGGAGTTTTACTTGTCCCCACACACTCCCTCCGCCTCCCTCTTCTGTTCCCCACCAGAGCTGGGTGAGTTCATTCTCACGGACACTGGTGTCATTTACGAGTGGTTATTAATTAGATTTGTGAGGAAGCGGAGGCGGAGAGGGAGGGGGTAATAGCAGCAGGGAGCCCAGATCTGGCCCACGCTCTGGTGATCAGTAGGGACCCGGCAGGGGGCTACGGAGAGACATCAGGGTGAGGGGGGCTGAGTGAGGGATTGGGCCCAGCTCTCAGGGTCCCTGGGTGGGTAGCAGTGGGGTGGGGTAGAGGGAGGCACTAACAAAAGCCCCTCTGGGATCTTTTCCAAAGTGATTTGCAGCTGGCGTTTGGCCAGAACTGGCAGGCTAAACACGGGATTTCCTCGAAAGCAGGGAAATTTTCCAGATATTTATAGTCTGTTACTGGCACAGAGAGCGCACTGATAAAGTTTGTGGACGACACCAAGCGGGGAGGGGTTGCAAGTGCTTTGGAGGACAGGATGAAAATTCAAAAACGATCTGGACAAACGGGAGAAATGGTCGGAGGTAAATAGGATGAAATTCAATAAGGACAAATGCAAAGTCCCCCACTTAAGAAGGAACAATCCGTTGCACGCATACAAAATGGGCAAGGACGGCCTAGGAAGGAGAGCTGCGGACAGGGATCTGGGGGTCACAGTGGATCACAAGCTAAATATGAGTCAACAGGGTAACGCTGTTGCAAAAAAAGGCAACATCCTTCTGGGATGTGTTATGAGCAGGACGCCAGAAGTAATTCTTCCTCTTTACTCCGCTCTGATACGGGATCAGCTGGAGTATCAGGTCCGGTTCTGGGCACCACGTTTCAGGAAGGATGTGGACAAATTGGAGAAAGTCCGGAGCAGAGCAGCAGAAATGATTCAAGGTCTAGAAACCATGAGCTGGGAGGGAAGATTGAAAACACAGGGTTTGTTTAGTCTGGAGAAGAGAAGACGGAGAGGGGACGTGAGAACAGGTTTCCAGTAGGTAAAAGGTTGTTCCAAGGAGGTGGGAGAAGAATTGTTCTCGTTAACCTCTCAGGATAGGACAAGAAGCCATGGGCTTACATTGCAGCAAGGGAGGTTGTGGAATCTCCACCGCTGGGGATTTTTAAGAGCAGGTTGGACAAACCCGTCAGGGACGGTCTAGAGCAGGAGTTGGCAATCTATGGCACGCAGGCCAAACACGGCACGTGAGCCAATTGTTAATGGCACGCTGCTGCCTGCCAGACCCACTACAAATCCTACCTGGCCCGGCCCGTTCTTCTCCGCCCCCTGCTCTCTCCTTGCAGGGCAGGCGAGCTTCCCCCTCCCCCCGCCTCTTCCCCCAGTGTGCTAGGTTCCTGCCCCTCCTCCACTCCCTCTCTGCGGCCCATCAGCGATGGCCCTTGCTACGGAGGGGGGGGGGAAGGAAAAGCGAGGCGGCAGCATGCTCTCTGCTCCGGGGACCTTGGGGAAGGCGGTGGAATCGGCATATCCCCTCCAGCCCCCTGCCTTGAGCCGCTCAGGGCAGGGGGCTGGGAGCACCCCCACAACCCCTGCCCTCACCCCCGCACCCTCCCTCACGCAACCCCCAGCCCTCACCCCTGCACCCCCCACACACACCCCCAGCCCCCCACACCCCATGCCCTGACTCTTGCACCACCCACATCCCCACTCCCACCCTGAGCACCAAAAGGGAGCTCCTGCACACACCCCCCACATTCCCACCTGCACCCCTCGCACCAAATGGGAGCTGCCCGAGGTACACACTCCACACCCAAATCTCCTTCCCTGGCCAGACCCTGCACCCCAACCCCCAGCCTGCTCCTTCACCCCCAGCCCTGTGCTCAGTGCACTCCCACCCTCAGCTCAGTGCAGAGAGAGAGGAAGAGAATGGGCTCGAACCGGGGAGAAGGTAGGTACCCGCTCTACGTGGGCAGGGCCAGGACTCCAGATTGGCAGCGGGCTGAGCAGGGCTGGCAGCCAGGACCCTGGCTGGCAGGAGCCAGCCGACGGACCCCCAGACTGGCAGCGGACTCAGCCCGCCGCTGGCCCGGGGTCCCGGCTGCCGGCCCCGCTCAGCCCGCCGCCGGTCTAGGCGAACTGAACCCCAGGCTGGCAGCGGGCCGGCGGCATAAGATCAGCATTTTAATTTAATTTTAAATGAAGCTTCTTAAACATTTTGAAAACCTTGTTTACTTTACATACGACAATAGTTTAGCTCTATAATATATAGACTTACAGAGAGAGACCTTCTAAGAAACGTTAAAATGTACCACTGGCACGCAAAACCTTACATTAGAGTGAATCAGTGAAAACTCGGCGCCCCTCTTCTGAAAGGTTGCCGACCCCTGGTCTAGATAATACTTAGTCCTGCCATGAGTGCAGGGAACTGGACTAGGTGACCTCTCAAGGTCCCTTCCAGGCCTATGATTCTCAAAACCCCAAGCCCACTACTTCCAGCCTGCTGTCAAGCCCACTACACACTCAGCCTGCTGGCTGTCAGCCTTATATACTGGTTGCTCTCTCAAGGTCAGCTCCTCTCAGCCAATCAGCTTTTCCAGCTCCTTCCCATGACATCATTCCTATTGTTAGGTAGGAAAGCTCCTCTCCTGGCACCATCTTGGATTCTAGACCTTTCTAAGCTCCTCCCTCTGATGCCATCTTGGATTCTAGACCTTTCTAAGCTCCTCCCCCTGACACCATCAGGTTTGCTAGAACTTTCCATCACCTAAGTTATCCCTGTCTGCACCATTTTGATCCGCATTGTTGGATTTTTTAAATTTAAACTATCATTAATTCCTGCTTAATTAGAGCCTTAATCTGAAACTGATTCCTGTTTTATGCAAACCAAAGCATCCTGATACTGTCACACCTTAATTATATCAACTGGGAGAAATGAATTTTGCCGAGGTTTTTCTGTAAGCTTCTATTAAGGTGCTGCAAAGTATCTCAGAGCATTCAAAGCAAAAATCTCTCGCTACACGGCGAGCTCTCCACAGGCCACTGTCAGAGACAGGATCCTGGGCCAGATGTTCCCAGGTCTGACCCAGTCCGGCAGCTCTGGCGCTCTGAGAAGCGCTGTTTGTGGGGCAGCACCAAGGGGTTCAAATGCCGAACCAGGCCGTGGAAGCCAGCAGGTGAGTTCCAGGGCACAAGGAGGGAGACAGAAAGGAAAGTCGGCTCTGGTGGGCTGTGCCCCGGGAAGGCTGGAGTGTCTGTGGGGTGGGGCGGGGTGGAGCACATGGACTAGCTGGAGGCAGGGGGTGGCGGGGCAGAGCCCCTCCCCCAGATGTGGGCCTGCTGCAGGGGGAAGAGGCTCTCCAGGCCCACCTGCACCACCGGAAGCTGAGAGAGGTGTGGTGGTGAGAACACCCAGCCCCATGGAGATGACACAGCCTGACACTCTGGCTCTGAGACATGTGACCTGCCCCTTTCATCTCAGGGGTGTTCCTGCCCCCTGTCCGTGTGTTGCCAGAGCTTGTGGGCCTGTGCCGTGCACCGAGCGTGCCTGCTCTCAGCTCCCCACCCAGCCTTGGCACAGCTCAGTGCCCTGAGCCACTCACTGTCTGCAAACCCTCCGGCCTGCACCCAGGCCTGTGCCCACTTCCCGTTCTCTAGCCTGTCAGTTTGCCTTGAGCTAAGCTGATGTCACCATGGTTACCCTGGATAGCGTCGCTTCCCAAAGGGGAAGTGGGGGCCGGACGCCGGCTGAGATCAATCCTGGGCAGGGGAGACCAGGCTGGGCAGGATCAGAGCCATGTGTGAGCCCCAGGGCTCATAACACCCTGATGTTAGGTGTATTTCTGGGGGCGAGCTTGCTCAGGGGACCCCAATCTGGACACTAACCCTCGCCCGGATCCCCGCGAGGCACAGTGTTACAATGCCGGTTGTGGTCTGGTTCTGTCTTCTGGGTTTTCAAACTTCTGGGGTCACGTTTTCATGATTTTCTTCCCAGCCACCTGGGCTACAAAATGAGTTTAAAAAACAAGTGAAATTCTCCCCTAATCCCGGGACTCCGGGAGTTGGGAGCTTTTATGTTGACGCTTGTGATAAAAACCACAAGTGTTGGTGTCACGCCCCACGCTGAGCACACACCTCGTTCAACACGGCTGCCTCTGGGTCACTTGAACAGTCCTCCTGCCCCTCTGCGCTTCGTCTAGGTTGGTTGGGACAGCTGCCTGGGGATGTCGGGGGATCCCAGCTGCTTTTCTAAACTCTGTGCCTTGGGCCCTGCAGATCTCTTCTCTTGAAAACCCACCCCACTTAGATTGAACCAGATTCAACGCAGCAGCTTGTGATGACCCTTCTGTGTGTAACTCCCAGTCGGGAAACTTCATCTTCTAAGAGCCCAGCCGGGCTTCCCTTCTGGATCCCGGGCCTGATCCCAGAACAACACCCCGGGCTGCCTTAGCGCCTCCAACGGCAGGGTGGCCTGTCCCGTCTCCACAGCTTCCAAGGCAGCCTGCGAGCGCCAAGCTCCTCCCGTTAAATGGGGGGAGGAGCCGCTGTCGGAAACTGAAAGCGGCGGCAGCTGTAGCCACGCAGTTGCTGGGCCCTGCTCCGAGCCGTGGGGCTGCAGGGAGAGGCGAGAGCGGCGGGATGGCCGGGGAAGGTTTCTTGCAGCGGTTTTACGACGCCAGCGTGTTCGTGCGAGGGGACGATGAAGACTTTTGCGCATGGAGGAGCTACGAGGTGGTGGAAAAGACGGTGGCCAAGCTCGTGGAGTGGCTGTATCAGAGCAGCACCAGGCTGTACCCCAAGGGAGCCCAGCCCACGAGGAGCCACCGGCAGGGGCTGCACCTCCAGATCCGCGCCAGGGAGAGCGCCAGCAACTTCGACTTCCTCGTCCCGCTGCGCTTCCCCCCCGAGCTCCGGCTGCGGGGCCGCAGCACGCTCCGGGACCCAGCGCCCTTGGCCGGCGGCTCCCCACCTACGTCTGCGGGGCCCAAAGGGTGTTGCTGTTCCGCTGCGGGAGCAGGTTGGTGGTGGATCTGGACACCCTGAGAGCGGACGGGGTGACCGCCTACTGCGATGAGCCGGCCCCGCATACAGGGAACCCCGGGGCAGGAGCGAGGGACCGGTTCCAAGTGAGGTGAACCCACCCCTGCTAGCCCGGCCCTGGGCTCACCCCCCGCCGGCTCCCCGCTAGCCCAGCCCTGCCCCCCACGGCCCTCACTCCCGACCCGCAGCCCCTGCCAGCCCAGCCCTGCCGGTGCCCCTCACTCCCGACCTGCCCCCCCACAGCCCTGCCGGTGCCCCTCACTCCCGACCTGCAGCCCCCTGCTAGCCCAGCTCTGCCCCCCCACCTCTGCTGGTGCCCCTCACTCCCGACCTGCAGCCCCCTGCTAGCCCAGCCCTGCCCCCCCAGCCCTGCCGGTGCCCCTCACTCCTGACCCGCAGCCCCCCGCTAGCCCAGCCCTGACCCCCCCCCCCAGCCCTGCCGGTGCCCCTCATTCCCGACCCGCAGCCTCAATGGCATTCCAGATGAACTATTTCAATTAGAAGACAAATAGAAACAATAACGGTGCTAACGTATTTTGGAGGCCCCAGGCCAGAATTGTAAACCTTGGGGTTGATAATACTGCAGGCAGGTCTCTTAGTTACCATTCAAAGCAGGAATCTCGCCGCATTTTAACCTTCCGGCAGGATTAATTTGTTGTGCCCTGTGATTTGGGGCTTTGTCCTACATTCGATCCCTGATGGCTTGTGAGGTACGTGGAGAAAAGATCTGATGGATTTTCCCCTCCTTTCCCAGGAAAGCATCGACAATCACCACTTGGATCCTGTCCGCATCCTGCAGGACTTCCACAGATATGTGCAAAATGCTCTGACTGCAGGTAATTTGGGGGGCGGGAGCAGAAGGGTGGATATGTGGGAGCCAGGGTCTGGGGGGCCAGGAATGTGGAGTCAGCAGAGGAGTTGGGGTACCGGGAGGGTGAATTTCGGGGTGGGCATCAGATTGTAGGGGGTGACAGGGTGGATTGGACATTGAGGTGGGATTGGGGGGTATGGGAGGGTGGGGAAGGGACCAGAAAGCTAGGAAGATGAATTTGAGGAGTGGGGACAGGCTTGGGGTTATGGGGAGGGATCAGCTGTTAGAGGAACCATCTGGGTAATTGCTCATAACACTTTTGTTTTCAATTTTCTCTCTCTTCAGATGAAAACAGCCACCCCAGAGACAACGGTGAGTATGAAATAAATGGCGGGATATTGTCAAATAACTGTGGGCCATGTGTATTAAAGAGTGCAAATACTAGAGCAGATTGACCAGGTACTGATCTCAGCTCCCTGGGGTCAATCCGGAGTCGCTCCCTAACTACAGTGGGGTGACTCCAGACATCGGTGCCGACTCCGTGGGTGCTCCGGAGCTGGATCACCCACAGGGAAAAATTGGTCAGTGCAGAACACCCACCGGCAGCTCCCCGCCCCAGCTCACCTCCGCTCCGCCTCCTCCCGCAGCGCGCCGCGTTTCCCCCTCCCTCCCAGGCTTGCTGCGTGTGTGAAACAGCTGCTTCCCAGCACAAACCCTGGGACGGAGGTGGGAGAAGCAGGAGCCAGCAGCGCGCTGGGGGAGGAGGCGGGGCCAGGGATGTGGGGAGGGGTCCAATAGGGGCAGGGAGGGGTGGAGTTTGGGCCGGGACTTTGGGGCGGGGGCATGGCTGGGGGGGTGCGAACAGGAGGACTTGTGGCATCGTAGAGACTAACCAATGTATTTGAGCATAAGCTTTCGTGAGCTACAGCTCACTTCATCGGATCAAATACATTGGTTAGTATCTAAGGTGCCACAAGTCCTCCTTTTCTTTGTATCTGCAGCACATGTTGTTCCTGGGTTAGACGCTGAAGGTGAATGAGGATGTGATGTTGGGGTGCTCCAGTTTTGGGGGTACCCTTGCTCAGCCCTGATGGAGAGAGCTGTCAAGGCTTCCTTTTTGATGGTCCAGTAGTTTACTGCCCGAGGGAACAGCTTTCTGTAGAGAGTTGGGTGTCCCTCGTCATCCACCTTCTGGGGTAGCCCTGCCCCAAGGCCCGTCTGCAAGATGCCCATCTGTAAGGTGAACTGCTTTGAGAAGCCAGGGTAGAAGAGGACCCGGCTTGTGGGTTAGATGGTTCTTTAAGGCTTTGAACCTACTGTCCCCAGCTTCCATCCATTTGATCTTTTGGGGCAAGTGTCCTTCACCAGGTTGGTAAGAGGGGCTGCTGTTGTGGCAAAGTCCAGTACAGCCCGCCCGTAACAGCTGGCCAAGCCCCGAACTCCACCAACAATGGGGTCTACCAGTACAGGTCGACGGTGGTCTAAGGTCCAGCAGTCCACAGCCAGTCCAGCAGCTCCTGCACCCCGGGCTTGGGTAACCTGGGTATTGCTTGGACTTTCCTAATGTCTATGCAAAATCAAATCGACCGGTCTGTCTTTGGCACCAGCTCAGTCGTACTCCTCCACCCGCTGCGGGGATTCCTTGATGACTCCTAGGGCTAGCATAGACTGCAGCTCTTTGTATACCATTTTGCACATCCTCCTTGTCCAGAGCCGGGGGCTCTCCTGGACTTTGTGCCCCAGCTCGGTCTGTATGAAGTTGTAGATCAAATGCATCTGCCTTGGGTGTGCTGAGAACACCGAGGAAAACGTCTGAACTACCTGTAGCTTCTGTGCCCATTGTTCAGGTTGGAGCTGGGTTTGAATTGGGTGCAGATCTTGAGATGTCATAGCTTGAGGGCCTAACTCCAGCTCGGGGAACAGAAGGATATGAGCAGGACCTTCTTGATCTCTCTAGGCCTCTTAGGAGGGTGACGGGATATATCCGCATCTCTTTACGCTTCCCAGACTGACAAATCTCAAAGTCAACCAGCCCTACCCTTCTTATTGCCTCACATGGTCCTTGCCATCTGGCCAGCTGACTCGGAGCTTGGTAGTAACAATAATATACTGTCCCAGGCTTGTGTCATCGGGGTTCTTGATTGTAGGTGTGTTCCTGGCAATGCTGAACTGTAGTGAGGTTCTCCTTTGCAACCCCCTAGCACTCTTAGCCTCTCCCATAGCTGGAGCACATGCTGCAAGGAGCCTGTAGCTCTGGGTTCCCAACATTCTTCCCAGGATTCCCAAAGAAGGCCCAGAATCCCCTGGTGTGGTCTCCCATACAGCAGCTCAAATGGCAAAAACCCTGTGGAGGCTTGAGGGACCTCCCATACAGGGGTAGCATTCGGTCCCAGTGGCAGAGGTTAGAGGCTGCAAACTTTTTCAGCACCATCTTCATGGTCCCTTTGAACCACTCCACTAACCCGTCCGTCTGCTGGTGGTAGACTGATGTCTTGAGGGATTTGACCTTTAGCAGCTCATGCAATTCCTGCATCAGTCTTGATGTGAAATTGGACCCCCAGTCCACCAGAATTTCTCTAGGTATCCCGACCCCGGTGAAGACCTTCATGAGTTTGGTCGCAATAGTGGGTGTGTTTGTCATGCAGTGGCTAGGGGGCGGGGGGAGAATAGCCTCAGGTATACCGTGTCCTGTAATCCTCTGTCACCAATATGTGCCAAGAACCCAACGGGTTTTTCTCGAGTGGCCCTATTAAGTCCAGGCCTGTTCATTCAGAGGGTACCTCCAGCACCAGCAGGGGGACCAGGGGAGACTTTGGGGTTCTCTTGGACCCCCCCAGGTGACAGTCGGTATCCCAGGCCAGTGAAATCTGAGGCTCACCCTTTCCAGTGTTTTCTCCCTCCCCAAGTACCCACCTCATGGCACCAATTGAACTGGGTGTAAGACTCATTTTCAGATCTCTTGGGGACCAGAAGCTGAACCCTATTTCCCTGGTTTGGGGGTTCACTGTCACCTGGTGAGGTTGTTCGTTTCTGCATTCAAAGGGTCGATCTCTTCGCCATTAGCCATAGCTCTGTGTTCAAATTCCCAACTCAGGGTCTGGTCTTCGTGTTCTCTTGAAAATCCACTTTTGCATTGGCCACTTGATACTTATTACCTCGGGTGACTGGCGGTTGGTGGGGTGCTGGGTCGAGCTTCCTGGCTGCAGGGAAGTTCCATCTTCTGGGTCTTCTATCTCTCCAGCTCCAACGAGTTCCCCTGGTTTGGTTGTTTCCATTGTCCCTAGACCAGGACTGGATCCCTCCAGCTGGTCTCCATCCCACGGTCCCAGGATCTCCCCGAAATGCTTCAGATCCTGACCTGAGATTACAGGGTAAGCCAAAGTGGGTGACAACCCCATACAGCAAGATTCCATGTGGTTCCCTGCCATCAGCTGCACTTCTTCCATGGGATAGGGCCAGACGTCCTATGGATGCTTTGCCAGCAGATCGTGGCGCCAGGTCGATCACGGGCCTGCACTAAGTTCTTCCACACTGATGTCTGATTGCATCCTGAGTCCTTAGGCCTGTCACTTCGGCCCCAGTGACCCTCACCGGTACTGTCATTTTGGCCAGGCCCTGTGTCAAGGTTCCCTCCCTACTCTGAACTCTGGGGTACAGGTCTGGGACCCACACGAAAGACCCCCTAAGCTCACTTCTACCAGCTTCAATTAAAAACTTCCCCCAAGGCACAAATTTCTTTCCTTGTCCTTGGACGGTATTGCTGCCACCATCAAGTGATTTAAACAAACATTCAGGGAGGGCCACTGGGAGCCCTACCCCCCCAAAATATCCCCCCAAACTCCTACACCCCCTTTCCTGGGGAGGCTTGAGAATAATATCCTTACCAATTGGTACTAGTGAGCACAGATCAACCCCCCTGGGTTTTTAAGACCCTGAAAATCTTCTCTAAAAGAAGAATTGTATTTAAAAAAAAGTAAAAGAATCACCTCTGTAAAATCAGGATGGAAGGTAAATTTACAAGGTGATAAAAAGATTTAAAACACAGAGGATTCCTCTCTAGGAATAACTTCAAAGTTACAGAAAACAGGAATAAACCTCCCTCTTAGCATAGGGAAAATTCACAAGCTAAAACAAAAGATAATCTGACGCCTTCCCTGGCTTACTTACAATTTTTGTAATCCTAGGTGCTTATTTTAGGCAGAGTTTTAAGAGATGGGTTTTCCTGCCCTGGTCCCTCTCTGGCTCCGAGAGAACACACAAACAAAGAGCACAAACCAAACCTCCCCCCGCCCCACCCCAGGATTTGAAAGTATCTTCTTTCCCCATTGGTCCTTCTGGTCAGGTGCCAACTAGATTATTTGAGTTTCTTAACCCCTTACAGGTAAATGATTCTGTGCCTCTGGCCAGGAGGGATATATGTTACTGCATACATAAAGGTTATTACCCTTCCCTTTATATTTATGACACCCTGTTTGTGAGGTCTCACATTGGCTGTCCAGGCTTGCCCATTGCTGCAATCCATGAAGGCCCAGTCACACCACAAGTGCCCCCTCTGGCTACACTCAGAGCACTGGGGGTCCTTCTTTGGAAGTGTTTACCAGTCCAGGGGTCTGCAGGTTTTAGCTCCTGGACAGAGTTCAGTAACCCACCCCAACCAGCCAGCGCACAATCTCTGGCCCAGAGGTGCTGATAACTTTTATGAAGTGGAGACAGTTGTCACAGAGAGATGCCTGGGTTTGTCAGAACTGTCACAGCGGAGGCTTAAATATGGATTTAGGTACCAAACTTTAGGCAGTCAGCTTTG